>NC_142501.1:196164287-196482787 GCF_057876585.1 Rhinolophus sinicus
ACTTTGGTTGAGTATCATATATAATTGGTTGGGGAGATTTTCAACATCCCAATACCCAGACCACACCCCAGAACAATTAAATGGGAATCTCTGGAGTTGGCATCCAGATAGCAGTACTTTTTAAAGCTCCCCAGGCAATTACAATAAGCAGAATCTCTGTGAGAATCTCTGCTTCTCAGCAGTATTACATATATTTTCTTTAAACAGTATTTGTGTATGCATGTATTTGTATATACGTCATGTGTTAATTTCTTGTGTTCCATTCCACTGATTTGTTTTCTGATATTATATTTGCATTATTGTCAATTGACCCATGCGCTAATGTATTTTAGGATTAGACATTTTTATATTTTTTCCCTAAGTGTTTTTATATTTTTGCATTAATATGTTTTTAAAACACCTGTTATTTTTAAATAAATTTAACTTAAATAATTTTAATGTAAATAAATATATTTAATTTAAATAGTTTCAGTCTAAATAAATAAACAAAACCAATAGGAATCAGTCCTATGAGTCCATTTTGGTTGCTCAGTTTTATTCCTTTTACCAGTATGCTTCATGCCTTCCATAGCTCTTAGTCGAAATCTTGTTTCTGAGCTGCCATGTGATCAGGGAGTCTGACACTAGAATTTCTCTTTTGTTCCCCTCCAGAGCAACCTTGTTAATAAATAATATGACTTTTAAAAGGAAGGTGGTCCTGATCATTCTGCTTTCACCCCCATTATTAACAACTGGAATGGAACCTAGGCCTATTATGATTATGGAATTCCCGAAAGAATATTAAAGCTACAACATTTGCTACATAGGATTGCCATCAATCTCCAGGTACATAGTGAAACTTGTATTACTCTTCTAAGACACTCACTTCATAAGTTTGTAGAAGCCATTGAATATATTTCTTGCATAAATGTAATTTAACCACATTCTTTAAAAAAATAAAATATTTTTAGAAAATGACTAGTGATTTCTCAGCACTTACTAGTACACCAAGGCAAATAATTTCATTTTTTAAGCATTTAGTTGTATGACATATTTCCTATCCCTGGTTAAGAATAATCAAAGAAAAAGAGAAAATCAGGACGAAATAATGAAACTGAGGATTTATAGAAAAAAAGGTGGGAGATATGTTTTTCTCACCAAGACTCTATGAAAGAGATTTGCCCTCTGACTTATTAAGTACACAATGGTTACTGTTTTTTGAAGGCTGCCTTAAAAATTCAAGTTTATTTGTGACTTAAAATATGCCTGGCACACAAACTGGAACATTATAACAATTATTAACATTTATTGAACATACCCTACATGCTAGGTACTATGCTAAGTATTTTAAATAATAACTGGTTATTATTTTTAATGTCAGCAACCCTGTAAAGTAAAGCTATTATAATTTCCATTTTACAAATGAGGACACTGAAGCTCAGAAAATAAAGGAGCTTTTTCAACTAGTAGGTGGCAGATCTAGGATTTAAAACTTTTCCCTCCCATTCCAAATCCCACATTATTAATAATTGTGTTATTCATTCATTTGTTCAGCCATTGAAAGATTTATTGAGGTCCTATTACTGCCTAGCCTTGGGCTACACACTAGGAGCAAAGATACAAGGAAGGTAATGTGCCCACCCTCATGGAGAGATAAATTATGCACTATCTGATTAATTTGTCAAATCATGTAAGTTAATATGTTGAACCTTTCAATGAAATCCTTGTCTTAAGTGCAATACTTTTTCATGCATTTTTTTTCAATTAATTGCCCTAAGTCTTTGGTCCCATAGAAAATGGACTGAATTGGCACATTCTCCTTTCTTATCACTCTTGGATTAAAAAAAATACATATATATTAGTAATTTGCCTTAGAGTAACTTAAACAAGTAAACATATAAAACAAAGCTGAATAATTGTCAGTACGTTGAGCTGACACTTTCCCCCTCCCTCCCAATCTCTGGCTTTTGATATAGCGTCGGTTAACGTTCAGTGATTAGAAACATTTCAAACTGGAATTTCTCTGTATCATGTTCTGATCATTTTTTTTCAGTTTGATCACTGGATTTTATTTATTTATGGTACTCTCATATAACAGTATTAAATAATGGTCCCCACAATGATAAATGGATTTAATTTGCTAATTCTTCAATCCATAACGTATTACAAGCAAATCCTTCATCCTTTATTATTCACTCTGTTCCTCTGATATTATCTCCTAAATACTTCAGAAACCCATCCTGCCTCTCTGTTACTATTACCACTGCTCTCATTCAGGCGTGTGTTCTTTCACCTGACTATGTCTCTAACACTGTACTTCACAGAGCACCCTTATCTCAGCCACTGCATTATCTAAAAGCAACTAGGATGGGTTCAAGTGCAACTCTATCATAGCATTTCCAATACACAATATTCCTACTTCTATACTACTTCACTGCATGATAAAGAGATGGTTGTCGTCCCAAATGATTACTAGCTCCTTTAACTGAGGATGAATATCTCATTTATCTATGAATTGTAACACTCAGCAATACCTAAATTATGGTGATATTCAGTATATGCTTGTTCAACTGAACTGAAATAAATATGCAGAGAGAATTAATCATTTATTTGGCTTACGATCACTACCCTTCTTTTGTTTCTTCCACCTTTTCCTCCTTGCCTTCCTCTCTCCTTTCTTCCACTTAGAATATTAATAAAGTACCCATTACTGCCAAGCTCGATGTTTGGGAGCCAAGACAAAAGTCTGCTCTGTTGGAACTAACTTGTCTAAGAAGAATTAAAAATAAGACTGAAAAATACAGTAAATTAATTATCTAATATATTGTCAAATTTTAAGTCCTATGGAGAATATAAATAAATGTAGAGCAAGGTAAAAATGACCCAGATTCCAGAGGGGACAACTGAAACAGGCTGAAGTACTAGATAGGGCAGTCAGAGTAGATCTCATCGAGAAGGTGAGATTTGCACAAATATGTGAAGGAGATGAAGGAATGAGTCAAACAGATAACCTCAGGAAAAATCATTCCAGGCAGAGAAGAGATGTAGCAAAGCCATCTCATATATGATATCTCCCTTTATCGAATTTTCATCAGCTAAAGATACAAGTCTAATCTGATGGCCTTTAAAAACATTGAATACTATTGCATATGAATATCTGCTGTGCCCTACGATGCATGGCTATAGAATCTGTATTGTAATTTTCATTCATTTGTATTAGTTTCTGTTTCTAAGCAGAAGCTCTAAGTATTTGAAGGAAGACTGTGCCAGGAGGTGGCTGTACGTGGGAGGAAGGAGAAAAGCATGAGCTACTCAATCAAAGAGCCATGGTAGAGGCAGGCCAGGGCCACAGAAGGGCCAGGGAGCAGAGCACCAGATTGACTCAGAGTGGCTGGAAGTGAAACACCTGATCGTGATCGGGGAAAGGCAGGAGACCTTAATAGAAGAAGCTTTTAGGAATATTTACTGTGAAGATAGAGGCTCAGGTATGAGGAAAAATATAGAGAGAAAACAGAAGTAAGCATTTTCTCTAAGTCATATCAAGTCAAGAAATAATTGGATTCAGCAAATATTATTGTTCTGTCAACAAACGCTTAATTAAGGATTCATAAAACTAGTAAAACAGATGCAAATTGTGGGAACAATGAATAGGATCTCTTCAGAGTCAGAAGTATTCATTTATGGGCTTGTGACATTTTAGAAACTATTTTCTTTTTCAGGAAAAGTTAAATCAAGAATCATTTTTTTTCTTTCTTTCCTATATAATCATTTTGCTGTTACAATAGATAGTAGTGTTTTATTTTTTAACACTTTGAGAACTCACAGAAGCTTTTAAGAAGAATTTACAAAGTTAAAACATCTAACATATCATGAACATCATAGAGCACTGCATTTTTACTTGCAATTTTACAAAACAATCAGACACACATAGCAATTCAGAACATTCAGAGGACAGACTATAAGATTACCCTGCTTTCTTCTTTACATTTTTTTCCTTCTTTTTTATTATATTTCTTTATTAGGTTACACAGGAAATCCTTTGATAAAAAGGTTTTATTTCTTATGCGAAGAAGACAATTTGGAGTTATCTAGTCAAGGCTGAGAATGATGGTGAAGCCAATAGTTTACCAGATGGGCAAACCAACCAAACAAAAAAGTATGTAGGGAAAAGTGTTCAACTCAAGGAAAGAGAAACCTTGTCCCTACTGATTAGCTCAGACTACAGCAAGGGAAAACCCAGGAAGACAGCGCTTCCAAGGGACACACATAAACAAGCGAAAGTAGCTAGCAATAGAGAATGGCAAAGAAAGCTCAGAGAAGTAGATGAAGAATTATGAGAAACAATGCTCTCAGAAAACTTGAGAAAGAACGATTTTTAAGATGATGTGGTTAATGTTTGTAAATGTTACAGAAAAGCAAAATAGGGTGCTAAGAAGAGGTCTTGTGAATTCAGTCATTAGAAAGTCATCATGACTGAGCACAAAACAACGGGAAAAGAAAGAAACAAATGGAGATGAGGCCATGAGTGCAGTGAGCACATAAATACTAGGTTTCCAAGGATTTAGTAATGAAAGTGAAAAACAGAAAGGAATGAATTATATAATTGGAGAGCCATGTGGGCCAGATAATTATTTATTAAAAATAAGAAAGCTATCTTTTGGGGGGAGGTGTGGCTAAGGTAGGCGAAGGACATGCATTTAAGGTACTAAACAGAAAGATGGGAAAATTATGATATAATTATAGAATAACAGTAATAACCCCCATTTGAGTACTAGGTACTAAATTAAGTGGTTTACATACTTTATCTCTTAATTTTCCTCCAGAGTAGTTATTAATACCCTCAACTTTCCAAAGAGGAAACTGAAACATTTATTACATGACCGAGATCACATAGCTAACGCATTGTGGAAATGATATTTAAATACAATTTTGTTAGAGCAAAAACAATGGTCTTTATTGCAAGACTCATGGGGTAGGTGATGGAGTTAGAATCAAGAAGACAGTGGAAGGTTTAGTGTTGGAGTTAAGTAATGATGAAGAGATGAAGAGGTAAGAGTATGGATAACTCTGTGTGTGTGTGTGTGTGTGTGTGTGTGTGTGTGTGTGTTATGGTAAGGAATTTACTAAGCTTGAAATGGTGTTGAAGTTTAGAGGATTTGAAACTTAAAGAACACTCGTAGACATTGTGGGGAATCAGGAATGCAGTTCATTAAAGCTGAACATAATATATGCTGAGCAACGCTGAGAGACTGGCTGGTGAAAAGATATCAGATACGCAGTAACAGGAAACCCAGAAAAGAAATTGTGCAAGATTGAGTCTTCATAGTCACCACCTATAGGGCACCCAGCTTTGGACACCTTCCATTGTGCACCTGGAATAGGCTAAGAAATAGATTTCCTTGGGGAATCTCGAAAGTTTAAGATTAGCCAGAGAGGTTATGAATTGTCTGCCCTTTCATTATCCCCACAATGAAGTGAGTGGCACCAGGTCCGAGAATGTATTTATTATGTTCTCAACTACTGTGGAAATCTAGAGATTTTTTTTTCCCCCTGAAGTTTGGCTTCTTGAACAAAGTTAAAGAATGTCTCCTGTACCCCAGGCCTATTTGTTCTTGATTATTTCAAGCAAGTTAGACCTAGAGCTATTTACTCCTATTCAAAAGATAATGATACTTCACTCTCCCAGAAATTCCAGGAGTTGTAAACCTACAGGATTGTCTGTTTTAGTTTCCCTCTGGAGACACTGATTTGCATTCCAAAAGTTAAGAACCCAGAGCCTTTACCCTTACTTCTTGTTTACATTAGAGAGATTAAGTTTTTCTCCTTCTTTCAAGAGGTGAAGGAGGCAAGGTATATATTATGTGCCAGATACATATTTTCAGGGCTCTTCTCCTACAATACAGACCCTGGTACATGTAGGGTGACATCTGATTCTCATCACATTGCCCTAAAAGAGAGAAGAATTGAGCCAGAAAGGACTCAATGTGGTTATTTCTGAAACAATAATAATTTCTCCCTGCCCAGAATCCTTGAGTCTACTTTCAAACTAATAAGAATAAACATAGACATTAGAAACTTATCACATAACCATATACTATTCCTTTTTCTATTTGTAGGTCAAGCTTGAAAATACAATTATCATTGTGGTGAAAAGCAATCCGGGATTGGGTACAGCTATTTCCAGGAGCTGTCTGAGAAATCCAGGCATCCCACAAACAGAGACCAGGGGCCATGGGAAGTTGTGGTCCCTTCCCCTGCAAGGAGGACAAAGACACTGACTCCAGGAAAAATCTAGCTTGACTGCACCTCTTTTGCTTGGAGAAAGGGTCCTGATAGCTCAGTCTCCCAGTAAAACTTGAGTGAGCCATAGAGTTATTCTCAGACAGGCCTGTTCCTTGCATCATGGAAAACAAAAGTGTGGTTGATTGATATAGTTCCTGCAATGTGGAGGTTGCATGTGGTACAAAAAGAATCTAAGAATGAGGATGTTAGTGGGGATACCACTGATGTGACTAAGCAAATTTTCTCAATCAAATAGGAGGGAAAATTACGTTACATGAAATTCTAGAATATTGAAAGACCAGAAAGTAAAGTTATTTTGGTAAGGTTGTGCTGAACAACAACTTTAGTGGAAGAAATGTGGGGATTTGGGAAGAACAGTTATTTAGAATCAGCCACAGGAATGTTAGATTTTAAGACATGAAATATGGTACAGCTCTGAACAATGAGGCAATTTAGGATGTTATTCTAAGAATAGATTGTTTAAGTAGAAAAGAGCAGAAAGTGGCTGAAGGAAAAAGGTTAAGGAAAGCCACAGCTTCAAATAGGCCTTTTGTGCAGATCTTAATGTTGCCAAGTATTAAAGCAAAGTGCTGAAACGAGTCTATTATCTAGAGCCAAAGGTATGAGTGAAAGTGATGAGGATGAAATGGACTCGGTATAGCTAGGAGATCTAATGTCAAAAGGTTTTTCCAAGAAGCACTCTATAAGCAAAAAGAAAGTATCTACAAAATAGTAACCCAGTATCAAGACGCTGTTCTATAAGGAGATGAAAGATGAGAATATGAAAAATGAGAAGCACATACCTGAGACTGATCCATTAGACCTCCTTTCTATACATTATATAAATAATGGTTATGCTTTAAATTATCTGGTAACTACTTCCGTCTTGAACTTAAAACTAACCAGTTAAAATTACTGAGTCTGAATTCATCGAACCAGGTTTTGAAAGCAACTCTACTACTCACTAGCATAGGAAAATTATCTATATTCTCTATGCATAACTTTTCTAATCTATCAAATATGGATAGTAATGGCTAACTAATTGTGTTGCTTTGGATGTTAAATAAAATGTGTGTAAGCTGTATAAACCATTTAGCACAGGGCAAGGCACACAGTCAGAATTCTATGCATGTCTTTTATCATTATTTTCTTAATATCTCTTCCCCTGTAATACCCTCAACGCCAAATCTGTTGGCCTTTTTTTTCTTTTTTTTGTTTGTTACTGAGTGTTCTTTTTACTTTTTTACCTTTCATTATATCATCTAGCTATTCTAAAAGTTACAGGTTATGTTTCTTATCAGGAGACACTGAGACGGAGATGAATGTCTCTTAGAAATCAACAGACATTGCTTCTCGGCCTTTTGGCTAAGATCAAGTGTAGAAATCAAAACATATGGAAGGGAGGAGAGGGAAGAAAAATTAGGCAGGAAAAGACATGGAATTGTGATGTAGGCCCAATAAAGCCTTGGTCAACCTCATGGGGGATCCTGGAGTGAGTATTGTCTGTCAGCATTGGCCAAAATGCCAGATGTTGATGTACCTGACTCACCTGGTCACTAGAT
This sequence comes from Rhinolophus sinicus, assembly GCF_057876585.1. NCBI lineage: Eukaryota > Metazoa > Chordata > Mammalia > Chiroptera > Rhinolophidae > Rhinolophus > Rhinolophus sinicus. The sequence goes on from NC_142501.1 coordinate 196,172,111, forward strand.
ATGAGAGGCCAAACCCATGGGTGAACCCCCAGTGATGTGCCTCTCTTTAGTTGAGGCAAACCCTCAGGCAAACTGAAGGACCCAACAGCTAGAGGATGTCTGCTGACCACTTTCCCAGCAGCTGGGATGACACCCTTCCTGAGAGGAAATCTAGATGGCTCTTTCCCAGGTCTACCACATTAATCTATGCCTTATATTAGGCACTTATTCAAAACTAGGCTTTTTTTTTTTGTACCATTGCTTTACAAGTTTCATTCTTGTGCACTAAATTAAAATAGAAGCGACATACTTATATAAACTTTCAGGGACTGAGTTTAATATTTCTTTTGCAGCTATCATATACAATGCTGAGCAAATAAGAAGAATGAAGAAAGTAACTACTTTAGAATCATGGATAAAATAATTCAAATTATAGCATCCCCTTTATTCACATTGTGTTGTTAGTGCCACTAGAGTCTATTCTACAGGGTGAGTCAAGTATGTATTTTAGGCTAAGTATCAATAACCCCAAATTTGTGGCAGACTTCGTGTAAGTACACGTTAGTCCTAATTGCAGATGTTTATTTAATATACATGTGTTAACGTCCCAATATATGTCAAGTGCTGTTCTAAACCTTGGGAATACAACAGCAAACAAAACAGACCACTTATCTGCTCTCATGGAGATTATATTCCAGTAGAATTACTGCGGCTTTCTGGAGAGGAGCATCACAGCTTCAACTATAAAACAAGTAAGCGTATTACCACAACTGACCTGACAAAATGGTGGAAAAGGTAACCATAGGTGCTTCTTAATTTGCCTTGTGGTCTCAGAGAAGTGTTTGAAGTACAAGTTCAGATAAATGTTCTAGGTGTTTGACCCATTTTGTAGGGCAAGCTGTCATGTCTTGATTCCCACTGGAGATCACAGTTCTGGACTTTAGGTATTTCAGTAACACTTTGGGTTTAACCCACAAAACCCAAGTCTTCCTCTAGTTTCTGAGGACAGGCATTTGGTGGTTTCTGCATCCTGCCTCTTTGTACAAAAAACAATATATTCCACCAGCATCCATATCCTACATATTATCTTCCCTCAGACAAGAGTGAAGAGATACTTATAACCAAACACTCGTTATCTATTCAGCATATGGCTAAAACAAGGAGCTGAGGTAAGAGTTCCAACTCAGAGAAAAAAATGATTACATGATTTAGTGGGTAGTGATCTGGCTACCAGGTAACGTGGAGTGCCTAGTTGCCCACCATGAGACAATAGTCCATTTAAACAATTGTAAGAATCATGTGATTTACACTATTACCTTAATTCCTAAATAGGAGTTTGCATTATGCAACCACCAACAGTCCTGTTTGCCTAGCAGAAAATTTGGAGTTTAAAATTGCAGTGTGAGCAAAAGTAGAGGTTGAAATCATACTTTTAAAAATCCCTTCACCCTGGAAATGCCTTCTGGAAGTGTAAGCAAGCCCTCTTGGGAGAAACTGAAGTGCTCTGAGCATTTATGCATATGCAATTTTGTCCCAGAGCAGTACATTTCCTATAATGCAAACACAAATCTGTGTTAGCCACCGAGCTTTTCTTGATGGGACTTAGTCATGTTTAAACCATGTGAGTTAGTGCAGTGAAATACAGTGTGAATGCACAGACTCACACCTACACATCTTCCAAAAAGAGGAAATGAATTGAAATGAAGGAGGCTAAGCAGGTGCCACCTGAGCACATAGGTTGTGCCAGCTCTTCACATAGGTTATTTCATGTGGTTCATGCTGTGAAGACACATACAGATATGTTGTTGTTGTTGTTGTTGTTATTATTATTATATAATTCAACTTCAACTTATTATTATATAATTCAACATCAACTTATTATCACATAATTCAACTTCAACCTAAAATATATATCCTCTTTCTTTGAAAAATATTCTGCTACTACGGGTTTGTGAATCTGGGAGAAAAAAATTGATTACCTTCCCTTGTAGCTTCCTAGTGAGAGAAAAATAATTAAAAAGATAAACCATCAGTAAAAAGTCTATACTGTCTGAAGAATATCACCATAAGTTTTATTTTTATATATTTTCTATTCCCAGCTTTCAACGAAATTTTCTTTCAATAGGGGGACGCACTAAATTTTTATATGGATTATAAAATATATCCTTTTTTCCTTTTTATCATTATTTTCCTCGTTTCTTTTTTTCCTTCCTCCCTCTTCCTTCCTTCTTTCCATGAATATTGTCAAGTAGTAGTATGTGCAAAACACTCTAGAAGCGATTTATTTTGCTATTTTTTTTGAGACTTCATGAGATAAGCAATGAAATTTTGTCTATATAAAGATGTGTGCTCAATGGTTTTCTTCTTTGTGCAAAACTTAATTCATCTACCTCAAGATCAAGAGCCAAAATATTGATTCACAGCTGCTAGCTTGATTATATTTTCTTGCTAAAATACTTTTAGAAGTATGTAAAACATGTAAATTATAAAATTATTTCTGTAATTTATGTTTAATAGTGAGAAATAAATTCATATTACTTTTCATAATCACATTTAGCACTTTATACAAACGTTTTTGTTCTTAGGGTTATGGGTAATTGCTGCCCTCAGTGTAGAACGGGGAAACCTAAAAATGGTATGAATGTGTTATATTTGTTTCTTAGGGCTGCCATAACAAATTACGAACAAAAATCTGTTCTCTCAAAAATGAGGAGACCAGAAGATTAAAGTCAAGTTTTCAGCAGAGATGTGGTCCCTCCAAAGGCTGTAGATAAGAAATCTCCCTTACTGGCAGCTTCTGGTGTCTGCAGGCATCCCTTGGTTTGTGGCAGCATAACTTCTGTCTCCACCTCCATCATCACATGGCTTTCTTTCTTGTGTCTCCGTGTGTCTTTTCTGTCCCCTTTAAGTTCATTCTCATTGGATTTAAGAACCACACTAAGCCAGTATGATTTCATCTCAATCCTTACTTATTACTTCTGCAAGGGCCATATTTCTAAATAAGATCATATTCTGAAGTTGCAGGAAGACATGAATTTGGGGAGGGGAGGTGCACTACATGTGTTAATCCAAAAGCGGAACAGTTTAAAATAGTTACCAGATTTGATGGATGCTGTGATATCCCACTAAGATGTTCCTTCATAGATAAAGGATCTACTGGGTGTGCTGCTGGCAGACAATCCTCAAATATCAGAAATTCTCTTTGGGAATTATCTCAGTTGAAAAGGGTCACTTCAATCAACATTCCCTGAGCAGTTCACAATCACGGGCTGACTAACATGGGGGAAAGAAGATCAAGACCCAACCCTCTTTCCCCTACTTAGTATAGTTTTGAAGAGAAATCATGTCTTCATCACTTTATGCATGGTCAGCTTAGGTTTCCACTGAGATTGCATTGTATCTTGACATTTCCAACTGCCTAATGCTTTCTTTCCTTTTTTTTTACCCTTCCCTTCCTTTGCCAGGTACCTCCCCCCAACTCTTTCAAGGGCATTCACTTATATACACTGTACACTAAATTTTGTCCCAGATTCTCCTTTCTGGTAAATTATACCTGCTATCCCAGATATGGATACAGAACTCACATGAATATTTTATAAAATAATACTAGCCTTCATTATCTATAATACCCTCTGCTATATTTTATTCTATTTTATTCTTGTCTAGTCTATCCTATTCTACCTATCTGATCTATCCTATCCTATTTTATCCATCTTATCTTATCCTAACCTATTCCATTCTATCCCATTGTTTACTGAAGAGAAATAAAGGAACCAGAGATTGGACAATCCATGTCAACATTGAGTCATTAGACACCATGAGCTATCATTTGGGGGGGGGGAGTTATTTTTCTATGCTTGTTCTAAAAATAGAGCACATCCTTCTAATTGTAGTTATAATGACTCCTCACAGGCATGATTTTTTTTCTCTATAATTATATTATCTATAGTCCTATAGACTATCAAATAGTAACTCGGGTTATTAAATTTGCCAATGTATCATTATACTTCATATAAATGTCTATAAAAATGCATGTTAAAATGTAACCAATTACTCACAAGATTTACATTAATAAAAATTCATAAAATACAAAATATAAACTTCAAAAGTTCTTGTTTAAAGGGCTTTCAGTCAAGATGGGTGAGTAGCCAAACAATGTGCTTGCCTTCTCTTACAACATCAAAATTACAAATAAACTACAGAACAACCATCACTGAAAATTGCCTGGAGTCTAGCTGAGGAGAAGTCCTATAACTAAGAACAAATATTTGAAAAAAATGATCTGTGTCTTGGCCACCATAAATAAAGCTACAATGAACGAACATCAGAGCACATATATTTATGGATAAATGTTTTCATAATTTTTTTGGTAGATATCCAGGAGAGGGATTGCTGGGTCATATGGTAATTCTATTCTTAATTTTTTGAGGAACCTCCACACTGCCTTCCATAGCGGCTGCACCAGTCTGCATTCCCACCAACAGTGTATGAGGGTTCCTTTTTCTCCACAGCCTCTCCAACTCTTGTTATTATTTGTCTTGTTGATGATAGCCATTTTAACTGGGGTGAGGTGATATCTCATTGTGGTTTCTCTGATGGTTAGTGATGTTGAGCATTTTTTCACATGTTTATTGGCCATCTGTATGCCCTCTTTCTATTCAGGTCCTCTGCCCATTTTTTAATTGGATTATTTGTGGGTTTTGTTGTTGTTGCTGTTGTTGTTGTTGTTGAGTTGACCTAAGTGTCCTTTGATACATGATTGGATAAAGAAGATGTGGTATATGTACACAATGGAATACCATTCTGCCATAAGAAAAGATGAAATAGTGCCATTTGCAACAATATGGATGGATCTTGAGATTATTACGCTAAATAAAATAAGTCAGACAGAAAAAGTCGAGAACCATATGATTTCATTGATGTGTGGTATATAAAACTGAAAACAGCAAAAGAACAAGACAAACAAATGAAGAAACAAAAATGCATAGACAAGACAATAGTTTAGTGGTTATTGGGGGGCGGGGGCATAGATGAGGGTAAAAGGGATCAAGTATATGGTGATGGAAGGAGAACTGATTCTGGGTGGTGAACATACAATGTGATACATAGATGATTTATTACAGAATTGTACAATTGAAACCTATGTAACTTTACTAACAATTGTCACCCCAATAAACTTTAATTAAAAAAAAAGACAAAAAAAGTATGGTGGGGGAGAAAAAGTCTTGGGCTCCAATTTAATGGGTTTGAATTCTATTGTTCAATGTTAAAAAAACATTTAAATGTTGTGTAGTTCATATCTTCAATTTAAAAATTATAATAATAAGATTGGCAAGAGTATTTCAAGGTGGACTTAATGTAAAAATAAGTTTTTTTAAGGAAACCTTGTGAAAGTGTTGTTATATATGTGTACATTATATGGGCTTACTAGTAGTTTAAAAACAAATTCAAACTATTTAAATGTTGATTTTAGTGCATTTTTTATTTGATGTTTTGGTGTTTCTTATTGAAATAAATCAAGAACTATGTTGATTTTAGAGAACTATCATTTTTTCATATTGAGAACTTTCTATATCAAGACACACTACCAGGACATAAAGGAATACAAAGATAAGTTAGATCCATTCTGGGGCCATACAAACTAAAGGGGAAATGGGATAAAAGAAATAATTACAAGCATAAGTTTGTCATTATTAATAATGGGAACACTTTCATAAGACAGATGCATTTCTGATTTCAGAAATAATACGAAATCAGGTATTAAAGGTTTTCTTAAGAAAAATTGACCACTGCACCCTTATTAGGATGGCAAACATTGAAAACACTGCCAACACCAAATGCTGGTGAAGATGTGGAGCAACAGAAACTCTCATTCATCGCTGGTGGGAATGCAAATTAGTACAGCCACCTTGGAAGACAGTTTGACAATTTCTTATAAAACTAAACATACTCTTACCATATAATTCAGCAATCATGTTCTATGATATTTACTCAGATAAGTTGAGAACTTATGGCTACACAAAAACTTGAAAACAGATGTTTATAACAACTTTATTTATAATTGCAAAACTTTGAATCAACCAAGACATCCATCATAATGTAAATGCATAAACTACGGTACATTCAGACAATGAAATATCATTCAACACTTAAAGAAATATGCTAAGTCATTAAAAGACATGAACAAACCTTATACACATTACTAAGTGAAAGAAGTGAGTCTGAAGAGGCAACATACTCTATGACTCCAGCTCTGTGACATTCTACAAAAGACAAAACTATGGAGACAGTGAAAGAGTTAGCGGTTGCCAGGGATTGGAAGGAGGAAGAATGAACAAGCAGAAAACAGGATTTTTAGGAGAGTGAAACTATTCTGTGATACTATAAGTCTGGACACATATCGTTATACAAGTACATTTGTCAAAATCTATAGAATGTACAACATGACGAATGAACCCTAATATAAAGTATGAACTTTCAGTGATGATGTGTGAATGTAGGTTCATCAATTGTAACAAATGTATCACCCTGTAGTAGAATTTTGATAGTGGGCGAGACTGTGTGTGGGAGGTCAAGGTGTGTACGGGAATTCTCTTCATTTTCCCCTCAATTTTGCTATGAACTTAAAATTGCTCTTTAAAAGAAGCCTAAAAAACGCAAAAAAAAAAAAAAAAAAAAAAAAAAAAAAATCAAAACCTAAATTTATCTCAGGCAGTTTTAATGAAACTGAAAATGTCTTCAAAAAAAGGAATTATAGAGTTAAATAACAAAGAATGATCTTAGAAAATATTGTCTTGTTTTGCATGAAATCAATTTTGCATATTATAAACTATATTATATTTACATATTATAAATAAAAATGTATTTAAATAAATTTATGTGTTATAAATAAAGAATTAATCATGTATATCAGCAAAGATTGTTTTATAAATTTACCTATCATAATATTTAAGGAAAACAATTTAAATATTCCTAAATATCCAACAGCAGAGGATTCCTTAAATAAAAGATGATTTATCACACATCACAGAATGTTTTACAATCATTAAAATGAGGATTTAGAACAGAAGTAATGAAAAAAAAGTAAAAAACCAAAAGAGTAAATTAATTTTTGATTACCTCAAATAATGTTTATATATCTGTTCATAAGCATTTGAACAAATATATATACATTATTTGAGGTAATCAAAAATTAAAAAAACAATTCACTCCCCAACTGCTAAGAGATTAAGGGAAAGCCATACCCCAATTGAGATGCCAAAAAGCAGATCAGAAATCGATATTTCTAGTAAGGCTTTTTTTCCACCTCTAAAATGAAACAGTATTCAAGATTAATCATTAGCAAGCTATCTTCCCATCTTAAACAACCCATAAGTAGCAATGAGAAAGAAGTTGTAGAAAGAGTTGTATGGGTGATTAATTGATATGTGTGTGTATACATATATATATGTATGTATGTGTATATATATGTGTATATATGTGTGTATATGTGTTTATACTTACATATATATATTTAGATACAATTTGGGGATAATGTATTTTACCAAAATGGGGTACGAAGATGGATTATTATATATATATATATATATATATATATATATATATATATATATATACACACACACACACACACACACACACACACACACACACACGGTACCAAAATGGAGATTTGAAATCCATTGTAAAAGAAAGCAAAATGGGAAAATTAGTCACAGATTAATTCAACCAAAATATTTAAGAGAAAATAAATCTTACTTAATATTCTCCAAACCAATACCTGAGAGAATTGAAGCTTAAATTGGATTAGATAAAAATAAAACCTACAAAAGGCAATTCTTTTTTCTTTTTTTTTTTAATTTCTACATTTTTAATTGTAATCTTGATTGAACAGGCTGTATTTCAAGCTATAGGGTTTAATGAATGACTAGAAGTGAAAGGCCTGAGTCAGCCAGCCAGATGCCATGTATTCCAAATGAGCTGCAAAGCAAAATGAGATCGAAACCAATTTTATTTTCTGGCATGTTTATATAATATATAACATTAGTGGTGTTAGGCGGGATATTAGTATTTGACATATTTTTCTCTAGCTAGACTCACCCTACCTATTCCTGAGTCTCCCCCTCTCTCCCAAGAGCTAGGATGTGAAATCAAATATTGTTTATAAGATTTGTGAGTTTATGCAATATCAACTGATAGTAAAATCATAATGTCCTTATTTGGAGGGAAAAGATAAAAAAAACAGGCAACATAAGACAGCAAAAAATACTGTATATTACTTTGTCTTAATGTTCATCAAATTCTTTAGCTGCCCTCAAAATGGCAAATACCCTTCTCTACTTCTGCTAATAACATAATTTCAAAAACAACCTTCTGAAGCCTGGAAGTAAATTGTTTTTCTGATATAAGGACAAAGTTGTCCTTACTCCTCTAGCAATTTTGGCCCCAGAATCATTAAAACAAAACAAACTAAAGAACACACACACAAAACAGCAACAAGATAAAGTAACGCAAAGAATCAAACAAATTTTAGGCCAAGGCATCCCCCATGCCAAGAATTTTGGCTTCCCTGAATCCAAAGCATTTTGCTCCTTCAACCTTCTTATAACTTATGTAAGATATCTGTTGTCCCTGCACAATGTTTAAAGCTGTGACAATGACTCTCCTGTAACCCGAAGCAGAGACACAGAGCCTGAAAGGTCATCATGCTGTGATAAACTCCTCTGAGAAAATGGCACGTGCATCCAAGATTTCAATTCTCTTAAAATCAGTAAACTTCCAAATGTCTCCTGGAAGCCATGCTTCTTGCGAGGCAGGTTGACCTTTCCAGATCTATGTGCGCCTTACCTTGGGTGCTTCAGCACTTAGTGGTCGATTAACTGTTACAAGAACTCATTCCCCTAACAAAACGGGTCCTTATCTTCTCAGCCCAGCAAGCTGAATGATGGTGAATAGAGAAGAAAGTCAGTGAAGGAACTTGGTAGTACAGCATGTAGGGAAAGTGGAGACTGATATGGTATATAAATTGAATTTATTTGGCTGCCTGCCCCTTTTCATTCCTATTCTGTGCTCATATCTCAATATTTTATAGTCCCATTTATTCATCTTGTTTTTTCCTCCCTGTAATGGGAATATATTATAAGCCCGGCTAAAGTCCTACATAATAGCAAAAGCAGCAAGATCGTCTGCAAAACAGAAGCTCCCCTCAGATACATTAAAAACAAGCAGATATTGGTTAATATTTCTCCAGAAGCTGTTTTGCTCAATGCTGTTTTACTCAATATTGTGGTATCTCCCCTGAGGGATCTTAACACTTACTGTAAGTACATTTACACTCCATGAAATCACTGACAACTGAGCTAGCTATTAATCAATTAATACTTTGCATGAGCTGTGTCTCTTTTCAAGTGTAAAATCAGCACAATTTATGTTTAAATAGTGCATTTAATATATACTAATAACAGTATTTTCAGAACAAAACATTTCTGATTTAAGAAAGTGCTGCACCAAGAAGATTTACAAAGAAAAATCACTTTTCCCCAAAGAAGTGAATCTATTTTTAGACTTCTATAAGGTGAAAATAATTGGTATAGGTTTAAGTATCTTTTTATTTCATTATGTTTTGGCTTGTTCAACAATTTTCACTTTACAATATTTAAATACCATTTGCTTAAGTCCAATCTCCATGATTTCAGATAATTTGTGGGGAAAAAACACATTATTGTTTTTAATGTACAATGTGTTTCATAAATATATACTCTCTTACCCACACACACTTCTCCTAGGTACCACCTGTTCTTCCATCCAGATATTAAAAAGTAAATTCAGCTACCATATGCTTTCTCTAACCCAAACAAAAATTGATGTTATATTTATAATATAGGAAAAAAAAGTTGAAGTGAGTCAAAAGAAAGACCCTTTTGTTCTAAATATTTGGGTGATTTTCTCAACTACTGACTGAGTCAATGTCTAGTAGTTACAAGTAGAGACTCTGGAGCCAGACTGCCTACATTTATATCCTGTTTCCTCAATGTATTTCCTGTGTAACCTTGGAAAATTTTGCTTATTTTTTTTTTCTGTCCAGTCAATTCATTTGTAGAAAGAGGATAATACTAGTAAACTAATTTCATAGGCATATTATCAGAATTAAATAAATACACACATGTGTACATACTAGTTAGTATTCTCCTTGGTGATATAAATAATAGATGATAGGTAAGTAGATAGATAGATGATAGATAGATAGATAGATAGATAGATAGATAGATAGATAGATTAATAGATATGATGATATGATGTATGACTGAAAAATATGGTGAAAGTTTAAATCCTAGAAAAATTATTACAGTAAAAAACACAGTGCCGTTAATCTCCCTCAAAATACTCTCCTTCACTTTGAACACACTTATCCCATCATTCTTGCCACTTTTTGAAGCAGTTCTGGAAGTCTTCTTTCATAAGTATCGTTTCTTCACATTCCATCATGACAACGCTCCATGTCACACATTGCTTCTAGTATACAGCAACTTCTGTCAAGTAAAATCATTACAGTGTGTCCTCATCTACCTTATTCCCTGGATCTGGCACCGTGTGATTTCTGGCTTTCCCCCCCGCAAAGTAAAAATGACCATGAAAGGTAAACGTTTTGAATCAGTTCAGGACATCAAGGTAGCCACGACAGCGCAACTAAAGACACTCACAAAAGAGGACTTCCAGAACTGCTTCAGAAAGTGGCAAGAATAATGAGATAAGTGTGTTCAGAGCGAGGGGCATCATTTTGAGGGGGATTAATGGCAACGTGTCTCTTACTGTAATAATTTTTTTTCATTTAAAAATTCACCACATTTGTTGATCACACCTCATAGGTAGGTAGGTAGGTAGGTAGATAGATAGATAGATAGATAGATAGATAGATAGATAGATAGATAGATAGATAGATAGATAGACTCAGCTAGATGTAAGTTCAATGAATGTGTTAGACATACTTCCTTAAGTCATTGGGACAATATGTGTCCTATCAAACACTGAGATTTTCTTCAAAACTAAATAAACATTGTTTATTGGTCAAACCTGCTGCCATAATTTTTAGATGTTACTTGCATACACTCGTGACAAACATCAAACCTTCTAATCATATAACAGTACTATACGTACACATGTCATAAAGAATCTAAATCCAATATACATAGTAGGCATGCTGGAATAGTTTCTTAACTTGAAGTGAATCAGGAACAAAAGAGAGCTCTGTAATTTGAGACCTATTTTCATGTTGGTTGAGTATCTGCTGTGTCAGATAATCATCCAAGTTAGGCCAGGACCCAAGAATGCAAAAATGAATTTGAAAAATGTGTTCATGCATGTACATGTATGTGGTTTAATGTTATAAAACTTATAATAGTAGTAATAGAAGTTCTATTTATAGGACAAATGGGGAATAAGCATATCTGAAATGATCTCAAATAGTTTACCAGATAAGATTTTTATAGTTGGATTTTAGATAAGCAGGATGTTTTGAGCTAGGAAAATGGATATTGATGTAAAAAATGAACAGTATTTGAAATGGCATGATACACTGGTTCAGTTCAAGAGAGATGAAAATAATTAAATAGTCATGGCATTTGGAAACCTGACACCAAGCAGTAGAGTGTTTTGGAGAGACAGTATACCACATAATCTACAAATGGCCTTCCACAATATGCTTAGAAATTTGTACTTTATTTTCTAGTATCTGGAGCTCCTGCAAATATTAAATATAAGAGTCTTATATTTAAATTTCTGCAACAAAAAGATCACTTTAGTAGCAGTGTTATAGGAGTATTCCAGGGAAGAAAGGTAAACAAACTGGAGGAAAATATTCCAACGACATAATTTTATCTTGAGTAGACAAATAGACATGTCAGAATGAAAAGAATAAACAGATATGAGATTAAGTTTGAAAATCTTTATAAACCTGACCCATTTGAGATGAATTGGAAAAGGAGATAATTATCATGGCGGATGTCCCCAGACAGTGATGGGCTGGTAAACTGTCTCCCTGACAAAAAAGAACAAAACCAAAAGTGCAGGTAGGATCTGAATTTCTGTGGTATAAATTTTCTCAAGAATCCAAATTTCAAGCCATCTGCATGATATACTGAAGTTGGAGTTAGGAGAGTTGTGCACAGCTGGCTCTCGCAAGCCATTGAAGAGCTGGTTCCAGCACACCATTCTCCCAGGTCTCTGGCTTGAAAAACCATGTCATTGTAAGTGGAGAGAATATAGAATGAGACAGCTTTTGAGAGAGAGATGGGTTGTGAATTTAGTTTGAAATATATGGAGTATAATTTGCTTATGAGACATTCAGATGTAGATGTCCATGCTGGTGGCCATTGAGTGGTTGGAAATCGGTGAGGAGCAGAGTGCCCCCACCAATGGTTATGGTAACTTTGGTGAGGATTGATAAATACCTGACCTAAGACAGTATTTGTAGGGAATGTAGTGGAAAACACATATTCAAATGAGACTCAAGAGGACAAAAGGAATAAATGACAGATCAGAATTGATTTATAGAAGAGAAAGAAGCCAATGAGGTTTCAGGTTTCTTTCCTGGATGGCTTTTTTTCTGATGGTGTCATTACCCAAGGTACAGAAGTCACAGTGAAGTAGGGCGTGAAAGTATGGGGATTGAAAAGTAATAAAGTAAGTTTTAGATAGATTCTAATTACCTATAACCTGTAACATTGCAGACAGCTCGTAGAGAGTTGTACTCATCTGAATTTAAAAGAGTACAATGGTATTGTAACAGCTATATATGATATCAGAGGAGTAGTACATTGGGGGAGTTATCACTTTGCGAGGGGTATAAATGTCTAATAATTACATTGCTTTGTACACCAGAAACTAATAAATAAAAGAGTGGAATAAATATAAATAGATACCAAAAGAAAAATATTTCTGGTGGTGAGAAGGGAGCAGGAAACATTATGGAGGAAAACACACACCACACACACACACACACACACACACACACACACACACACGATATTTCAAATAAAATAATTCGTAGATCAGGAATATGTGAAAAAGTGGTAAAAGGTAAGACCAGAAATGTTGTTATTACACAGACTGGGTATGGACTCAAATGCAAAATTAAAGGAGGATTACAGAAAGGCAGTGGAAATATTGGAGAAAAGGAATATGATCAAGGAACTTTATAAAGAATTTATAATTAGTGTGATGATTTCGAATAGGGGGGTCAAAAAAAGGTCTAAGGGAAAGCTTGAAGCAGTTTGGTCTTTGGTAGTAGAGGGGAATTAGAAATATGATAAAACTCATGATACTTGAAAAATAAAGGGAAATATTTAGAATTCCGTTTTTCTTTATAGAGTAAAATCACTGACATGGAAGAAACATTTTGTCTTTGCTCATCAGGATGATCAGAAATTAAAACAGTAGCCATCAGAAGCATTACTATTTTAAAATTAACTGTAAAGCTTACAATTTTAGAAAGGGAAGAATAATGGCAAATAACGCTATGGTTATCAGAGAAAAGGCAAACGATGCACTCAGAACTCAGATGATGTGATCTGCAGGTGAGGTAGGTAATATGGCCACAGGGGATGACAGACAATGGAGATCAGAGAAAACTAACCTGTGGTATTGCAACTGGCTGCTTTGCCTGGAAATGTTATGCTTCTTTCCTCATGTTGGAGAGATACTTAGTGTGGAGTCCCGACAATGTGGGTTGTGGGGAGCGAGGAGGGTGGCACAGGGTTAAGAAAAGACAGTAGATGAGAGTAGCATGCAAGCGGGGCCAAAGGACTGCAGCCTCAAGTACTGAGCCCTACGCATAGCTTTTATTACTTAGGTGAGGAAGCAAAGGAGATAAAGCTTGTCAATCTCAAGATCTGTGAATCTCACACATCATAATAGGAAACTGATTCAAGCCAATCACCCTTGCCTGTAGGCAGCTGAACCTTAAGTCTCAGGATGTATGTACTTCCCCAAGGGACAAAACCTTTATGCATATGAATAGATGGAGAGCACACCATTGAATCTCTTCCCTTGCAGGTTCTGGAAAGGAATGCAGCCACAGAGGCACAGGCTCTCCTTGGGGGGGGGGGGGAAGGGGGGGCTGTGCCCACCTCTATGAACCCCATGGATTCTCCTGTTGGTCCCCACGCAGCTCTGCCTGGCTTAGGTTGCCCCCCCCCCCTTGTGGGGAGCCATACCCGTCATTAGCTGACCAGCCATCTTTCTTGGGCCAAACAGGGAGACAAAAAGTGAAAGCACAAAGGTAAAAGCAAAGTCCCTGAAAGGATCTGTTTCACAGACCTTTCTTTAGGGGCAGGTACCAAGGAGACAGACAGGTAGCCTGCTGCGAGGCAACAACTTAGCATTTTATTTTGTTATACAAAATCTAAAAATAAATGTAGATCAAATCTGAAGTTTTTATGTGTTCCGTTCTGGTTTGTATGTCTTTCAGAAAGGTTAGTTTACAATCAATTTCAGACATATACTAGAATAAACACAGTTTTTAAAAATTTGCTATTTGCAACATACAGAATATAAAATATCATTACTAAATGTCTGATTTTCAAGTGTTTATACTGTTTCGTCATTATCACTTAGTCTTGATGGACACATTAAGTTTTATTTTCATTTTTAGTTATGACTTTTATACTTTGGAATAGGTTTTTGTTTTTGTTTTTCCCCCTATTCTACTTGGTGTCTACTTTTGATAATTTTCTATAATCAATGTATGAAAAAGATAAGTGATCAAGACTTCCTTCTCTGGCTCTCTTAGCCTTTATCACTTCTTTCTGGGAAATTATTTAGCAATCACTACTAAAACAAATTTTTCACAATTTATATTGAAAATACTGGTAAACATTTATTAACACCTGGATTACTTAGATTATTGCTATTGTTTATTTTTATAGGATACGCATTTATGTATTTTCTCTTAGCTATCATAACACTTAACCATTATATTATAACTTATTAGTCATATAGTCCAGATCTGTCTTACCACTGTGACTTCACATTAAAATTCAGGGTTTGATACAGAACAACGCTGGCAAAATGCATGTTGAAATACACTGTGTGCATTTCACATACTCCCTTTTTGTTTTCTTTACATCGCCCAGAAATTCTTTATGTCTTACACAGATTGGTTTCTCACAAAAGTTTTTGGAATTTCCTAATTCAATTTCAATTTAAACATGTCTGAGATCATAACTTATTCCAACTGCCATTCTAGCTGGATCATGCATCTTTCCTGACTCTATTTTAGGGACCCACTCCCCCACAATTCTCATTAGCATTTTTACTTGGAAACAGATTCCGGAAGAGAAAGGAGACATTATTTAGCTCCATCATTTCCCTTTCACTGAAATCTACAATTTGAAACAAGCAAGCAAAACATTGGAGAAATTGTACAGATACATATAGATTTTAATTATCCCTGTTAACTCTGTTAACACTTACTTGGATACTTTAAAATTGATGATGTCAGTGATATTATTAGATTGCACTAAAAAATCTAAAGTAACCTAAAATTCACCCAGCCCCTATCAAGAAATAATGCAAATGTTAAATGCCCCAAGTTGCAAAGGAAGTGTAATTGAACTAAGACTATAAATCAATTATGGTGGATATCAAAATGGAAACAAAAATTAAATTCATACTAAGGAATCAAACATTATTTTTTTCAAATGTACTAACAGGAAAATGTATCTCTTACTTAGATCCATCAAACATTTTTATTTCATCTCCATCCCTATTTCTAAATTAAAATTTGTAATTTAAGTAATAGTCTAGATTTATAGACTTTGAGAGTTTTTGCTGTTGATGTTAAATATTTACATATATATTTTACTCAAGTAGTAGGTATGATTTTCTGAGTGACTAATGAATTAGTAATACATTGTTATAGAGATATTCCCTTAGGTATGTAAAATACCAGCTGACTTGCATTTAAACTGTGTATATTTCTCAAGGAAAAAGAATCATATCCTGTCACAGAGGATAAAGAATTTGAGAAGTTGCCAGTTGATATTCACCAGAGCTGATGGCAGTTAATACGTGACTGTGTTACAAATTGTAATCATCTAGGATACAATCTTAGAACCATTATTTATTGAAAAAGTATTATTTCTTAATGGTTAAAAAAATCAGCAGGTGTATATTACTTTAAAGTTTATAAAAAGATTTTATAAACTCTACTTAGTTCCTTTTCATTTCTACTCTGTAAGTCAGAGGTATGTCTTTTGTAGAAACTGGTTTCACTACGCAGTATAAATTAGCATCCCCACTTGATTGACTACAGAAACTCAAGAATTTCTTAGTGAATAAGCCACATTTTATAGGGTTTAATACAAAGTATTCTAGCAGTAAATTCTCAAACTTTCTGGATAAAAATGAATGCAAAAGACAACTTTCAACTCATTCATATTAGACTTCCAAATAAAATCTATAGAGGAAAGGGATTGCGGGGGCGTCTGAATTTAAAACAGTAGTAAATAAGGGAAAGTCTGCCTCTAGTTAGGACTTAAAACACTGTTAGAGACCATCGTTTTCACTCTAATGACAAAAAAAATAACCACATAAGCTAAAAAGTAATATACTTCAAAGTCTACCAGAAAGCTGAAAATGCAAGTAAACCTAACTGTTTTAAATTTCAGAGAAAAACAAGTCGTTTATAGGATAAAAGAGACTCTCAACTGTTCTTATACCTGGCAGAGTGATGGAGTGGTGAGAAAATAATGAACCTGCCAAAGGAAAATATAAATAAACAGAAGAAGGAAAAGCCAAACTCAGTGTTAATAAACCAGTAATGTCTGGATGTATGACAGAATAAAGTTCAAAAGAATCCCAGGCATAGGACAAGTTTCAACCACTCTTTCTTATCACGGATCTTTATGAAGTGCTTGAGTAATGTATGACAAAAACTAGGATTAGGTCAGGAAAGCTAAGATAAATCCATACAACACACCTTGAGATCTCAGGAACCAAAGGCTGGGAGGGCAGCAGACAGGACAATTGAAATAAATCTGAAATATTGCTAGTGTTCACCTGCATAAGGCTGAGCATTTAGCATGAGAAATAAGAAACATCTCCAGCATTGCTCAGACTAAGTTAGTCATCTTCCAAATGTCGGGGAAGGGCAGACACATAGCAAGAAAGATAATCGCAAATGAATAATTCATTAAATATTCTTATGGACAAAGTGAACATAAGGAAGAAAATGAATAAACTTGAGAGATAGACAGTATTTAAGCTGAAGCACAAAGAGAAAGAAACAGTGGAGGAAAAAACAGAATGTGAGATCTGTAGGACAATATGAAACTCTACCATATCTGTAATCGGAGACATATTTTTCAGAATAAAGAAAATCTTAGCATTTCTTCTTGTGCAGGTCTATTGGAACTTAATTCTATGACTTTATCTTTCTAAAAATGTATTGATCTAACTTTCATTTTAAATGATATTTTATTTTATCAGATACAGAATTTTAGGTTGAAAGGTGGGTTTTTGTTGTTGTTTTGTTTGTTATTCTTTTAGCACTCTAAAGATGGTATTCCATTGTCATTCACTCTCCATTCTTTCAGGTGAGAAATCAGCCATCACACACATTATTATTCCTAAGACTGCATGTAATATGTATATTTTTGTCTCTGAGTGCTTTTAATACTTTATTTTTCCTTTTGGTTTTCATCAGTTTGACTATAATGTGTCTAAGTAAGATTTTCCTTGTAATTTTCCCTTCTTTAGGATTTTATAAGCTTCTTAGAGAGTATTTGCAGAAATTTGGCAATTTCTCAGCCATTATTTTTTTCCAATATTTATCTTGCTCTATTTTTCCTCTTCTGTCCTTCTCAGAATGTGATGACATGAAATTAGGCTTGATAGATTAAAAACATATTATAATCACAAGAACAATCACCTAAAAATCTAACAATTTGGCATAGATTAAAAGTATATATTAGTGAGGTGATGTGATATGACGTAAAGGAAGAACATTTTATTAAAACTGGAGCTATCAAGACATATGTGTATGCTGCTGGGTATAATCCAACAAAAGGGGGAGTTTAATGATGGAGGAAATATGAGAGATAATTGAAGATATTCATTGAATGCATTCAATGTTGAGAGAGAGTGGGGTTCAAGATACAAATAGAGGTATTGGACTTATATTAAAACAGGCAGAGATCCTGAACTTTTTTATGGAGACAAGAAGGGAGCAGTTCTAGAGATCAATGCAAGCTGAGAAATTTGCTGCTGGTATGATGAGGTAGTTCCAATGTGATCCCTTCTATTATCATAGAGAAAATAGGAAGAGAAGTATTAACAGTTTGATAAAAGAAATACGGCTATTTTGGAAGATGGTTCAGTAGTGCTTTCAGGCAATGGTGGAGCACTACTAGTGATTTATCCTGAAGATCTTTGTAGTTTTTCCAGCCATAATCTCTTGCCAGGTGTAAAAGTTTTCACAATGGCAGGCTAGCATAATGGAGAGTGATAAAGGAGTTGAAAATATGTGCAAAAAGATGTTTACAGAGATGAACTTTGAAATATGTCATGAGAGGAGGCATTCAATATTTTTCCTAAAGCCACGGTGAAAAATGATAAGAGTCATGGATTGAATTCCTATTAAGGAGGTCAGGGAAATGGGACAATGAGTGAGATTAGGACATATACAAAGTCATATGGCAAAAAAAAATTACATGTAAAAAAGGTGATTTCTGAAGTATACTTATAGTCCACGGCTGTAACTAAGATAAATTAGGTTGTAAGATACAATGAGATTAGTTTTGATTATTCCCTAAAAATAAGTGTTGATCACTTTCTCCTGTTCCTCCTTCTGTTCCTCCTATTCCATTTCCTTCTCCTTTCCTTCTCACGTGCTGTCTTTTAGGCAACACCTGGTTAAAAAATGGTAAGTGATATTTGGGCCTTCAAAAATATAGTCTTACCAGACACTTACTAGGCTAAATTAAAAAAAAAAATGACTTGAAATTTTCCATTTTAAGGACTTTTCTCAAGAGAGTAGGCAACATGGAGTTATCAATGCATACTTTTATCAAGCCATGTAAGTAAGGTTTAGTTTAATTCAACCAGATGCTGAAAGCACCCACACCTCCAGGCTTAGCTGGTATACTTGGATATGTGAAAGGATGTTTAGGTTGTCATAATAACTGGAATATATGACCTATGTGTAGTGTCTAAGGCCCATGGATATTAAGTATCTTACAAAATACAATTTTTCTGCCTAAAATGTCAATAACCACATCAGTGAGAAACAACGGCATAAGGAAAGAAGACTATTACAAACCCATCCTTTCCTCCTTTGTCCTGAAGGATCGTTGTATAAATAGACATAGCTAAACTCCAATGTTACATAATGATTTTCTAAAATTTTATTAAAAATGGCATTTTTATATAACTTACAGTATCACTAAGATAAAATTTTGTATTGATATTGGTATTTTAATTCATAAAAGGAATCACATGCAAGTAGCCAATTAACTGACTTAATTTAAACCTGCTCGAAGATAAATTCTTCATGAAATTTCAGCTAGTTCTTTACCTTTAAAGTATCTAGCTGCCCCTTTATACTCACTAGAAATGTAAATGTCTTTGGAAAGATTTTCCCAATGCTTTTCTTTCAGTGTCAACCCCTCTCTTTTCAATGTTCCTATAAAACTTTGTACTAAACTCTATTACATGAGTGGCATTTGTATTGCAGTGTTTTCAATGTATACATCTCACAGAGGATTATGAGTTCCTCCAAGAAATGCAGTTTGTTCTAGTCATTTCTGAGTCTCCTGTATCTGTTTCATTGCCTGGAGCTCAGAAGATGCTCCATAAATATTTGCTGAATGAATCTATTTTGTTAAGCAAAGAACGCTTGCAGTAAAATGACTGCCCCAGAGTTTTTAAGAAATAGCTTATCTTTCTGCAAATACTGAAGCGAGATCAGATTTCTTTAGCATATGACATACATATGTTAACCAAATACAACCTTCCAAGTTGTTTTTCCCCTTCAGGAAGTGAGGACTGTCTGAATCCAAATTAAAGCATTTTTATCATTTTAATAATGAAGGGATAAGTGAATGACTTGCACATGTAAAAGGGTATTTTTGTCTTAACAGTTTAACTTAGTGATCATCCAATAATGTAAGACTCTCAACTAATGAAGCTGTATCTATCTATCGGTAAGCGAAATTTTGCATTATTTTACATCCATTGTTCTTTCTGATCTGTTTACTATTCTGCTTCTTCCCTACATCTTCAAACTTTGTGCACAACACCCCGAGGCACGATCCACACAGACCATAAAATTACTGCCTTGGATAACAACTAGGAAATACCAAATAATGGTTAGGATTGTACAGATTAACAATCCTATACTTAATTATCTTTCTTAAATCCCAATCAAAATTTGCCTGACTTTTATTTGATTACTTAGTATTCCATTCTTCTTAGGAGTTGGCAACATAAAATTCAAGAACAAGTGGAAATAGCAGGAAATATCTTGATTCCTATGTCAGTGTTGAACATCAAGTGGGGCCTAGGTATATTCGTATTAATTGATTGGATTTTTCTATCTATTAGAAAACAAGTCAGATTTTAAATGATTACTTACACGGATTTGAATGATGGTTAACATTTCAGAAAAAATTCAAAAAGAGTATTTTCTTGGTGTTTTCAACCTACTCCCTCAACAGAAACATCTCATTAAAGCTTCTACAAATTGTTGCTGCATTCCTTGGGAATGTCCTTGCTTTGGTCACGAATAAGGTAGTAGTCAAAGCATCTGCCCTCTTTCTTATTGGGTTATAGAAATCTTGAAAGAAAATAATAGATTGGGAGAATTTTGGGGCACAGGGCTACTGCCTTCTTAGAGTGCCAGTGATGCACACTTCTGGAGTATAGATTCAGAAGATGAAGGACCCTAATCCATTTCCCACATGTTAGCCATGGGGCCATGCAACTATAATGCTAAGCTCCTCCTTAGCACTTTATGTATGAGATGTATAGAATACCTCTCGGACAAGTACTTGACAGAACCACTCCTTTGATCTTACTAACAATGAACTAATTTTGTTTTTTCTTTTCATTAACGTATATATCTTCACGTGAAGAAAATACTACAATCGTATAACATCCTAATGAAATGAACTGTATTCTTAACTGAATATACTCACATAGCAAAAGATAGAAATAGCTTTCCGTGTTCCATTTCCATTCAAATTCAAGGTACTCCTACTCCTACATCATATGCATATTCACTCTGGGTTTTGTTGCTTTGGGTTTTTGGGTTTTAAAAATAGTTTTAAATTTATTTCAGGAAAGCTATTTGGGAAAACACACACACACACACACACACACACACACACACACACACAAACCCAGAAAAAAAATACCCCCAAAATAGAACGTAGAGAATTGTCACCCAGATGATTAGGGTAAGGTTAAAAAAAAAAAGAAAAATTAGCATCATTGACTCCTAACACTTAAGACAGTATAATCTGATAGTCTGTCTACCTCATAAGAACTCACATAACAATGCATTTATAAGAAGTTTACATTTTTCAAGGTGTCTTGTCCTATTTTTGTTTATGAGACCTGACGCCTACTGCTACATCACTTTGGCTAAATGTGTTCAATAATTATAAGGACAAGAAACACTGTAAAGCTCTCTTGCCATAAAAGATCTTTGTTTGAAATTCTACTTCTGCACTTTCTAACTAAATTTGGGTAAGTCACTTGTACTTCCTACATACCCTCTTTATATATTTGGGTGATTAATAGTTACTTCAAAAGTTGTTCCTGCTGCCTCCTGAGAGCCACTGCCTTAAAAAATTAGTGGAAAGAATTCCTGGATAGCCTGTTAGAATTCACCCAGTATTAGATTATTTGGGTGGTTTTCCTGCAAATGATCATCAAATTAGAAGAGATCTGCAAACAAGCAATAAAATCTCAGAAATCATGGCCTATGTTCTTCCCCATCATTGGGAAAATGTTATGTCAGAATATCTAGTGTCTATCTATCGATCGGTCTGTCTGTCTATCTATCTATCTATCTATCTATCTATCTATCTATCTATCTATCTATCTATCTATCTATCATCTATTTCTACACCCTAAGTTCCTTATAAGCCAAATCCCTTAATTTTATTGAAGCATCCTTTATATCAGCTTTTTTTTTAACTATAACTCTGAGACTCTGCATGTGCCTTTGAATATATGACACATTTCTGACTTATGAGTGTACTGCAAACCCGACTATTGCTTTTGAACCTAAAGAAGAAAGTAATTTCTGCCACAGCACCTTTCAAATCTAAAAAAATCTATGGGTACAAGATATTAACACGTTCAGAAAAAATAGCAAAAGGAGGGGGAAATAATGGTCATACCCAAGCTATGTATTCTATGACATTGAGTAGGTTCCCTGCTTTTGCAAATGAAGAAATTACTTCATTAGTTACAAAAGAAGGCAAAATTATTCTCACATCTTACTTTGTTTTTCTTAAGCAATTATAGACATCATTATATCTTTTTGGCCATTTCCTGTGTCTAACTTCAAGGACAACCTTGGCCTTGTCATCATTGTCCTCTGAAATATAAAGTCTGGAAGTAACAATAGTTGACAGCAACATATACCAGGGGTGTCAAAACAATATACACACCTGACTTGTATTCATCTTTTGTTATCAGTGTACTTGTATATTGAGTATTACAATTTTAATACAGTACTTTTTTCCTTTGTTAAAATGTGTATACGTTTTTTTGGCACCCTCAGTATATTAAATATATCAACTACTTCACTATCCTCCATGATAATAACTCTTATAGAGCTCAGGTTATGGAGCACAAAGGTTTTTAAATAGCTTAAGATAATGGAAAAAGAAGTACTTACAAACGTCCTAAATATATTATCATCCTTTTCCAAGATTCTTAGGTTTCCATTTTCAGGCAACTCATTATTTTTCTTAAAATTAAAAACTAATGAAGTCAGCATATATTTATTTTCTCTCCATGATGTACATTGTTGGGTAATGTTTACAATTTATTAAACTCATTCAATGCTAAATTTGTAGCAAAGTAGTAGAAATAATGAATGCAGTGTTAAGGTTTGATTTACAAGGTAACTATCAGAAAGTGAAATTTCTGTACTGACTATGAGATAAAATGAGATTTAGCTTTTGTAAATTCATAATAATGACATACAGAAGTAATACCATATTTTCTATTAGAAAAATGTAAATATCTCAAACAAGAAGTCTTTGTTATATCATTTAAGATGCTTTTTATTTTCAGAACTATTTAAATAAAACTGGGCAAGATTTTTACATCTATACTTCCCTTTATCTCTTCTCTCTTCTCTCTCTCTCTCTCTCTCTCTCTCTCACACACACACACACACACACACACACACACACACACACACACACACACATAAAGGAGGCTTTGGTTCTGCAGTCAATTTTTAATGAGGCAAAATCCCTGAAATTTAGAGTAGAATGCCTAAAGGCCTTTTATCAACTCTATTAAGCTAATGACTTTTTTTAAATGAATTATTTTAGGGAAAAGAACTAATGGGCTTGCTACTGTTGTTTTCATCCTAGTTGAAAAATCTTCAGGCAAGACGTAGGATATTTTTTTCCTAAAAAATGTGCTTTTTTTAAATTAGTGAAAAAATAATAATAGTAAGGTGAGATCAGGACTAGAAGCAACTTCTGTGGATCTTAAGATACTTGTTAATTTTTAGATTTCTTTCACCCTTACTAAACTGTAATCTACAGGAGTGTGGAATTTTAATTTTTATTATGAATTCCTCCTATTATACCCTATACAGAAAAAAAGTGTTAAACCTCAATATTAGTAGATATAAGTTATATTACATAAGATAGCCAATTCAGTTATTTACTATAAGATGTTAAAAACTAGAGGAAAACAATTAAAAAATAAATAAATAAAACAAATTTAGTGGATTGCTCCTTTGTTCTTCTCTTATTTCCATTTTACAATAAGACAACTGGAAATGTAAAAATAAATAATAAATCCACAGATATAGATTACCATTCTGTGGAATTTAGTATCTTTTACCTACAAACTAGGACCAAATTATTATTGCTTGTAGATTTGCAAGTTCTTGATATTAAGATTTTTTTATTGACATATCAATCGTTTCTGACAAGACTTGCATAGCATTATTTCTTTTTATAATTCTGAAGACTTCATAAGATATCAATTAATGTTCAAATCCCTATAGTAAATTAATTAGGTTGCTGTTAAAATCTGTCGCAGAGATTCTAAAACAAACAAATCAAGAAATTCATGACGATTTACCCATGATAACAAAGGACTTTTCATTTGTCTCAAGGGAATTGATCTATTATTAGTTGGCATTAATTCAGTTGTTCTTTCATTGTATTTATTAATTTAGTGTGACCTATATTACATCCAATAAACAGAAATTAAGTACTTTCCATACTCCTTCTTTTACTGATTCTCACTCTTTCCTTTTCTGTTTTCAATTACAAACTTTCAGATTGTAAACCAGATCAAAATTTTTTTCAGATTGCCTTTTAAAACCTGCTAACTCTGCAATGGGTTAGAAATGTATAAGTAGCAACTAAAAACACCCCAATTTAGATTTTTTTCTTTTAGATTTGCTTTAAAAATGAGTAAATTTATTATCTCACATAAACAGAAATCCAGACATAGTTGCATTTCCAGGATAGTCTGATTGTGTGGCAGGCTCATTGCTTTCAAACTCAGGTCCTTCTCATTTTCAGCTCTAGAGTCCACTGGGATAAATTCATCTTAAAGTTTC
This sequence comes from Rhinolophus sinicus, assembly GCF_057876585.1. Lineage (NCBI taxonomy): Eukaryota > Metazoa > Chordata > Mammalia > Chiroptera > Rhinolophidae > Rhinolophus > Rhinolophus sinicus. The sequence continues at coordinate 196,196,916 of NC_142501.1, forward strand.
TTCCTCTCTTTACTGCAAAATACCTACTGGTACCTGTCAGTACTACAGGCTTTCTTATTCATTGTGTAACATTAAGGTAACCACAAATAATTTGATACTCCTGCCATCTTGAGATGAAGTCCATATAACCTCTTGAATCTAGGTGTGCACCTTCACAATTGAGCAATAGAATACGGCAGAAGTGACTCTGTGTCTTCTTTCAGACCCAGACCTAAAAAGACTGGTAGTTTTGACTTCCTCTCTTTTTGAACACTTCCTTTTGGAACCCCGTAGCCAAAAACGGGAAAAAAGCCTAATTAGCTCTGAGAAAGGCCCACGTAAAGAGCAATCGAGGCTCCCAGCTAAGCTTCCAGAGAGGAGCCAGCACCGTCATGTGATCTATGTAAATTATCTTGGAAGCGAATTCTCCAGCCCTACTCCAGCTGCCCACCTGATGCCACATGGAACAGAGGCAAGCCATCCCCACCTAGCCCTGGCCAAATTGCAGATTCGTGAACAAAATAAATGACAGCTGTTTCAATGACTACAAATATAGATAATCACAAGTCATATTTGACAGGACATAGAGAAATATAAGGCCTTGCCTTCAGTGTGATTGAGCCCACACTGTCTCAGGCTCACTCTAGGAGTCACTCAGTGACTTGCCAAGCTGACTGCTTTGCCTAAGCAAAGCTTACCATGAACGTGGAGAAGAGATCAGTTTCTACAGATGCACCTGGTGTATGAAGCTCAGGGCTAGATTCCTGATGGAAAGAAGGATAATGGATGCCAGGAAAACAATCTGTAGTGCCCACTGCTAGCGACATATTAGGTTGGTTGGTGCAAAAGTAATTGCGGTTTAAAAGGTTAAAAATAACTGCAAAAACCGCAATTACTTTTGTACCAACCTAACACTTTCATTAATAGAAAGAAAGAGATCTTAGATACCATTATTTAATACAGAGATATTGAAACTTTTATAAATGTCCTTAAGTCATAAAGGTAAGAAACGACTAAGAGATGATGATTTATGAAAGAGCATGTTAAATTGAGGTTCCATCATTTAAGACCCTTATTTGAAAGAGATCAAATTAAGGTGATTCAGAAATTCTATGGCCTATTCCATTTTGCTTTATTGAAGAGACATATCAAAAAAACCAACATACATTAAAAAAAAGTAACATGTAATAAATCAACTATATAGGTAAATAAAAAAAAAGAAAAAACATTTCTTAATGCCTAGGTAAGATAAAAGATGTCTGAGCCCTTACGCAAAAGAGCTGACTCACAAGTGAATTTCTAGAACCTTCCACAAAACAGATTATCTTTTATTCAATATGATTTCCTAATACTCTGAGGGTAGAGTACAAACAGTGAGATGGTCCAGTATCCCACACTAGAATGTGAGATGACATTTACTTTCTATGTGAACTTAGAAAAGTTGCTTAATTTTTGGAGCTTTCTTTACAATTTAATAATGATTTATTAAACAGTTATGTTCTAATAGGCACTGTGTCCTCATCTATAAAATGAAAATAAACATATGTATTATTTAAATTGCTCTGCAGATTATATGAGGTCCTGGTTTGTAAAAAAAAAAAAAAGAAAAAGAAAAGAAAAAAAACAGAGAGAGAAGAGGAAGTACTTTTAGCAATGTTTGATTGTAAATTATGTGTTTTAAATTTTTAAATAGTTGGAAGTGACTCAGAAGCAGAGTGCCAAATGCATCTCCAAGACTTAAAAATGCCTGACTGGTAGCAAACACAGGATTATCAAGACAGAAGAGAATCTATATACCCGATATCCTGGGGAATTATATGTGATATGCTCAAGTCACTTCTATATACAACACGGGAATTTGAAGCAACGTGGTTTATCTTTCCACTACTCATGTAAGAAAAAGGGTACTGCAAATATGATACGACAAATTCCAGTACCTTGAACTCTAATAGGCTGCGACTAGTTTAGGTTATAACAAAATTATATTGAATCAAGTTTTCTGTTTTTTTTTGTTTTTAATTGGAGTCCACTGAAAATTTGAAATGCTTTAAAATTCTATGATTTTAGCCAACATTGTGAGAATAAAAAAACAGCCCGGCCTACTGTCTTTCAAACAACTTTATAAAGGTTTTACTTTTGAAATCAGTGTCAGCTCTTTTCTAAATGACTCAGGTCCTCAGGACTGGAAAATAAAAAATGACAATGGGGAGAAAGTTTTACACTATAGATGACACTTGTTTCTTGTTAATATGTCTTCTTAAATGGTGTTGATAATTTATCCATGACCCTTTTCTTGATCCATTTATTCACTTTACACTTACTTGTGAATACTATTCTAGGTACTGAATAAATTTTGTTCATAAGGAATGAATTTATTTTGTTAGCTTTTTAGGGTGTGGGAAACATGATTTTAACTAGATTTCCATAATGGAATTAAGTAAAGAGACTTGATAGTACACAGTATCCTTACTGTTGCCCAGATTTTAAACTTCCATGATTTCACATTAAATTTAATCTGAATAAATACTATAAATAGACGTTTTATCTAACAGTAGAGTTACTATGAAGATAACCCAAACAAATATATGCATATGTGCATACACAATTTTCATTCATCATTGTAGAAGAAAAAAAAATACAGAGATCGCTTTATATACATTATAATCTACTGCCTGATTTCCTGAAATGTTTTTCAAGGTAAATTTAGTTATAATTGATAATACCAACCTTTCTTTGTTTGTTTGTTTTGTTTTCTATGACTGAAAAAGAAAGGCTCTCACCTCCCAGAGAATCCTTTTTCTTTTTTCTTTTCTTTTTCTTTTCTTTTTTTTTTTTTTAACCCAGTTGCTGCAATTTTCACTCCTGAGTAATTTAGATTGCAACAATAGCAAATAGCTTTGACGAGATGTGATGGGAGGTAAAAGGTTAATTTTCCCCAAATGGAAATCTCCAGCTGTCCCTGTGATAATTGTGAGGGCTATAGAAACATGATTCCAATGAAAAGCATATCCTTCACGTTAAATGAGAGGTTTAATGGATTATTTGTGATATCAATGAACTGGAGAAAAACGTACATTCTGAACTGACATTCAGCATGCTCTTAATAACATTGAGACTCTTCAAATTTTTTACAGAGAGCTTAACCAGCGCCACTTCCAAATGCAATTGCTACTCCAAAGAGATCTCTCATTCAGTCAGTGAATTTCAGACAGATGGGGAGGATCAGTGGCTACCAGGGACACTATTTCTGCAACAAGTATGTGTTTTACATGTATAAGATCCAGGCTCACGTCCCTTCCTAATCTTTATTAGCTGTGCAACTTGAGGACCTCATTTGACATTTTTGAAATTAAGTTTTTTCATCTGTCATAAGAACATTGGTTGTACTAGTAAACAACTGAGAAAGAGCTCCACCTTAAAAAATGTAGATAAAAATCGAGCAAGATTGTTCTACGATAAGGAGAAAAGGCAAGCCACATTTCATTTGAGAGTCAAATTTTACAGTTTACATTCAAATTTTATAGTTTACATTCAAAAATTGAATATAAGACCCGGTCTTATATTAATTTTTATAGTAAAATAAGACCAGGTCTTATATTAATTTTTGCTCCAAAAGACACATTAGAGCTGATTGTCCAGCTAGGTCTTATTTTCGGGGAAACACAGTAGCCCATTTTTAGCACTTAAAATAAATGTTAACTAGTAGTAACTCTTTTATTTCATTTAACAAAATGGTTAATTAAAAGGTTAGTCAGTCAACCAAGAATGGATGAAACAGAAGAAAAAAAATTACAAAGACGAGAGTTATCAGTGTTGTTAAGGGCCAAGAATGCCTGGGAGGCCAACTGACCAATCCATACAAACAGCTGGATCCCTGTATTGAAATGCTGACATCAGAGCATCTAAATTTGATGTTGTTAGACATTTGGATACAATACATAATACCTCTTTCTTTTGATATAATCATCTCCAAGCAACCATCTATCATCTGGCTTTTCATTGGCTTGCATAGAGAAAAAAATAATGATCTCTCTAGGCCCAAAACTATTGGGTCTGGTTATTAGTTATAGTTTTCATGGAAGTGAATACATAGGTCTTCTGAGTATATAAATTATTCTTCTGTGTGTTTCAGTAGAAGGAGTCAACCACTATAGGCTTTATAACTTCTAGGTATACAATAAAATTTCTAAACCTCCCAAACCAAGGACATGACTTGGGATCAGCTGAAACACTAAGATACGGCTTCTATTTAGGGATCCATCTGGAACAACATGGTGCTCTTCTAACTCATTGCAGAACTCTAAAACCACAAACCTGCTTTCCCGTGAGCCCTTAATTAAGGTTTAATTAAGACTACAGAGAGAGACTCTAAGTGAAAAAAAAAAAAAAAAAAGAAAAGAAAATGGGTTCAGCTATAAAGCAAAAATGACAAAAAGTCTCATTGTATTTAGAAGACTTATGAGGTTGATTCCAGGAATATTAGTAAAGAATGTCATATCTGCCATAGGTAAGAGATATAGGGGATGGACTAAGGTGTGTATGAGATCATATGCTATTACTGCAATACAAATATTACTTCTTATTGTCACGCTAAGCAAAGTAGAGAAATAAAAATGGAATATAAAATAGTTAAGATTTTGATATTTTAGAACCTAACAACACAGATGAAAGATACATTCCTAACTCTTCCTGATTTTGATTTTCTGGAGAAAGGCTGGTCTGACTTGTAACTACCTTTAACAGTGCATGTTACTTTACAGTCATCTATCTTTAGGGAATCTATTTTAATAAGTAACAATTCATAATTAGCATATCATTATTATAGCATGTATATGGTACTTCCAGATTACTTTTGTGTCAATCAAAACATCTTGTTTTGCTAAATGTTTTAAACAATCATCCTGGATATTATTTGTAAAACTGCTTGGCTCTATTTATAAGTGGTTTTATCAGTAAGGATAAGCTCCTAACAAGCTCTCATTTAAATTTTCATAAATTTGGAATTGTGTAATTTGAAATGGATCAAGTTTAACCATAGCATCTCAAGTGAAATGTGGACTACTCTCAGAGGTAGAAGTTGTAGAATTTTGCTGCAGAATTATTATAAGATTGATGTTTTAGCAATGCACTTATAAATAATGTATTAGAAATACTAAATCAGAGCCTATGCAATGAATATTTTCCATACTGAGATACATATAATGTATTAATTGTCATTTATGATAATTACGAAGGTTAAAATTGGATAAATTTTCAAATATTCTAAGTAGAGATAAGAAAAATTGCCATGTAAACAAAACTATAAAAGCTATTATTCAAAATACAGGAATATGCAAATTATTTTCAAATGTCTTCAAGGATATTAAAAGAATATCCATAATTGCTACATGTTAAGTTAATGATGTATCATTCTTATTTATTTACTAAATGATTCTCAAGTTAAATTTTCCCTAAATATTAAATTTATCAATCTTGTTCTGTTTATAGGGCTTGGTATACTGAGTCAAAAGGCTGTTTTTCTTTTAAATTAAAAAAAAATCATATTTGTCTTTAATTGCCAAGGCCTCTTCATTTTGCCTTATATATAAAATATGAATATATTGACATGTAAAACTTTACATGTCTTTAAATGAATACATTTGAATCTTTGTCTGCAAGGCTTAATCTTGGGTAATAGAGTGATGGCCTATATTTCACATATTTAATTATAATCTTTCTCAAAAAATAATTAGTATCTTAGAATGTCAAAAAAATTCTCACATGTTACTTGTCATTGATAATGACCCTGGAAGATGCAGTGAGCAGATGCCATTATTCACCTTTTAAATCTGAGAATTGAAACTCTGAAAGATCATGCAACTTATCCAAGGTGATTTGGCTAATGTTGAGGGAAACCACCAATGATTTGACTCTTATTCTGGTGCTTTCCTTGTAACAATAAAGAATCATCTGAAATATTGTGACATAATTAAATAAAATAGGTTGATAATTATGACATAATATCCAGAACCCTCCAGATAACATGAAAATTAGTTTAAAAGGGATAAAATGATGATCTATGTTTAATGCATCAATTAATATTAGAAAGACAACCCATGTGCATCTAATTGTAAGTTTGTATATATACTCTAATCTGGGTATTGTTTTAATATTTGAAATGAGATTTGGAGAAGAAGTGGCTTTTATGTCATTTCACATCAGTTGAAACAACAAAGAAAGGCAATTAGTAACTGTTTTAAAAGGAAAATGTCTTTTTGTAGTTTTCCTATATCGTTAGTTTTTACAAGGATACATTTGAATGACCGTTTTTCTAATTATGATTCATAATATTCTTCCATATAAACAAATACTTGGTGCTTTGTTTTCCCAGTCATTTTTATGAATCTTCAGAGCAGAGACTTTCTCCCCTTCTTAAAAACTGCAGAGGAAGGTTTTGTGGCCTCATGAAAACCCAGACTGGATTCTGAAACAACAACCACTAACCTCAGGGGTTAGGTCCAAAATCTTTAGGGCTGCTGCCAGTCTAGACACTCAGACACTCAGAACTCATTAAAAAGGTTTTGTGCCTTCTCAATTGAAAACACAAAAGGAGAAATTAATCAAGAAAAAGAAACTTCTCTTAACTCATTCTTAAAACAATTACACAGAAAATTAGCCTCATCCCTCTGAGCTACTAAAAAGAAGAGGTGGGAGAATTCCCCAGGACCCTCTATTGCCTACATGGGTAATACAAAACACTGAAGAATAATAACACTCACTATTCCCTGGACTAAAAACAAAAAGTCATATATTAGTCTCTACTGATTCAGAAGTAAATAAATGTATGTGCAAAGTAGTTTGTACACGTTGTAATAAGAACGTTCTCACTCCCATCCAACACAGGTTAGTTTCCTCCTAAACGCCCCAAACTTCATTTCACTTTGTAGACAATTGCTGAATCTCTTCCCATCAACTTAAAGTTATACTCCAGAATCTTGCCTGATAAATCTAAATCCAACGATGACAAAGAGAGGATATGACAGGAGTGATTATGAAGATCAGCCCTTAAGAAGCATTAAAAGCCAAAGCTGGTGGAGTCGATTTAACTGTGTGCAATATTTGAGGCAAGTTCCAGGCTTCTCTTTTAAAGTGTAAAAGTCTCTCAACTTAGTAACATCTGGCACTGAAAACATTTTCAATATATTGGCTTGAAGGAAAGAGAAATGAGTTTCTTGCCTTTTAGCTGTAGTTAGGCCAGAGACGCCTTGCTGGCCTTCTAGCCATTCTGTCCTCCTTTTATAAAAGGAAAAAAAGGTGATCAATTCTGTGGGTTTTAACAGCAGAAACAATTGCCTTGAAGTGCAGGTTTTCCCTGTTACTACCTGGGTAATTTGAAGTAGGTAAAACTAGGTATCTTCCCTCCCTTTCTTCTTTCCTCCCTCCCTTATCTCCCCTTCCTTCCTTCCTTCCTCCCTCCCTCCCTCCCTCCCTCCCTCCCTTCCTCCCTCTTTTTCTCCTTATCTTTTTTTTTTTCTTGCAGAGAAATGTATATGCACTTTTATCTTATTGAAAAATACTAAAAGTTTAGATAGGAAAGCAATTATCTTATATCCTACCATTGCCAACACCCGAATTCTGCTCCTAAGAAATAATCACCTGAGCTTTTTCTTCTCTACTAACTGGCTACTAACTGGCTTTTAAAAAAAAGTAAATATATATATATATATATATATATATATATATATATATATATATATATATATATATATATATTTAATAAATGATTTTCAGAACACTTTTAGGTTTACAGAAAAAATGAGAAGCTAGTACACAAAAGTCCTGTGTATTTCTTACCCATTTTCCCTTACTGACATCTTACATTATTACTCTGTTATGTTTACTACAATTCCTGAACCAATATTTATTCATTATAACTGCCTAACATTTTTTCTCTGTTCCATCCAGAATACCACATTACATTTAGTTGTAGGTTGTCATAGGCTTCTCTGGGCTATATCAGTTTCATAGACTTTCCTTATTTTTGATGATTTTAACTGTTTTGTGTAGTCCTGGTGTGGGGACAGAGCCAGGAGTGCAGTTTTCAGGCTCTCGGCCTCACATGGAAAGGTGCTGGCTCAGGTAGTAAATGGCCATCAACTGTGATTGGATGGCCACCAGCTGTGGTTAGTTGACCGTCAGTTGTAACCAGTGAGCCATTGGCTATTAATATAACTGCTGTGGCTCCACTAGCAGAAAATGGGGGCTAACAAGAAGATGGTGGCTGAGCTAGCAAGAGTGGATTGCCGTTAGGATGGCGGGCTGCAGATTGTGTGGCTCCTGCCTCCTGTGTTTCCAACCCAGCCGCCAGCGAGACTATGACTCCCCTATCTATGGCTCCGTGGGTGTTCCTTTTTGGCCTCACCACATCTGTCGTGCGGGAGACCCTGCTCGCTACGCCATTTGTCGTGTGGGACGGCCTGTGGGGTCTCTGCTCCCGCTCCCCACATAAGAACGCAGGATATGGTGAGGCCAAAAAGGAACACCCACGGAGCCATAGATGGGGGAGTCATACCACTATATTCTCTCTCTGGCGGCACTATACTCTCACTGGAGGCTGGATCCACACTGTCCGCAAACCGCCATCCACACTTGCCAGCCCAGCCACCATCTTCTTGCTAGCCCCCATTCTTTCTCTCTCCCTCTGCTAGCATAGCCACAGCAGTTATATTAGTGGCCAATGGCTCACTGGTTACAGCTGACAGCCAACTAGCCACAGCTGATGGCCATCCCATCACAGTTGATGGCCATTTACTACCTGAGCCAGGCACCTGTCTATGTGAGGCCGAGAGCCTGGAAACTTCTTTCTGGGGCTCTGCCCCCACACTCCACCCCTACAGGCTCTCGCCTCACAATCTACGCGACAAGCATCTTCCGCGAGGGGACCTGTGCGAGGAGCCTAGAGGTGAATGCAATATCCTGGACACAGCCAGACTCTCTGGGCACAGCTAGGGTTTCTCAGGGCACCACCAGTGCTTCTGGGCACGGCCAGACTTCCTGGACTTCTTAGGGTACCACCTGTCTTCCCGGACACAGCCAGGGTTTCTCAGGGCACCACCAGTGCTTCTGGGCACGGCCAGACTTCCTGGGCTTCTTAAGGTACCACCTGTCTTCCCGGACACAGCCAGGGTTTCTCAGGGCACCACCAGTACTTCTGGGCACGGCCAGACTTCCTGGACTTCTTAGGGTACCACCTGTCTTCCCGGACACAGCCAGGGTTTCTCAGGGCACCACCAGTACTTCTGGGCACGGCCAGACTTCCTGGACTTCTTAGGGTACCACTAGTTTCCCCGGGCACAGCTAGGATTTCTCAGGGCACTGCCACTCTCTGTAGGCACAGCCACACTTCCTGGGCACAGCCAGGGCTCTCAGGGCACTGCCACTCTCTGTGGGCACAGACACACTTCCTGGACACAGCCAGGGCTCTCAGGGCACTGCCACTCTCTGTGGGCACAGACACACTTCCTGGACTCAGCCAGGGCTTTCAGGGCACTGCCACTCTCTGTGGGCACAGCCACACTTCCTGGACACAGCCAGGGCTCTCAGGGCACTGCCACTCTCTCTGGGAACAGCCCGACTTCCTGGGCACAGCCAGGGTATCTTCAGGGCTCAGCCAGACTTCCTGGTCTCAGCCAGGGCTCTCAGGGCACTGCCACTCTCTCTGTGCCTCTCAGGGTACTGTGCTGGAACAACAGCGACTCACAATCAAGGTGCTTACATATTCTCAATGGCGGCCAGTCAAGAGACAAAAGCAAATATCCCCCAGTTCCACTAACAACAGTTCCCAAACAAACAGTCAAGCAGTCCATTAAATTAGGGATGGAAGGCAATTCCCCATAGTCCATAGTCATTCACCAGGGTTGTCCTGGGGGTGAGGGACGACCTTGACCTCACCCTCATCTCCCATGGAGGACTCAGCAAGCGTTACCTCCTGGGACTATAAGTCCTGCATCCGGGCTGCCTGAGCAGGAACTTCCCCGGCCCACAGGGCTGCAACAACCTTCGCTTTCTCCGGCCTGTGCTGGTTGGGGAACCGTCCACATCCTTCCCTCTCCACGGGGCTCCATCTCTCCAGCAGCTGCATGGCTTTTCCTGTGCTGGTGGGAGAACCGTCCACGTCCTCCCACCCCTCCACAGGGGTCCAGCTCTCCGGCAGCTGCTCCTCCTGGTCTTCCCGAGACTGAGTGTTCATACACACAAACTGCTCCACCGTCCTTTGGAGAGCTCTGGCCGGCACCATATCCTGCTCACAGCGCCATTTGTCGTGCGGGAGACCCTGCTCGCTACACCATTTGTCGTGTGGGACGGCCTGTGGGGTCTCTGCTCCCGCTCCCCACATAAGAACGCAGGATATGGTGAGGCCAAAAAGGAACACCCACGGAGCCATAGATGGGGGAGTCATACCACTATATTCTCTCTCTGGCGGCACTATACTCTCACTGGAGGCTGGATCCACACTGTCCGCAAACCGCCATCCACACTTGCCAGCCCAGCCACCATCTTCTTGCTAGCCCCCATTCTTTCTCTCTCCCTCTGCTAGCATAGCCACAGCAGTTATATTAGTGGCCAATGGCTCACTGGTTACAGCTGACAGCCAACTAGCCACAGCTGATGGCCATCCCATCACAGTTGATGGCCATTTACTACCTGAGCCAGGCACCTGTCTATGTGAGGCCGAGAGCCTGGAAACTTCTTTCTGGGGCTCTGCCCCCACAACATCCTGCGTTCTTATGTGGGGAGCTAGACCAGAGATCCCGCCTGACACCCTGAATGACAACTGACTAGGTATTTTGTAGACTATCCCTCAATTGGGTTTTTGATGATGTTTTTCTCATGAATAGACAGACTAAGTAATGTTTTTTTGGAGAACGATTATAGACATAAAGTGACATTCTCATCACATAACATCAAGGCTACGTCCTCTCAAACTGACTGATCACTGTTGTTAACCTGGGCCATCTGGCTGAGATAGTGTTTGTCAGGTTCTTCACTGAAAGTTCCTCCCACACCCACACCGCGCCCTGTACTCTGGAAGGTAGTCATTATAAATAGCACAGATGTGGGGAGATGAGATTCTATTTCTCCTCTTTTGTGATGATCTGTTTATGCTCCCTGGAAGCTTTTTGGATCTTGTCCTTATCTTTGGTGTGTGAAAGGATAATGTTAAAATTAGAGTTTACAACAGTATCTGCCATATAAGGTTATTTTGAGGATTAAATATAATAATAGATGGAAATTCCTTAGTGTAATAACTGGCTAAGCTTGAGCATTCAATTAATATTTGTCATGACATTAAAATCACTGATCATAATATTGCTTATTTTAACTAGATACCATGAGATTTTATTCTTTGACGCATCGGAAAAAAACATGTCTCATATTTTTATGAGCACTTATCGAAACCCTTGCGTTCAACAGAACTTTCATTGTTTAGGGTAAAGATAATAAATCCCTTTATAAGTACAGTGTGTAGAAAGCCCACATAAGCTCTGATGACAAACAGACCAGGTTCTGAACGCTGGTACAACCTTAGTTTGTGATGTCATATCAAGACAGATCTTAAAAATAATTAATAATAAACTCCTTGCCTCATATATTTAGTGCAGGAACATATAAAGCAATGAATGCTGAGAACTTGAGCAGTACCGTGACAGGAGGTTTTCAAAGATGTTAATTTCCTCCTAAATTTTGTTCTTATATTCATGCACCCCTTTAATTAAGGGGACACATCCTATCATCCAAAAGATTGTATTTGATTTTGTATACTCTACATTAACAGGAATATAATCCAATAAGAGCTCATGAGGATATTAATAAGTCTGTATGGCAGTCAAGTTAGAAAGCCTGGAACCATGTCATAAGAAAGTAATAAAAGTGTCTAAACTTAATAATGGAAGGATATAACTGACTTATGTTACATAGATTGATAAAAGGCATTTCGAAGATTAGTAGTTTCTTTGTAGTTTCATAAATCTGAAGTAGATGTTTTTAAGCAACACATTGTGACAAATAATAAGGTATATTTATAATAGAACTGCCTAGATTATGAGCAGCATTTGAGTGTAGTATAGCAGCAATTTTTCTCCAAAGATATCCATCCATTGGAAATGTTGTCAAAGAAGAATTTCAAGCCCAGCTGGAGTAGTGGTTTACAATTTTCTGATGCATAATATCACTTGGAGTGTCAATTTATATTCAGATTTTTAGGCTTTACTCTTTTAAGAGTGTAATATCATGGGTGATTTTGAGATGTGCTGCTGATATGAGGTTGATACAAAAGCATTTGAGAAATTCTGGTCTAAGGTTGTGACATGGTGAATTCTGAGGTTTATTTCAAACTTTGTATGCCCTGAATTTAATAAGATAAATTCCTCTATCAGACAGGTAGTTCAGTTTGCACCTCAAATGATGAGTATAATTTCACAATGAATCCCAATATTGTAAAAATGGCATTACCCTGACGAGCATTATCCAAATCAGAGAACAGATAAGTCTCTAACTTCAACTAATTTTTTTAAAAAATATTAGCAATTCCGTAGTGGGGATCGAAAATATTTGACCTCATGATAATACCTTTCCAGTTATCATGTCTTAAACATAATAGAGCAGACACCAGGTGGCATTTGCTGCTTCTGAGACAATACATAAATGATACTTAATGTATTCTACACCAACACATATTGATGCCATTATAACATTACTGAGCAAACTGCAATATTTACGTCAGAATAGAATTCATTTTTGCAGTATGAAAAACAAAACCTATTTTATCAAAAGCATGAGCTATTATTTCAGAATTAAACTCAGCACTGTACTTTTGAAAACTGACAGTACTTTAAACCCAATTGGTTCGAATGAATAACAATAAGATTTTATTCTTTTAAAGCTTGTTACTTATTAAGATTGCATAGAAAGTAGGGGCATAAGACTTATAGTTCTATCATTTTCATCTTGGAAATATTTTTTTTTTTTAACTCGAATGACTCTCCCCTGAATGCATTTAAAATAAAGAGAACAAGGGCTTTATGTGCAATTACAATATTTTAGAACATGTAATGGTAATTTATATCTATTAAAGATTTAAAACATTACTATTCAAATATTTTTGAAAGTATTACATAACTAAAGTCTCCTTCATTTCTAATTCTACTATCTTTAAGCAATTATAACCAAGAAGTAAAATCAGCCAGAACACAGCAGAGTATGGCTACTTTGACATCAAAACTGGCTTCAGGCAGAGATTTTGTTATAGTAGCTTAAATATTTGAGATTTTCAAACTATGTGTTATCCAAAAAAATAAAGACATGAGAAAAACAATCCATTATGTTTTAAAATAGAGTTACTTTCACATCCCAAGTTAGAAAAAGGTATAATTTTAATATGCACCTATTAGCCAATGTATTAGACACATTACTTCACAGTTGAAGAAACCCTATAGTAGCAAGAGTGCAGTTGTCCCACACTGTGTATGAGCAAGTATCCTAGCAGGCAAAGAAAATTATTCCATTCCCAATCACAGATGCCTGTGCAAGTGAGGATTTCTTATTTAACCTGGGACTCTTGCATTTTCTTTGCTTTACAACACTTTCATTAACCAGAGACTCTTTTTCCTATCACTATATGATAGACACTCCTCTGAAGACCAGCAAGGAAGAAGTTTATTTCTGGACTCACCATGGCATGACAACATCAAGAATGAGAAAAAGTCAGGTAGGGTCCGGACTTGTGTTTAAAACTAACAGAGCTGAATAAAGATATTTTAAAAACTAAAGGAAGATTATAAAACATTGAAGTTGCTTATTGACTAGTTTATGTGCCCAAAAGACAAGAAAAACCTTGCTAAGAAAAACAGGTTCTGGTTGACTCCAAATTGTTGCCTTTTATTAAGACTCATTGTCTCATATTTACTTTTTCTCTAATCAGCATTGAAAATAGATCACCTCTGTTTCAAAACTATGACTTTGAAGACGGAGTTTAAAGTTCCAACTTACAGTTTGCTATATTTGGTTCCTCTACATATTGTTTGTTAATCTCTCCTTTTTTGATGTTTCAGTTTATATATGACTTTTTCTTTATTGATAAATTCTTTAGTATTATATTCCAATTTACAAACATGCTCTTTAATTATGCCTAGCCTAGCAGTTATTTCATCTATGGAGTACACTTTGTATTTTAATGATTGCATATGTTTTCCTTCCAAATTTTTCTACTGGTTATTTTTATATCCATCAGTTCTTGATACATGCTTATGTTGATTCATTACTTCTGGTTATTTTTTAAATGTATACTATTACTCCCTCAAATTTACTGAGGACCTTAAACTGAATTAATTTTTGTTAACTTAAACTTATTGTGGCAGTTGCCTTCAGAGTACTTGGCTTATCTTGGGTAATTATCTTTGGGCAATTAGCTTGAGATAAAGTGAAAGTGTCCAGAAAAAGACACATTTCTAGATAATGGTTGGTAGATGAGACTAGATACCAGAGATTTTCCAGCATTCAAAGCTTCTGATGGCACACAGCTCTACGATGAAGAAGGAAAAATAGGCAAAAATTACTTTCTGAATCTTGAAAGTGTGCGACTCAGGGACAATACGTTCTAATAAGGAAGGAGACTTCATAGAAAAGTATTTTAACCTGTGACACGCACTGCCATCTGCAGGTGCTCAAGTATTCCTGTGTAAATATTCTGGAGAGTCAGGTGCCATCATGAGCACACTGGGCACCTAACATTAAAGAAAGAAGGGGAAAAAATTAAAACAAATAAAAGCACTCAGAGCAGAGGGGAAAGAGGATAGACTTGAGAATTAGAGTTTTTTATTTAAATCCTTTATTTATGAGGGTTTACAATTTGGGGAAAGTATATTTCTGAGTGTTCACATCTGTAAAGTGAGGCTTAAAATATTAAATGCCAAGAATAATACAGAGATTATGTTATTCTCTGTTGCTTTGATGTTCCTTGGAAATTAGAAACATCCATTATTATTATAGTATGTCAGGGAAAAAAAATCCAGAAAATATATTGTGTGATCATGATTCACCTAAAAACAACTCTGGGTCAGTGGTGACTTAAATAAGAAACAGAAACATGTATCTTGATATACCTTTAAAAATATGTCTCTTATATTGAGTAATACCTCTAGGTTTGTTTAGGTTCTGGCTAAATAGTTACTCATAGGTACTGGGAAATAATATAAAGAAGATTTGGTTCCCTTAGATTTAGGATCTACTGCAGCTCTGTCACTTGTCAAATTGGGGACCTCTAAACACATGGTAGCTTTATAAACTTCAAAGATTGTTGAATGTGAACAACTTATTGTAATTCTTAATACATGCCTGAACATAGTAGGCACTTATAAATGCTATTATCAAGGAAGCAAAGGAAAACAGACTTCAAGTAAATTCACTAGTTTCCCTCACTCACCTTCTACCAAAACCTCACTTCCAGTCAGTGGGGGAAGTGAATCATTCAACTCCCTGAACTTGGGGATCTCAGTCAGACAGCCACCCCTGTAATGAGATCACCAGCATGGAAACCCATTGGTCTGCCAGCAAAGCACTGGACCAGCTCAGGAGAGAGTGTCAATTACTTGCAGGGCAGATGTCTTGTCAGTGGTCATGGGTATGCGTTCCCCTGTAGGGCCTCACCAGAAAACCTGCATAAGGAGTTGGTCTCTTAAACTTGAAAACTCCTCATCACAATTCCAGATCAAGGAAAGTCACTTTGAATGGGATTTCTTTCCTGATGAAAATGGCGATAATTTGTGAGATTGAGCCTCCTGTTCAGCTTGTTTCTGCTATTTTGGGGGCCTAGTGACTCACTGTGCAACTCCTAATTGTATGTGGATTTATACAAGTTGACAGTTAAACAAGTGGGTTATTTTAGTCAAATCAATCAGGTATTACATCTATTTGAAATGATAATGTAAGCATAATTTATGTTGCATAGGTAATGATTAACCAAAGCTGCTAATCATTAACTGATAAAATAAAGTATGAGAGGAGGGAGGCTCCAAGGATCCTGTACTCTAAAAGGAGAAACTAAAGAGGACATTTGCCTCTTTCCGTCAAACCACTGGAACCCTTGCTGATTGCATGTGTGACCATATCCACATCTTGTGAGACTGAACACTTGCTCGTTGTTCTCTAGGAATGATCTTGAGGTAGTGAAGTGAATACATATGTGTGCTATAAAACCTGACTGGGTTGGACACAGGACCTTTCTGTGTTGAAATCTGGGCTGTACCACTAACCAGCTACATGACCTAGGGAATGCTATTAGTCTCCCTGAATTCCACATTTCTGATTTGTAATATGAATGTTGTTACGGTACCACCCATATATAATTGTGGTGAAGATTAAATCAAATGTTAAATGTAACGTTCTTAGATGTATTCCAGAAACTTAATACATGCTAAATAAATGATTATTATAATTATGATTTTTATTTCTTTTGAAACCTCTTTAGTTCTCTTTTCCCACATTAAAAGTCACTTTATGACAAGAATTTAAACCATATTGCTTCAGCTGTCCATTGAATTCTGGGTTGAGAAACCCAATATGAAATCACAACATCAAAGACACAACCCATGAAAGATATAATTGATAAGCTGGACTTCACTAAAATTAAAAACTTCTGCTCTGAGAAAGACACTGTCAGGAGGATGAGAAGACAAACCACAAAAGGGGAGGAAATATTTGCAAACACAAATCTGATAAAGAAATGTTATCCAAAATATACAAAGAACTCATAAAACTCACACACAAACACAAAAAATTAACAGCTTAATTTTAAAAATGGAGAAAAGACCTAAACAGACACCTCACTAAAGAAAATATACCTTTGGCAAATAGGCACATGAAAAGATGCTCAACATCATAAGCCATTAGAGAACTGCAATTTAAAACAACACTGAAAAACCCTTATACACATATTAGAATGTCCAAAATCCAAAACACTGACAACACCACGTGCTGGTGAGAATATTGAGCAAACAGAAACTCTCATTTATTGCTGATAGAAATGCAAAATGGCATAGCCACTTGGGTACACAGTTTGGTAGATTCTTACTAAACTTTTGGTAAGAGTATGCATACTCTTACCATAAAATCCAGCAATAGCATTCCTTGGTATTTCACAAAATGAGCTAAAAGTTTTATCCACCCAAAAACCTGCACACAGAAGTTTAGAGCAGCCTTATTTATAATTGCCAAAAACTTGGAAGCAACCGAGATGTTCTTCAGTAAATGGATGAAGGAATAATACACTGTGGTATATCCATAGAGTGGAATATCATTCAGCACCTAAAAGGTATTTGGTCATGAAAAGACATGGAAGAAACTTAAATGCATATTACTAAGTGAAAGAAGCCAGTCTTACTAATTTGCAATTTGGGCAGGACTTTGTGGAGATAGCTCATCTCCTCTCCATACAACAGCCTGGGGATGGTGTATGCAATTATATTTCTAGTGGTTGATATGAAGAAGACTCAGCTAGCTAGGGACTGAAATAGCTGGGGCTACTCAAACACCATTTTTATTGTAATGCGGCTTCTTCAATATGGAACCTTCATGACAGATGGATCTCGTGAATCCAAAAGCCATGTCCCAAGAGAAAGAGAGCCAGCTAGAAGCTGGATTACCTTTTGTTACCTAGCCATGGAGTCTATGCAACGTCACTTCTACCACACGATGCACGTCACCATATATGAAATCTTTTTCAGGAGACAGAATTCAGACTTTATCTTTTGATGGAAAGAGTGTCAAAGTTCTGAAAGAATATGTCACACAAGATATATTGCTGTGGCCAGTTTTAGAAAATGCTATTAGCCATAGATGCCCCAAGACAATAGCCCTGTCACAGTACCACCCAGATGGTGGGAGGAAGCCTCTCCCTGCCAGCACTATTCCATGAAATCTAGACTTTCAACTGATGTTTTATACCTTCTATGCCTTATAAAACAATTTCCATTTCTTGAGGAGGGTACCCTGTTCTCTTCTGGGACAAAAGCCCTACTAAGGGCTAATCAGATAAACACAGTCACTGAACATGTAAAATATTTTTAAAATACAGTCAATTCTTGATACGTAAGAAAGAAAATGTGCTCCCCATTCAGGTTATATGATGATGGATTCTAACCATCCTACTTAAGAAGATACTTGATTTTTTATCAGTTTCATAAAGCATATCTGAAATTCATTTATTTGTTGCTCATAATTTTTTCCTGAAATTTTCTCCCTCAATACCTCCACAAGAATGTATGAGCCAAAAGAATAGGAACCTGCATGTTTTGTTTTTACTTTGTATTCCAGCATATACAATAGTTGAGTGAATGATTAAATTAAAAGCAAAATCAATTATGACTATAAGAAAATAACAGAGTTATTAAGGAAGTAGGGCCAAACCTTCAGACACTGGATAAGAAGAAAATCTGTTTTGCCAATAAGTTTGACAGAACTGGTAGTTAGAGTCCCATGTGGATTGAGTTTCTTTTCTGTTTGTAGGCAAGAAAACTAAGATTTTATTTGGATTCTTCATGAGTTAAGATTTATACTATACTAAACAATCCTTTTCAATATAGTCTCAGTGACTGAAAAAATACTACAGACATTTCTAGGATGTTTATTAAAACCCTTCAATGTTTCTTAAAGCTCTTAGAAACTGAGATAATCCATTTCTATTTTTGTAAGAAATTTTTCCTGTTTTATGTATGAGGCGAGGCAAGGATTACATGGCAAGAGAGTCCACTTAAACGAAGGCCCTAAACGTCTGTCTCTCAGAGATTGTCTTAAGTGCAACTATGGATATGATATTTAAGAGACTATGTATCATAAGAGCACCATTCCATTTTTCCAATTGGACATGATTATTAAAATTCTCATGCAGAGGACATTGCTACAGCAATCCAGGTACACGTTTGTTGCAGGGACTGTGCACCAGATATGAGACACAACATTTCACAGATAAGCTAAATTGGCGTTCAAGAGTAAGTCTCCTGACTTTGGGTTCAAGATGCAGAGTAGGAACATCTGAGCTTACCTCCTCTCACTGACACCAAAACTACAACTACATGTAGAACAGCTATCTCTGAGAATGACCTGGGGACCAGAATAATGGATTTTCTACAACTAAGGATATAAAGAAAACCATATTGAGATAGGTAGGAGGTGCAGAGACTCAATCTAGTCAGGACTGACCCTAACCCCCCACTCCCTGTGTGGTGACCAATGAGCAGGATAGATGGCACAACCTCTGAGGTTCCCCTGAAGAGTGACCAGTTTGAGCCCCACCTGTGAGAGCTGCCCTAGGAAGAGGAGCCCCATAATATCTAGCTTTGAAAACCAGTAGGGCTTATGTCTGGAAGAGCCAAACGTCTGTAGGAAACCAAGGCCACACTCTTTCTGAGTCCTAGTGCAGAGGCAGCAGTTTGAAAAGCACTTGGGTTATATGTGAAGGTGATACACTGACTTATTTCAGGGTGTGTGCTGGAGAAGCAGGAATCTGTTCAATCTTATTTCAGGGGCAGAAGTGCTGGCGGGTGCTGTTTTTTTTGTTTGTTTGTTTTCTCCTTCCTTTACTTTCCTTCCACCTATCTGGTCTGACACTGGCAGACACTATTTATGACACTTTTCATTAATGTTACTAACACTATTCACCCCTTGGTGGCATTTTCCTGAGGACCCACCCAGCTAGCACCCCTCCAAAGTGGCTCCTACTCTGCCACATCTGGTGGTTGGCCTCAGCCATCACTGGTATCCCCCCAAAAGCGGCCCCTGCTTCACCACACCTGGTGGGCAGCCTCAATTGGCACCACTGCACATCAGTGTGTCTACAACAGCTGAGGTTTGTTCTAACAGCCATAGCAGAGGCCCATTTTATACACCAGCATGCCAGCAGCTGTTGTGATCACATTCACCAGCCAGCTGCACTGGTGGTGGAGTTGGGGGGTGGTGCTGGCTCTGCACACCAGTGTACCCATAACGGTTCTGGTGAGGCTTCACAGCCAGCTGGGCCAGGGTCCAGCCTCTCCTGCCAGTATGTCCATAGCAGTTGTGACCCAGCTATAACAGTCCATACGAATACATACAGGGAACACTTCTGGAGCACCTGGTTCTGCTGACTAGGGAGGGATTGCACCACTGGGCCCCAAGAACACCTCCCACATAAGGCCACTTTTTTCAAGACCAGAAGATGTAGCCCATCTACCTAATATATAGAAACAGAAACAAACAGGCAAAATGAGCATACAAAAGAATATGTTCAAAACAAACATACTATAAAACAAACTATAAAAAAAAAACACAAAGCAAACTAAAAAAGAAGGAGATAAATAATTCAAAGTAATAGTCATAAAAATACTCATCAAACTCAGCAGAACAGTGGTAAACTCAATGAGAACTTCAAGACATAAATAATGCCAAAAAAAAAGCATTCAGAGCTAAAGAATATAACTGATGTGAAAAAATACACTCGAGGTAATCAAAAGCAAGTCAGATTATACAGAAGAATGTATCAACAAACAGGAAGATTGGATAATGTCTTCCAATCAACCAACTGGAAGAGCAAAAGACAAAACAAACAAACAAACAAAAAATAATTAAAAAGGATAAGGTTTGCATAAGGGAACTCTGTGACAACATCAAGCATACTAACATTCACGTGATAGGGGTCCCAGAAGGAAGGAAGAGAAAGGAACAGAAAACCTATTTGCAGAAACAATGGCTGAAAACTTCCCTAATGTGGTGAAGAAAACAGACATCCAAGACTAGGAAGCAAGAAGAGTCCTAAACAAGTTGTATGCGAAGAGACCTACACTGAGACACAAGACACATAATAATTAAAATGTCAAAAGTTAAAGATAAAGAAAGAATCTTAAAAGCAGCAAGAGAAAACAACTACAGTGGTACCTCGGTTTTCAAACATCTCCATTGACGAACATTTCGGTTTATGAATGCTGTAAATTTTATGGATCTATAGTATCATTAGATAGTAAAATTCCTGCTAAATGTGCAGTTTAAGGGGTTAATTTTAAAGGTCTGAAATGGATTAATCCATTTTGCATTACTTTCTATGGGGAAACTGTGCCTCGGTTTTCTAATGTTTCAGAATTCCAAAGGTCTTCTGTTCAAAAACTGAAATACCACTGTAGTTGTGTACAAGGGAATCCCCATAAGGCTATCAGCTGATTTTTCAGGAGAAAGTTTGCAGGCCAAGGGAATGGCATGATATATTAAATGTGGTAAAAGGAAAAACCCAACAACCAAGAATACATAGCAAGGTTATCATTCAGAATTGAAGGAGAGATAAAGAGTTTCCCAGATAAGCAAAAACTAAAAGAGTTCATCATCACTAAACTGGCATTACAACAAATGTTAAAAGGAATTCTTTAAGTGGAAAAGAAAAGGCTAAAACCAGAAAAACATCACATTAGTAAAGGCAATAAAAGTAATAGACCAACCACTTATAAAGCCACTATAAAAACAAAATGACAATAACTACATATGTATCAATAATTACACTAAATGTAAATGGACTCCATTCAAAAGACATAGGGTGGCTGAATGGATGAAGAAAGACAAAACCCATGCATATGCTGCCTACAAGAGACTCATTTCAGATCTAAAGACACACAGAGTAAAAGTAAAGGGATGGAAAAAGATATTTCATGCGAATGCAGAAAAAAAAAGCTGCGGTAGCAATACTTAGACAAAATAGACTTTAAAACAAGACTGTATTTTATACACCATTAATGAGCTATCAGAAAGAGAAATTAAGAAACCAATCCCATTTACAGTTGCATCAAAAAATAAAATAAAATACTTAAGAATAAATTAAACCAAAAAAAAAAAAAAAATAAGAAACCTGTACTCAGAAAATTATAAGACATTGAAAAGAGAAATTAAAGAAGATACAAATAAATGGAACCTATACCATGCTCATGGATAGGAAGAATTAACACACGTATAGTTAAAATATCCATCCTACCCAAAGCAATCTATAGATTCAAAGCAATCCCTATCAAAATGTCAATGGCATTTTTCACAGAACTAAAGCAGATAATTCTAAAATTTACATGGAACTATAAAATACCCCAAATGGTCATGGCAATCCTAAGAAAAAAGAACAAAGTTGGAGGTATCGTGCTACCTGATATCAAATTATACTACAAGGCCATAGTAAATAAAACAGCATAGTATTAGCATAAAAACAGACACAGAGATCAATGGAACAGAATAGAGAGCTCAGAAATAAATTCATGCCTATGTGGTAATATAATCAATGACAAAATCATTGCCTATGTGGTAACATAATATGTAATAAATGCCTATGTGGTAATACAATCAATGACCAAAAAAAAGCAAGAATATACATCGGAGTACAGACAGACAATTAAATAAATTGTGCTGGGAAAACTGAACACATATGTGCAAAAAAATAAAATTGGACAACCTTCTTAGACCATATACAAGAATAAATTCAAAATAGATTAAAGAATTAAATGTAAGACCCACAACCTTAAACCTCCTAGAAGAAAACATAGGAAGTAAACTCTCAGACATTATCCTTAGTAATATTTTCACTGATATATCTCTTTCGCCAAGGGAAACAGAAGAAAAAATGAACTAATTGGGACTACATCAAACTAAAAAGCTTTCGCACAGCAAAGAAAACCACCAACCAATGAAATTCCTACTGAATGGGAGAAGATATTTGCCAAAAATACATG
Organism: Rhinolophus sinicus; assembly: GCF_057876585.1. Taxonomy (NCBI): domain Eukaryota; kingdom Metazoa; phylum Chordata; class Mammalia; order Chiroptera; family Rhinolophidae; genus Rhinolophus; species Rhinolophus sinicus. The sequence goes on from NC_142501.1 coordinate 196,219,658, forward strand.
TGATAAAGTGTTAATATCTAACATTAAAAACAAACAAACAAAATCTCATACAACTCAACAACAACAAATTCCAATTAAAATAAAGACTGTAAAAGAGACAAGGGTATGACATAATGATCCAACAAGAGGATATAATACTTGCAAACATCTATGCATCCAAAATAGGAGCACCTAAATACATACAGCAAATATTAACAGACATAAATTGAGAGATTTGACAGTAATACAATAATAGTAGGGGACTTAAATCACCCACTTATATCAATGGATAGGTTATCCAGACAAAATCAGCAAGGAAACATTGGCCTTAAGCGACATATAAGATTAGATGGACTTAATAGATATGTACAGATGGCCTTAAGCGACATATAAGATTAGATGGACTTAATAGATATGTACAGAACATTCCATGCAAAAACAGTAGAATACACATTGTTTTCAAGTGCACATGAACATTCTCCAGCATGTATCACTTGTTAAGCCATAAAACAAGTCTCAATACATTTAAGAAGATTGAAATCATAGCAAGCATCTTTTCTGACCACAATAGCATAAAACTAGATATCAATTATAAGAGGAACACTGGAAAAAACAAACATGGAGGCTGAACAACATGCTACTAAGCAACCAATGGGTCTGCGAAGAAATCAAAGAGGAAATAAAAAAATTACCTTGAGACAAATGAAAATGAAAACAATGCTACAAAATCTATGAGCACAGAAAAAACTTTGTAAGGGATAAGTTTATAGCAATAGAGGCCTATCTCAAGAAACGAGACAAATCAAAGAGCCCAGAAACAAATCCACACTTATACAAGCAATTAAATTTACAACAAAGGAGGCAAGAATGCAGAATGGTGTTGGAAAAACTAGACACTTTCTTATACCATATGCAAAAATAAATTCAAAATGGCTTAAAGACTTAAATGTAAGACCTGAAACCATAAAACTCCTAGAAGAAAACACAGGGAGTAAACTGACATCAGTTGTAGAAATATATTTTTGGATATATCTCTTCAAGAGCACCAAAATAAAATAAAATAAATAAATAAACAGATGAGTCTACATTTGAACAAAAAGTTTTTGCATAGAGAAGGAAACCATCAACAAAATGAAAAGGCAACCTACTGAATGGGGGAAGATATTTGCAAATGATATGTCTGATAAGGGACTAATATCAAAAATATGTAAAGAACACACACAACTCAACATCAGAGAAAATAATGCAATTAAAAAATGGGCAGAAGACCCTAACAGACATTTCTTCAAAGAAGACATGCAGATGGCAAACAGACACATGAAAAGGTACTCAACTTCACTAATCATTAGGGAAATACATGTAAAAACCACAATGATACCATTTCACACCTGTCAGAATGGCTAACATCATAAAGACAACAAACAAGTGTTGGTGAGAATGTGGAGAAAAGGGAACCCTTGTGCACTGTTGGTGGGATTGTAAATTGGTGCAGCCATTATAGAAAACAGCATGTAGGTTCCTCAAGAAATTAAAAAATAGAACTACCATATAATTCATCAATTCCAGTTTTAAGCATTTAGCCTAATAAAATGAAAAAGCTAACTGGAACATATGTATTCTGATGTTCATTGTAGAATTGTATTGTAGAATTAGTCACAATAGCTGTGATATAGAAGCTACTGTGTTTCCCCCCAAATAAGACCTAACCAGAAAATAAGCCCTAGCATGATTTTTCAGTATGACATCCCCTGAACATAAGCCCCAATGTGTCTGGGAGCAAACCTTAATATAAGACCTGGTATTATTTTTGGGGAAACACGGTAGGTGTCCATCAGTAGATGAATGGGTAAAGAAGACATGATATGTGTGTGTGTGTGTGTGTGTGTGTGTGTACACACACACACACACACACACACACACACACACACACGAGGGCTGACAATTAAGTTCGCAAACTTGTTGCAATGAGGTTGCTAAACATTTTTGGTATCAGAGATATTATTCATTATGAATTTGTACCAACTGGACAAATAATTAACCAAGTTTACTATTTGGAAGTGCTAAAAAGGCTGCGTGAAAAAGTTAGACAAAAAGAACCTGCACTTTTTGCCAACAATTCATGGCTCTTGCATCACGACAATGCACCAGCTCACACAGGACTGTCTGTGAGGGAGTTTTTAGCCAGTAAACAAATAACTGTATTGGAATACCCTGTCTACTCACCTGATCTGGCCCCCAATGACTTCTGTTTTTACCTGAAGATAAAGGAAATATTGAAAGGAAGACATTTTGATGACATTCAGAACATCAAGGGTAATACAATGACAGCTCTGATGGCCATACCAGAACAAGAGTTCCAAATTTGCTTTGAAAGCCGGACTAGGAGATGGCATTGGTGCATAGTTTCCCAAGGGAAGTACTTTGAAGGTAACCATAGTGATATGCAGCAATGAGGTATGGAGCACTTTTTCTAGGATGAGTTTGCAAACGTAATTGTCTGACCTTGTGTGTGTGTGTGTGTGTGTGTGTGTGTGTGTGCACGCACAATGGAATTTACTCAACCATAAAAAATTAAAACAATAAAATAAAATCTTGCCATTTGTGACAACATGGATAGGCCAGGAAGGTATTATGCTGAGTGAACTCAGCCAGAGAAAGACAAATACTGTACCATTTCAAATATATGTGAAATCTAATCTAAACAAATGAACAAACAAAGTGAAATAAACAGACTCATAAATGCAAAGAACAAACTGATAGCTTCCAGAGTCCTGGATAGTGGTGGAATGGACAAAATAGTTGAAGGGGATTGAGAGGTACAAACTTATAGTTATAAATAAATACCGTGTTTCCCCGAAAATAAGACCTAGCCAGACCATTAGCTCTAATGCATCTATTGGAGCAAAAATTAACATAAAACCCTGTCTTATTTTAATGTAAGACCAAGTATAATATAACATAATACAATATAATGTAATATAAAATATAATATAATACCAGGTCTTATTTTAGTATAAGACCAGGTCTTATACTAATTTTTGCTCCAAAAGATGCATTAGCGCTGATGGTCCGTCTAGGTCTTATTGTCCAGGAAACACGGTAAGTCATGGGGATGTAATGTATAGCATAGACATAATATCACAATAACTTGCACAATGACAGATGGTTACTAGACTTCTCATGGTATATAAATGTCAAATCACTTTATTGTACACCTGAAACTAATATGATATTGTATGTCAACTATATTTTAATTAAAAAGACCTTCACATTCCAGAATAAACAAATTCTAATGCAAATATTTATCACTTTAGATTAAAATTTTAAATCTATTAGAAAATAAACTGGCATTGAAGTGAATATGCCTTTTACTGCTTTTATTTAGCACTAGCATAAGATGGGGAAAAGTGTGTAAATGTCAGCAAGAGACACATCTGGATTTACATTCTAACTCTGATGACTACCAGGTGAGTGTCTTTGGATGAAGTACCCATGCTTCGTGAGCGTAAATTGTTTCCCATTCTTTTAACTGAGCCTATAAAACAACCCACAGTTTGGCTTTTAAGATTAGATGAAATAATGTATTTAAGCAGAAAACACTGCCCGATTCATAAATAGTAGTTGATCTCCACCTTTCACCTTAAATTATATCTTTAAAATTAAAAAAAAAAAAAGTTATACCTTTCCTAATAAAGAAATAAAAAGTTGATGAGTCAGCAAAAATGATTGGCATAGCAATCATGGGGGTGGGGAGGTGGGGCTGTTAGGGAAATATGTGCATAGTGCAGCTTTTTCCGCATAATACCACTGGGAACTACTGGATTATAGAGGAATTCATGGTGGTACTTAGTTGACAAATATTAAATCAGCACATACAGCTTGCCAGGAACCACAGCAAGCAAGCTAGTATGCCCCGGAGCAGACCTCTCAGAATCCATCATCACATTTTAATAAACATCACAACAGTCTCTTCTGCCACAGTGTGAGTTTTTATGAGGTGAATAAGCTCATATGCACTTGAGAAATAATGGGCTAATGTTAGCATAATGGAGAAGTTATATTAGTTCAAATGTGATTTTTTCCTAGCCAGTTAATTTTGGGGTAATATCAGCTGAGCACAGCAAGCAGTTGAGGAAACGGTCCTGTATGCCAAGCTCATTGCCCTCCCAGGGATCAGATTCACCCCAGTTCTGTTTTAGGAGCTGTGTTTCTGATTGTGTGCCTTCTGACCTTGTCCTCATGACTCATTTGTTCCAGCAATTCTTTACTCTGCTTCCTCAAGATACTTTTATTTTTTCTTGTTAAGGTAAAGTCCTCTATTTTCCAGAGCAGTTGTTGTTTGTGTGTTTGCTTCTGTAGGATTTAGTCTTCTTTAACTATGCTGCTATTTTTTCTTTGGGTTATAATTGTGCTTCATTAACATTCTGTTTAAAATAGGTTTGGAGTGATCTGTCCCATTCCAAGAGAACCATTTTTTTAATGGACAATATTTTTAGAATGTAAGACTTTTAAGAATGTTATGACTCCTATCCAAACCAGACAAATTGAACTTATACTTGAACTCTTGGTTATCATACTTTCTGCAAGAATTGTACCTTCACTTCTCACAACACAGGCAACCACCACTACAACCACTGATCCCTTCTGCTGGAAGTTTTCCTCCTGGATCCCTGGATTCAGTGAATCTCCTATGTGGTCCCCAAGCTCTCTGTGCTTTATATCTCAACACTGATCACATTCTAATATAATTTCCCACAGATTTCTCAAGGCCAACAACAGATTCTCTACAACATGTGTGACACTTTACTGCTACCCTGCACAGTATGTAGCACAGTGCCCGGCACATAAAAGGAGTTCAAATAGTGGTTCTGGACAACACAACGCCTGGAGGTTCCCCAGTCTGTACACATTAGCAGGGACAGACACACAAGGCTTCATCCAGAGAGTCCACACACACAGGTATAATCACATTGTCACTCTCACTATCATCAAAATCTCTACTGGTGATTGCATCTGATATTCTTTAGCTTTCATGGGGGTATCAAAATTCCACCATGTCCAATATTCAGTTCCATTTTACAGAGACCAATCTTAAGGTAAGTTTTATCGCCAGTTTTACAGGTGGTTGAATGTGAGGGCCAGAGGGCCAAAAGCCTGTCTATAATTACACAGGTACGTACTAACTCCGCTGCCTTCAGAACCCACGTGCTGAAGGCCAGGTCTTCCAGAACCACTACAGTTGTTCCCAGGGATTCCTTCTTAATAAGACTTATGGAAGAATTATTTAGAACACAAGGTTCTGATTCCTGATTATCATTTCTGTTCCTATGGGCTAAGTAGACCAGGGATTAACATATTTTGTATGGATTAATGCTTTCATTTAATACCTCTGTAGAGAAAGTCTTAGAGCATTGTGTTATGTTTCATGCATGCTGATTTGAGGAAGCAGGAGACAGAATGCTTATTTGTTGTTGACATTTTGGTTTTGGTAAATACAGTGACCTTTAGCTTCAGTCACTCACTTGAATTTAAGTAAAGATAAATGAAAGTCTGGAAGCCCAGCTAAAAAATCAAGTATATTTTGAAGGAGGTATGCCTTGTCCTGAAAGAAACATACTCATTACTCTTTCCTGTAGGTCTACTTCCCTTTAAAATATCCAGATATCCATGAGAGATAGATTAGATAAACAATTCCTGATCAAACAGTTTCATTTTTTCTTTGCAAAGACATTGATAATATATTTCCTTTAAAACAAGTTCCTTGAGCAAATGTAAACACAGCACCTCTGTGCATTTCTTAAAGGAAGATGCATTCCATGTATTCAATGTCCAGACAGTGTATTAAGTGGCGGGGCTATAAAAGAGAATACAAAACAAGAAGAATCTGTATTTTAAAAGAAGACTTAGTTTATTATTTCTATATCTATAGTTTGGGAATACACCCACCTTCCAGATAGAAGTAAACCTGTAAACATAGATTCAAGCTTTTGTCTAGATAAACATGAACTGTGCATTCAATGTCAGAGAAATTTTGGTAATGCTCCAAGTACTACTTATTTTTCCGAGAAAGCCAATGAACTTTCCAAATGAGTTCAAATGTCTATCTCTTCTAACACCAACCTGCGATGTCCACACACACTTATTTGGGGTTATCTTCTTATTCTAATTTTTAGGAAAGAAAGGTATGTATCATATCTGCTCCAGAGATCGTTAATAGAGCTACTAACTTCCCTGTTCAAATTTATCTTTACAAACTCTGCTTTGTCTCCTGTAACCAGTGATAGACCCTCGCCAGGAATGTCCATCCTCTAACAAGGTGTGGCTATAACCACACTGGCCTCAGCAGAGAGATGACACATGAAGGTCCCACATTCTTATGCTTCATTCTCATAATTTTCTGTTATGCCAGTAATATATGATTGATATGTGTCAGTAGCAGAGGGTGGGGAGAGGGAGAGCCAGAGAGAGAAAAACTCCTTTAATCTTTCATATTGCAAATCTCTCCACTCTTTGGAACACCTTAACCTCTGTAGACAGGACTTGATATCCCTCTAGGATGTTCACCACCCCCTTCACTTGGACAATGGCACAATAATTCACAAAGTACACTGTCTGGTCTCTGAGACAGTATTTTTAAATACCCCAAAGGGCTTTATCAGAACAGTAAAGCAGATCACCATCCCCCACCTCCCCCCCCAATGCACATGGGCTCATCGAATCAGTTGGAGATGTGAATAGAACAGAGGCTTAGAGGGAACTCCTCCTGACTGACTGCATTAGCTGGGACACTGGTCTTTTCTGGCCTTTAAACTTGAACTGAAACATTGGCTCTTCTTGGGTCTCAAGAAGCCTGCTAACTTTCAGACTAGAACTTATACCATCAGCTTCCCTAGTTCTCAGGCCTTTAACTCAGACTAGAACTGCAGATTTTGGAATTTTTTAGCTTCCGTAGTCACATGAGCCAACTCCTTATAATCAATCAATAATCAGTCTCTCTGTCTCTGTCTCTCTGTCTCTCTCTCTCTCTGTCTCTCTCTCTCTCTGTCTCTCTCTGTCTGTCTGTCTGTCTGTCTGTCTGTCTCTCTCGCTCTCTCTCCATACAGATATCTCCTACTTGTTCTGTTTCTGTGAACAACACTGACCAATACAGAGTCCAGTCCCATTAGGGGTCTTGCAGCCAGTGTGAAGTGAAGGTATATGCCTTTTTAAAAAATTTCTTCTGGTTACCCGTGAACTACTGTGTGAGCACACAGACACACATTCATACTTACATGTGTTCTCCAATTACCCTGTGAGACTGTATACACTTTCTGTGAAGACCATATGACTTTCATTCCCATAGTCCACAAATTCAGTACATTTTCACATTATCATACAGAGTAGTTTTATTTCCATTCCTTATCCCTCTCCTTTTCTACACTCATTTCCAGGCTGTATGCTGGAAATAATTCCTACAGAGTTTTAAAATTGTCATAGTACTTTTAAAAATTGTTTTAAGAAAACTTACACTACCCACTCCCAATCTATCAACAGCCACCCCTGAATTCTGCACCCACTGGGCAGAAGCTTTGCAAATTAAACTTCTTTGCCCCTTGGACATACAAATTTATATATATATAATTTTACATTGGTGTTTTTCCTTCCAGCTCTCTGTATGTGAAAGAAAAGCAGTGTGATAAAGGATTATTCCAGAAGAAAACCCCAGGCCTCCCAGGACCCCTCCGCTTCAGGACAGACCTCTCCTTATACTCAAGCCTGCAGACTGCATGCCTGGTGGGTGCCATGCAGCATCACAAATATAATGACTGCATCATTATGAAAGTATAAGCAGACTGAGGGCAGAGGTGTTGAATCTGTTTTGTTCTCTGTCTTTTGCCCACTCTTAACACAGTGTCTAAACATAACCGGTGCTTAATAAATAAGCTCAAAAGGAACACAAGAATTTATACACACAAAATACTTTTCCTGAGGGCACATTAATGCCAGGAGCTGTGAGAGACAAAGTGAGTGGAATGGGCAAAAAAAGACTGCTGAGCTGAATACGGCACTCAGAATCATCAACAGTCATGGGCATGGAAATAAAATGCTAAGTGTTGGCTAATGGCAAAGCATCTATGGCCCAACACAGTTTTCTGTTTGGCAGCTCATTGTATTTGAAAGTCAAAGTGCCTTTTTTTTTCGTCTCATGTTCTTTTTTTATGTGCTGTTAAGCAATGAGGCACAACAATTTATCCTATTTTCATCAAAAGTTTTAATTTTAAAAATTTTAATGAATAGAAGCATAAAAATGGAACTACAGGAAGAATACATACCTTATAGCAATACGGTAGTCATTTCCGATTTTTAAAAAATATAGATTATTAAACTTAAGCATGCTGATTGTGTTATGTTCTTATTAGTCTATTTGGTATTCATCTTAAAATGCTATTTTATTAATTACAAGAAATGTCAATGCAGCTATTTTGAGCTATTTGTTATAATGATGGTTTAATGTCAGTTCCTGTGAAAACTGTTTAAACTATTGGTGTTAAAGTAAAGGAATTCAAAATCTATTAAAATGGATGACAGAAAAAGAAACCCGGCACATACTTGCAGAAGTTATATATTGCTTCCTGGAGAGTAACTAGAAAAAGTAGAATCATTAGAATTTATAGATTATTTCTAATAAACATCAGTGGGTTCAAAATAGAGTTGAATGGAAAATTTAAAAGAGGTAACAAGACAAACAAAAAAAGAAACAAGAAGTCATAAACATAGACGATAGTTTAGTGGTTACTAGAGGGCAAGGGGTGGTAAATGAGGGTAACAGAATCAAATACATGATGATGGAAGGAGAACTGACTCTAGGCGGTGAGCACACAAAGTGATATATAGATGATGTCTTACAGAAGAGTACACTTGAAACCTATGTAACTTTACTAACCATTGTCACCCCAATAAATTTTTATTTTAAAAAAGACAGAGAGAGAGAGACAAGGAACCAAAGATTAATTTCCATGTGAAATTAAACTTTAAAATGTTTAAGTATTTGTTTTTCAAAATCAACCTGGCTTTTTTTCTGTCAAAGAGTGTAACAATAATAATGAAAATAACTAATATTTATTTAACATTTGTGCTATGTCAAGCTCTGTGCTAATTATAAGTTATCAAATTTACACTTGAAAACAAACCTATGAGGTTTTTACTCTTAGTAAGCCTCTGTAATGCGTGAAGCTATAGTGCAAAGCCAATGGTGGTGCGGTAACTGTACACGGTCAGTGTCAAAATTGAATTAAAAACTGGAGTCAACTTTCTTATTCATCAAGTTATATTGCCTCTCAAGGAGGAAAAGCAGGGAGAAAAGAGAAGGAAAGAGTATAGGTAAATGTATGGCTCTGAGTGACATCCTGTGTGCCTAGAATGAGTATCAAGGATATTTTGTTACTGGAAAAACTATTGCAAATATATTTAGAAAGTTCATCAAGTGCACATAAGCCTTTATCCTTGATTCTGCTAGCAATACACTAACAAACAAGACAAAAACAAAAATAAATAAAAAATATCAACAAATAAGAGTATGGAGTAGCCTAACTTTTTGGCTAGGTTTATTATTTATTTTCACTTAAGTATTAGATCTATAAATGAAGAATGGTTAGCCTTTTGTCATTAGTCAAAAATCTTTATGGCTCACTTTGCAAAAAGGCACAGATTTGGCACAGTCATTTCATTTTGTTTTCATTTGTGCCATTGTCCATCCATTGTTTTGACTCCTCGATGTAAGCAAAATACAGATTTGCCAACCCTGTGGTGTATCTGACATGGGATTAAATTTCCCCGCTGTTTTAGATTACCCCAATCTAGGACCTTTATGCAATTATTTTCTTTGATTATTGAATTATATTTCCAACTTTCAGTTCTTTGCAGAAAATACCAATGAACAATTTCATTTTTAAAAACATACACATCGGTTTGTAAAAGACGCCATTGTTATCAGGTTTCTCGGTACTTCCTTAAGGTTTAATTTCAAAAGATTTATTTTAGAGCACATAAATCGAGAGTCAACAGACAATATTCAGAAACTGAGCATGTCGTCTTTATAAACAAATATCACTCTGAGGGAGTAGTTTGCTATATAGTTTCAGATCTCTGATGGTATAGAGCTGTGTGGTCTGATGCAAGAGAATAAACCCAGGTGACTGTAGCATCGTGACTTTCCTGGGCCCTGGGCACTTTTGCCTTCACGGGCCCCTTCTTCAACTAAGGAAATACGTAATAAAATGGCATTTTACAACAGTTTTGGTATAAAGATGAATAGAATCCAGGCCGGTGATGTTAATTTTTTTTTCTGATTTTACAACAAATTAAAGCATTGTTGTGCACCCTTAAAATTATCATGGGTCTGAAGATGCTATGGCTACTGTGCCTAATGAATAAGTTGGTATTGCTGGTCTGATTCAATATCAAGGTAGGAGGCCACACACATGGTATGACTTAAAGGTCATTTTGAGATTCTGATTTTCCAAAAGAACCCATCTTGTTTTAGCGCTTGGGAGGTAACCTGAGGTGTTCACTTTTTGCACTGCTCATTTGGTTAAAGATCTGTGGCTCCTGCGGACAATATGAAGGTTGAGTCGGCCTGGGGCAATAAGAGTTTTCAAGAAGAGTTTTCTTGTTATTTTTGTGGAGCTCTCAATTTTAATTTTTCAGATGATTGAATAGGGACCTTTGAAAGAACAGGGTGTCTGACATTACAGATTGGCATGGGAGTGGCTGTGTAGAGACTCTGGAAAACTGGGCGGGGGTATCCAGAGCATGTTCCTGTACACTTACCAAACCTACTTTATATATCCATAGTCTTTCTCAACTCAGTTAAGGTCAATACTTTCCGTCTAGCTGTTTAGTCAAAACTCTAGAGACATCCTTGACTTCTTTTTTTGTCTCTCATACTCCAAATAAACCAGCTAAGACATCACATTGCCCTTACCTTCCATAAAGACTCAGAACACTTCTCTATATATCTCATTACAATCCCTCTGGTCTAAGCAGCGATCACCTATCTGGGTTATCACAACCTCCTAATTACTCTCCCAGTGTCTTTGTCTTCTCCTAACACTTCTCAACACTGAAGGCCAAAACGATTATTTTAAAGAGTGAGATCTTACATGTCATTCATCAGCTTCATACTCTTTGGTGCCAACCCCTGTTCTCATACATAAAAAAGCCCATGTCTTCACAATGTTTTATACAGCTCTACACAATCTGGCCCCTCATTCACTCCTCATGCCATCTCCTAGTTCTCTCCTCCATGATCACTACATGCTAGAACTATGAGATTCCAGGAATCTACTACATGCACTCTGCCTCAGGGCCTTTGTACTGAATGTTCCCTCAGATTCCCTTGTTGGCCAATCCCCTCCCTTCTTTAATATATGTCTGTGTCTCTGTCACTTTCTCGATGAAACCGGTAGTGTCCACCACTTTGACCCTCTTCCCAAGACTCTTTAACTCTCTTATCAGGTGTATCTTGCCATAGCATTATACCCTCTTAACATAACATACTTTATTATTTATCCTTTGTTGGTTAACATGAGTCTCTCCAAGGACAGAGAGTATTGTCTGATTTTTTATATCTGATGTATCTGCAGAGCCTCGGACTATTCCTGACATATTAAAAAACACTCAGTATGTTTTTATTAAGTGACTTGAATACCTGAATGTAGAGAATGAAAGAGTAGGCCATGAATAAAGGGACACCAGAGTGGTGGGCAGGTTCATAGACAATTAACACCTCAAACATTGTGCATTGTCTCCCGAAAAGAAAGGGTACTTTGCCAATTTTAGTATTTTACTTGGAGCGGGTGCCATAAACTAGAATTATAAGAATTGTATTAATCTGTATATATATATATTTTTAATCCAATTTACTCAGATAGACCAAAAATAAACGTTCGGTTGCGTCTAGTACTTTTTATTCTTCTGATGACTACCTGTGGTCCTGTTTTAGAACACACATTGAATGGTGAACAAGGATCCCTGTGAGTCCTTGACACAGAAGGATCATTCTAACGGATTTAGTGATTTGTGATGTGGACACTGCTGCACTTAGCATTGTCCAACCTGAAAAGAGACCAGGGTCAGGAGTGAAGATGGGGCTTCTGGCCAGGGAGTCACCAACGACCCAGGCGAGGACTGTTTTGGTTTGCATACTACAGATGCAACTGGAAATATTACACAATTATCCTATCACAACTGAAGATGGAATCTATGGAGGCATGACCATGTCTTGGATATGACTACTTAGGGACATAGGGCTCCACATTTTAGTCGACTTTCTATAATTTTAAAAATGCTTTAACTATTTTATAGTTATTTTAACACTTAACTGTTTTTAGCAGTACTTTTGGAGCTTATTTGGGGTTACGTTTCAAGACATTCTGTAAAAGACTTCTGGGCTTTTGTGAAGAAGCCAAAATTCTAACACGATAAATAGTGCAAGGGTTACCCTGAAAAATCGAAGTCTGTATCCTAATTCAGAAAACCAACTTGCAAGGAAGCATTGTGTTAAAACAGAATAGATCAATTGGTCAACACAGGCATTTTCTACTTTATAAAGTACTGGGGAGGAAGGCTGCATATTAATTATACTTCTATGCAGTAGGATCTCTCTCCCTCTCAGTCTCTACCATCTATCTATCTATCTATCTATCTATCTATCTATCTATCTATCTATCTATCTATCTATCTACTATCTATCTATCTATCTATCTATCTATCTATCTATCTATCTATCTATCTATCTATCTATCTACCTACCTATCTCTCAGTATTTGTTTGGGAAATCATGATTTTTTTCCATGGTTTTTAAGCAAGCTCTTGACAAATCAGAAAACTATTACTTTGTATTAATTATTTCTACCATAACAAAGCAGCTATTAACTCACAAACATAAAGAGCTTTCATATGCATTTATAGAGAAAGTATTTTAACCAACAATTGCTGTGTAACAACTTAAAATATTCAATGGCATAAGATGGTAAGGATTTATTTTTCTCACATATGTATACTCTGGTTTCTCTTCAGATCGTATAAATCTTTCACCTTTTTTCTCACATATGTGCAGGTTGTCTGGGACAGCTGAGCTTCATGCTAAGGGTAAGCTGATAAGACTCTGTTCCACATATCTCTCATTCTCCTTTTGAGGTCTCTGGGGATGGTTGGGGCTATTCTTTTTATGGCAAAGGTATAAGCACACAGCAATCACCTGAAATGTGCAAGGTCTCTTAAGGACTAAGCCAGAAATTTGTTACCAATCATTTCTACCCACATCCCATTAACCAAAGCGAGTTTTATGGTGGAGTCCAAAGTCAACAGCAGTAGATTATATACTTCACTTTTTGCAGAAGTTACTTCAAAAACACATGGTAATGGACTTTCATACAAGAACAGGTTAAGAATCAGGACCAGTATTTCAAATGACTACAGAAGATTTTACAAAGTAGCTCAAAGCATTTCACGGATTTTTTTATATATACATATCCTTAAACAGCTTTAGACATATAGCGAAAGAGAAGAAACTGGTTCTTAATTCTTCTCCCACCCTTATTAAATCAGGTAACATTACAAAACAGTGCTCCTGAGTTATTGTTCCAAATCAGTAATTAAAGCCGCCCAGCTTTTTATCACTCAGAATAAAGGATGGACGATGACTTTGTTTGTGTTCCTCTATGTTTTTTTCTGTGTTTTTTTTAATATTATTTCAAAATGATTATTACTACTTATAAAGTTAAATGGAATTTCCCACAATGGTAGGTAATCTGATGATTTTATGAATAAATGAAGTATTGAAGAATAAATTGCTAAATATCACCACTCAGATGTCTTGCCCGTATCAACTCAACTTGAACAATATTTATTATGGAAAAAGAATTAAAACAAGCTACAATGCAATCTACCTCTATTCCCATTTCCCCTTTCTTAGTTTAATATTTACAAAATACTTTTTCTCATGCAGAAACCTTAAAAACATCTTAACTCCTTGCTTTTCCTTGCTCTCCGTACCTCCACCAAAGCAATGCCTATGTCCTAAGAATCTGATGCCTCTAATCTTCCCTAATGCCCAACATTTTTTTTCTTTTGCAATAGCCACCGACTCCCCAAGGAGGCCATAAAAGAGGAAGGGTAAAGAATGCTGAATCAAAGAGTCAAATCCTCTGCCACTTCTATGTGTATTATATGTATTACCTCATCTGTTTGCTCATCTTTAATGTGGGGAAAAGTATTCTACCTCAGGATAATTCACCTCAAACCATTTTAAGCCAATCGTTTTAATGGAGGTATAACTGACATATACATATTAGTTTCAGATGTACAATATAATGATTAGATATTTGTATATATTGTGACATGATCACCATGATAAATCTATTTAACATCCATCACCATACATAGTTACAGAATTTTTTTTCTTATGATGAGGACTTTTAAAATTTACTCTCTTGGCCACTTTCAAATATGCAACACAGTGTTATTAACTATAGTCGCTATGCTGTCATTACATCTCCAGGACATATTTATTTTATAGCTGGAAGTTTGTACCCTTTGACCCCTTCAGCCATGTCACACCCCAGTCCTTTCTGGCAACCACTCTATTCTCTGTATCTATGAGCTGGGTTTGTTTGTTTGTTTTGTGTTTTTAGATTCAACATATAAGCAAGATAATATGGCATTGTATTTCTGTGTCTGATTTATGTCACTTAGCATAATGCCCTCAAGGTCCATCCATGTTGTCACGAATGGCAAGATTTGTTTCAATGGCTGACCAGTATTGCATTGTATATACAAACCACATCTTCTTTATCCAATCATTTTTCATATTGCTATTACTGTCAAATCATACTTCTAACTTCTATAATGATAATTCATATTATATTATAAATCTTAAATTCTTTATCAAGACATTTCAGACATCCTTTTGTTTACACTCATACTCCCTTTCTAATCCTATCCCCTTTAATATTCTCATAAACACCCTGGAACAATCACATCATAATAGTCACTGAATAGGCCACATACATAAGTTATCTTTATCCCAGATTTCCAATCACCTCATTCTGTGCCTAGACTTTGTATCTTTTAAGACTCACCTAAAATACCTATTCTTCTCTAATGTCTTCCCTAATATCTATCTGATTGAGAATATAGGGATCTTTTCCCTGAGTTCTGCTGGTACATTAATTTACTTTGATTAGGCACATATATCACTCTCCCTAGCTTTAGAATCAACATTTTGCAAATTCGCCTTACCTGTTGACTCTATGTCCTTTGAGAGGAAAATTAGACCACTTCATAATTTTATCACCCATGGGCTTAAATATAACAAGGTTCCTGTGGATATTTGGTGACTTGAAGTGAGATTTTCCAGGAGCCTGATGTCCATCTTCAGAAATTTAAATGATTATTCTTGAAGAGAGCTAGACTTAACTATGTGACTTCAGAAGTAATGTTTCAGAAGATGGGTGGAAAGTCAAGAAAAATTTTAGCAATGTCGAAGATGCTCCAAAAATGAAATGAATATCCTTGATATTATAATGGAGGCTTTCTAACCTACTACATTAAATCTTGTCATAAATATTGAATCCATTAAAGCATCACGCATTCTGTTCCTTAAAGGTTTCCCCCATAACTGAGATTCTATAACTCTCTAGTACTGTAATTCATGTAAACAGAAAGTATCCTTTAATCTGTTAAGGTATAATCATACTTAATTCAGAGGTTTGTTTGGAAAAGAAAATGATATAATGCATGTGAAAATGCCTAGGACCATGCATACGCATATTAAGTATATTTTCAAAATACCTAGAAAGCGGTATAATATTTAAAACAAACAAAAAAAAAATGTCTTTAGGGTGATTATAGACTCATAAAGCAGTATATTGTTATTTATTGAAAGTATAATATAATATAATAAATATAATGTAATGTAATATAATGTAACGTAACATAACACAAACTATAACATAACGTAACATGACATGACATAACATAAATAGCTCAGAAGAGAAAACATCTTTTTGGATCGGAGATGTCAGAACCACTCTCATGCAGATTGGATATGGAGCTGTGAGACTGAGCTCTGGGTCCTCATATTCATCCTTTTAGTGGCTCCCTATATATGGATGTCCATATATAGCATAGAAACATAGAAACTCCCAAAGCATAGTTTCTATCCAAAGCATAGAAACTCCCATCCTCCACCAAACCTGTCCCTTCCGATATGTTCTCTGATTTCAATGATGAAACAATGATCTACCTAGTTGCCAGAAAGCATGGTTGGAATGCTGACTCCCTTCTTATTCCTTGATTCTCATTAATTGGACTTTCCAAGGAGCCACACAATAAGTAAAACCATCTTCTCCACAGATGTTCTGAGCACATAGAAAACTAAAGGAATCAGTTAGATAGTAGCCCAAATATCATCTTTATTACTATCAGTTTGCAGAGGTGGTTTGAATTAAACCCAAATACGCCTTTGACTTAAACCCCAGACTTGTCCACAGAAAGCATATTATTCTGTTTGCTTTTTCATTCCTTGTAAGCTGCCTTACTTCATGTTCTTCAGTGCAACTTCATATGCTGTTTATGATTAAGTATAAATTTAATAGCAAGGAATATTAGAGTCTTCATGATATAATCACTCCTCTAGCTTTACCTTCCGACCCTCTACTGTAGAAGAAAGGGTTTCTTTAAAATTAAAAACCACACACATTTTCTTTTGAATCTGGGTCTTTGCACATTTACTCATTTCTCCTGGAGAAACTTTACCCAACTCTAGGTCTGACTACAGTCTCTTGATCTTCAGCTTTTTAATCCAAATATTATGTCATCTATGAAACGTCTAGAATCTTAGGACTAAGTGTCCTTCCTATGTCCTCCTGTAGCACCCTGTAATTAACATTACTATCCAACTTAATCACACATTATTTAATTGCCCCCTACTGGTTTGTCCTATCCACTTCACTTTAAGTTCTTGGAGGTTACCTTATGTGTCTTATTCCTTTCAACTCCCTAATGCCTGATACTCTGCTTTATATAATAGATGTTTAAAATGTATATGTAATGCAGAAAGGAATACATTAACCAGTAAAAAAAAAAAAAAAAAAAAAAAAAAAAAAAAAAATTCTTCAATTTGTTCAAAATCTCTTCAGTAAGAGAACAACATTCCCTTATTTAAATGAAAAAAAAATTGTAAACTCTAGTCTGTGCTTTTACTGTGGTTGCAAATACTTTTCTCTGTATCCTCTGCACCTAAGCACTTTCCCTGTGCATAGTTTATGTATAATAAAAGTGTTTGAATAAATAAATGCTTGACTAAAACAGTCAGTCCTATAGTTTTAAAAAGTAACATAAAGTAAGTTATCAGAGCATAAAAATTCTCTATTGCAATATTGTCCTTTTTGATCCAAACTAGCTTTCTGAGTCACTTTGCAACATGCATTTCTTTACTCAGCTAAAAATATGCACTCTACAAGTTTTAAAATGGCTATTCCTTTCTATTTGTCTTTTGCTTCCCATAAATTAGGCCAACACACATCATTTCTACACTACCCAAAGCCAGACTCTTACGCTGTTTCCATTATACATTCATTCCAATGGAAATAATGACTTCATTTACCACAGTGTTAGAGGCCAGTGTAGCCAAATCAGCTGCAGCTGCATTGTTTTATAACAGAAGATAATGTTATCCCCACTGTAGTTACAAATGTGATTTCCTCAGAGTTCAAATACTCTTGGAGCTAAACTGTGATTTGATGTCTAATGGTCAACTCATGTTCTGGGGATTAAGTTAATTAAAACAGTTGCCCTACTCTATTAAAGCTCCCTGCAGACTAATTATTAAAGTGCCAAGCACCATTACAGACCTACAGCAATTGAAAGTCACAAAGGGAGCTGCTTACATTATGGGAACTCCAGAACTCAGTAGATTATCGCTAGTAGTAAAAGAACATGCACACTGAGCAGTAGATTACCTTCTCTACAGCCACTGAGCTTTTATAAAATGTACAAAGGAAAAGCCAAATGTACAAGCATTTGGATTCATAGCCTTTAAAATCTGCAATTTCCAAAGCTAGTCAAATGTCAGAAAAGCAGCTTGGTAAATTTAGTGCAAAGAGCTCCGTTTAAGGAATCAGGAGCATATATTTAAGGCCGAGATCTCCCTCTAACTATCTGGGCAATCTCAGATAATTCTCTTCACTTTAAGTATCAATTGCCTCATTTATAAAATGAAGAGTATAAATGTGACCAGTGATTCCACTTCAACATATTATGAGTTAATCAGGGTTTTGATCAAACTAAACCTCTGGATGAAAATGTACAAGGGGGTGGCATGAAGTGGCAAATGCAATGTCTAAACTACTAGATCTCTTCCTCTTCAGGAATATCCAGAAGTTGGCTGCACAGAATGTATGTTAAAGGCTTTTGTATTCTTTACTGGTACAGAAAGGTGATGTTTGATTTTTGCTTTTCTTGGTGAATCCCACAGAAATCATAAGCAAACAAATTTAAAAGATAGTATGTTTTTTCTTAACGTGTGTTTTCCTTCCATAATAAGTCAATAATAGCCACAATAATAAATCAAAAAATTTTGATACCCATATTAAAATAATGAAAAGAGCATTGATTATAAAATTAGACTGATTTGCAAGGTATATATATATATATATATACATCCATCCCACCACATAGGTTTATCACCAGAATTTAGTAGAACCCATCACACAATGGGTGCTTCAACTTATTTCCCTTCCACTTTTATAGAGCAAAGAGATAATTTCCTTTCATGTTGTATTCTGATAATAAATGCCATTATCACAGGTATAGGAACACAAATTTTGGAGACAACTGGAATGAGAAAAATTAAGGCAAGGAAATAAAATAGTTTCTAGATAATTATTCTCTCAAGGTTATCGATGAGCCATCACAGCCATCAGGTATTTGCCTACTCATATTACAAGCAGTTGATTTTCAAGCCTGCAAGCCATTGAGATATAGGAGTTAGATTTTTTCATTTTAGATATGGCAGCGCAGAAATATTTTGTTTTTTAAATCAGCCTTCTATATTAACTTTCCATTTATGTAAGTTTAATATCAACTGGTAATATTATTGTTACTTGTCAGCCAGCCAGTCAGTTTGGGAATCATTTTGTGTAGTCAATAAATCATTTTGTAAAATCCCTTTTCTCACTGGAGTTAACAACAATACCTATTAGGAAGCAGCAGTTCTCATTATTACTCCAAGAGGTGCTAAGGCATCAAAGTATATAAGCTCTGGCAGCGCTCATTCATCAAGGTAGGAAATCTGTTTCCAGCATTAAAACAGAAGCTGGGAAATACCAGTGACCAGTGTTGGAGTAAAATAAGTAGGAGCAAAAAACAGGGAAGTGAGTTACAGAGAGAATAAAATATAGTTTATCTAAAGTTATATGTGTGAAGTGATTGACATACTGATGTGTGTATGTATATATATATATATATACATATATATATATACATACACACACAATTATGATAATTGCCCTTTAAAAATGATTGCCCTTTAAAAATGTACAAAAGTAAATGGCTTAATTTACAAAGTTCTACATTTTTAAAAAAGCCTACAAATGTGTAAACGATATTTTCAAACAGATTTTTCATTTACGTGTACTTTGATGATAAACCTCAATATTCAGAAATTATATCCCATAATATTACTAATTTATTGATGATAATGGGCTATAAAATTTAATAACAAGTCAGGTTGACCTGTATCTGTGAACATGGAGCTAGAACAACCTCAAGATTCATACTAATTGAGTCTTTCAATCAACTTAGCTGCAGGGTACATTTATTTTCTAAGGAACATGGTAGCGGAGTCACAAAAAAAACGAGTACTCATAGTTTCCAAGTGGATATAGACCAAGATGCTGGTTCCCAAGAGTAACAAAAGAGATGACACTGAGAATCTACTTATTTATTCCCGGGCTTCAAGCAAACAAAAAATGTGGGGTAATTTCACAATTGTCTTAATCATCATTAAAACAATTATCTAGTTATCCAGAGTTATTAATGTTGGTCATGTTTTAAAATATGAAAAAATAAACAGATCCAAAATGACATGAGTAGCTTCAGTGGGGTAAACACAATGATAGATAACTAATGTCACATAGCCAATTTGACATCAGCGTTATTATCAATCATTATTAAGGTTTCGATCAGCCATGGCCCATCACCTACCTGGATTGATCACATTACCTGAATAATTGCTGACTGCCCATTTACTATTGCCAGAAATAGAGAAAATTGTTGATGTTTGCTAGATGTGCTGGCAGGATAAGTAACTTGATTTACCATCTGTATTTCCCAAAATACAGAATAGAACATATCTCACCAAAAAAACATATTCTTTCAAACCTAGGAAATATACCTCTATGATCCCTGGGATTTGTTGGATACAAAGGAGAAAAAAAGAGAATACCAAACTGATTTATTACCTATCATAGATCTATTTCAGTCTTCCAAATGTTGTTGGAGCTCTTCTCAAGATGAATGGGAAGTTCAGTGAGCTGCAAGATTCTTGGCTCTGAAAGATTAGATGCGATTTTGACAGCTGTGGAGACCAGCAATTCCACAGGCAGCGTCTGGCCATGCTTGCTGGCACTTTAGCCCCTAAATGAGACCCCTTCAATGACTAGCATGGCTGCCATAGATAGATTCCTACTCATAAAAGATCTTTTTTATATGGAAGCCTCTCATCTTCAGTGTGACATCATAAATCAGAGTCAGCATCAGGAGCCCCAGAGTGGAGGGGAATTATTTAGAGAGCTGTGTTAAATCACCACTTAGAAGTTTACATAAAGCATTCAGTAAATCACAAAAATACAGCAGTTATTTCATGATAACTCAGTAAATAACCAACAGCACCACTATAAATCAGCCTGTGGCATATCTATATTTCTAGGACTAACATTTCCAACATGAAATACTCCCAATTTACCTAAAATGTTTCCTGGTTGCTGACTGGCTAGCGACACCATTACAAGTAGTAGAGAAAATAAATTTAGAATAAATATGTGTGGAAGGACCATTGCAATGTCTGACAGCAATTACAATCAAAGCATACTATATTTTCTCATTGTCAAACGAATATGAGCTGGAACATCTTCAGTAGTGCTGTTTTATTATCATGTAAATGTGTTTCTAGCATACAAGGCATTGGCAGTATTGGGCAACTGGGTTTTGATCACAATGGCAAAAATCTAGTTTTCAGCTCTGGGCCATCACTTTCTGAAAGAACAACTTGAAGAATAATAGGAAGCAGACAATGCTCACTATAATTTGTCTCCAGAGTGCCTCATTCTTTCTCTCTCTCCCTCCCCTCCCCGCCATATCTTCACTTTCCCAGATTGCTAGGAATTCATTTTTTTTTTTATTTTTATAGCATTTAAAAACATATCTATTTTACTTATTTGACTAATTTCCAATTTAATTCATTAAAAAATTATGCATTTTCTTTTCTAAACCTATATTTGGTTATGTAGTTAAATAATCAATCACCAAATTAGTGAACACAATAATAAACTAGAAAAAACAAGACTCCAGAGTCACAGCAAAATTAAGAATTTCAGATTTTCACGTGTCATCCAGTACCCAGTGAGTGGCTGAGGCACAACAGAGGCACGGTATCTATTTGAGGAGAATAGGGAAGTCATTTTTTAAAGTATATGAAAAAATATATAGAAATGCATCACAGTTATAATTAAAAATATTTCATAATATTGTTTTTTTTATTGCAAACGCAGACTTTCTAACTGTTAGTCTGACAACTCCCACAAACGTATAACTTACAAGTAAAATGGCAACCCAGATATTGTTTGACAGTGAATGGCTGCGATACACTGAGTCGCAGAGAATCACTGAGATGCTGTGATGGTGGATCTTGCTGGAATTCACCCTTTTACAATGTTGGGAAATGGTGTTTACAAATAAAATGTCCTGAGGAAGGTGTCAGCAGTTCCTTGTTGCTGCTGAGCAGACCGTAATGCTCTACAGAATCCCAGAGCTGGAGAAAATTCTTATGCTCTGGAAGCCTGTCACTGGAGAAGCCACCCATGCTGTAGTCGCAAACTGGAAAAGCCTATTGTTTTGCAGAAGCCTGCTGAGACAGCACACTGGAAGCAGGAACAAAAGCCCTTTATCTTGTAATATCCCTTGAGTGCCCACTCCTGACAATGGTTAACATGTACCAGATGACCAAAAAAAAAAAAAAGTATATATATACTGTGTTTCCCTGAAAATAAGACCTAGCCAGACAATCAACTCTAATGTGTCTTTTGCAGCAAAAATTAGTATAAGACCTGGTCTTACTTTACTATAATATAAGACCAGGTCCTACATAACATAAAACCAGGTATTATATTAATTTTTGCTCCAAAAGACACAGTAGAGCTGATTGTCCGGCTAGGTCTTATTTGGGGGAAACACGGCATATATATATATATATATATATATATCACACACACACACACACACACACACACACATATGGCTTAGCTCTATTGTCTCACAGCTGGCAACGAAGGATGAATTTGAAACTCCAAGGAAATAAATTCATAATCGGCACAATATTTTGAAAATAAGTTATAGAAAAAATATGGTTTGATCAAAGATATGAAGAAATTGAAGGAATTACCCAGAAGAGCCTACTTCCAGACAGAAGAAAGCATGTTGGACTATTTCTGATGTTATTGAGAAAGGGCAAAAGAATCAATAGAGCTGGAATAGGGTAAATTTATATCACATTTTAGAGGTAAAATGTAAGAGATTTCTTTGATGTTTTTTGTTTTCTTTTTGTCTCGTGTTCTGTCAGGTATTGATATCAGTGTTATCAAAACATTAAAAAAGCTAGACTTTCGCTCAATTTGTTTACCGTATAAAATTATGTGTCGAAAGTTGAAAGATTTCATATAAGAATTAGTAATGGATTGCTTATTTTCAATAAATATATCAATTTTGGAAAATAAATTTTGAAACAAATATTACCTTAAAAATCACATATCATTCAAGTTTTCAAATTTATCAACATGATATTGTATACAGCAGTCTATTATAATTATTTTAATCCCAATATGTTCGTGTTTAAGGCCTTATTCTCTGTGGTTTGATTACTTTAATCTAATCAGTTGTTTTATTTGTACAAAGAAGGATTTCGGATATTTTGATTATCTTACTTTAAAAATATATACAATTATTCATGTTTAATTTTATTTTATTGCTACTTATGCTTCCCTTAGTCTTCTTTAACGTTATAATTGATAATTTATTTTTTCTGCGTCTTCATTAAGGAAAGTGTTGAACACTCTGAATATTATTCTAGATATTGTCTTACCACAGCACATAAACTGTAATCTATAAAAATCCAAACATTCTAGATATTCTGCAATAATGATTTTTATGTGGAGCCATTATTATGCCTCAGGTCATACCCTATGTGCTTTACCTGCATTCATCATGAATCCTTATAAAATTCCTATAGTTCGGTGTTATCCCAGGGTTTTTTTTCCTTTTTTTTTCCCTTCTTCTGCCTCCCCCACTGTTCCGTCTCCCCACACCTTCCCCCCCACTCCCTTCCTCCCTCCTCCCTGCGCCCCCCATTCCAGTTCAAGCCGTTGTTTCTCAGTCTAGTTGTGTAGGACACAGCTCCCTGGCCCATGCTGGTATTATGAGCCTTGGGCTCCCCACAGCTGAGGCAGTCAGACACCGGTCGATGGTCGGCTACAACAGCAGCCTGCAGCAGCACACGGCAGCCTACATGGACCTCTGGCTGCTCATGGCAGCCCAGCTCCAGGGAGAGCTGTTGTTCACAATCTTAGCTGCAGAGGGTGCTGCTCACTGGCCCATGCGATAATCGAACTGGCAACCTTAGGGTTTGGAGCATGTTACAGCCAAGTTTTAAACTTAGGTCCAATTGACTGCAAAGCTAACATTTTCAACCTTCATGATATTCCCCCTGAGATTGTTTCGAATATCTAATTTCTGTAATGAAAATCACTTATATTTTGATATTTTATCATGTTTAAAATATCATGGTTTGGACCATTAAAATCATACCTTCCTTTGCAATACATGTGTGTGGTTGCATTTCTTTTTCCCCTGAATTCTGGAGAAGAGCCCTTTCACACTTTTACTGTGCTGCTAGATGTCCTTTACTTTAGGTAAACATCTATAAATGGAGGTCTGATGTTTTCATTAGTCTTGGGATTTCTGCTGAAGGTAAATAGATTAAGAAAATAAATAAATAAATAAATAAAAAGATAAACACAACTTGTATCCTGCCTTATGATGTATTAACTTTCCTGTTACAGTATTGGAAAAAGACTATAACCTATAGATTTGACTTTTTAAAATTACTGAAAATTGTAAACTTCAAGGGTTCATTTTGTTTATTTTGCTTATTTTACATTAAACATCATTTATGAAAAAATTTTAACATTCTCTAGCGAAATCAAATTAAATTCAATGATGATAAATATGCTTAGCTGCATATTCTTTTGTTAGAATAACATGAAATTAAGAGCTTCTTTGCTTTGATGTCACAGAATCACAAATTGATTTTATCAATCTAATCTCTAGTTTAAAAACTGGACTTAATTTGTTTGAGAAATGTATTGTTGCATTTAGAGTACATTTAGGCATAATACAAAGTTAATACGTATTTATATGTATATTATAACCAAATATACAATAAAAATCATATGTATCTATATAATTATATACATATAATAAAAATCTCTCTTCAGTAAGTCTTTAATTGAACAAGGGTTCTCTGGGTGAATTAAGTAAGGAGAGGTGAGAGAGCATCTGAGTTTGGAAGAAAGGCACATGGAGAAAAATGGAGGGGAGAAAGAGCATGACCATTGCAGAGAACTAGAATTAACTTAGTATAATCACAGCTGTTCAAGGAGGTTGCTGGGTTTTTGTTTTGTTTTATCTTGTTTTGATGATGATGAAGAAAAAACTAGATCAGGGAAGATTTGAGATTTATTTGTCCTGCAAAGGACTTTGGACATAAGGATATGCAGAACCATTGAAGGGATTTACTTGATGACAAAATAAATAGTTACATGAAGGAAAACAGCAGGTTTCTTACATTTTATGATTTTGTTTGTTTTTGTTTGCTTTAAAATTCAAAACAACCTGAGTTAAAATTCTGATTCTTCTACTTATCCACTGTAGGAACTTGGGCAAGTCTATTCTCTCTCAACTTCTACCTCTTCCTTGTAAAATATAGAAAACATTATCTATCTTGAAAGATTGGGAGGAAGACTTACTGTAATATTATCTTTGAATACAATAGAATGAATTCTAAATAAAAAAGATTCTCAATAAAAATAGCTAATATTTGTTAAATGCTGACTATGCGTATCCATATAGATTATTATTAATATTCCTAGCAATCCTAGCACTGTTTTTATCAATTTACAGATAAGGAGACTGCAGTTAGAAAGTTTTATTAACTCGTCCAAGGCCATAGAGCCAGAGCCAGTAAGCAGCTGGTGGAGCCAGGATTTGACTCAGGAATTTGACTCTTAACGCTATGCTCTACCACCTCTATTTGTTGATTAGAATTTGAAGGTCACATTGTAGAAGGATTAGATGGGAGACAAAGGCATCCTTTCACAGATGATTGCAAGTATTAAGGTAAGAAATAATGATTATCTTAGCAAAAGCAGTAACACTGGGGACTGATTTGGCACTTCTATTTTCAGTCATCATCCTTATCTATAAAACAACTTGGAGGCTGAGGGATGAGGAGGTTATCCATGGTGTGTCAAGTCATCAGACTAAAAGTAATTAAATTATAGGGGCATCTGAAAGATTTAAAGAGCCTATGGTCCCATCTATACTAAAAGGGGGGAAAGAGACCCCAATAAAAGCATTCATAAAGATCAGAGATGACTAAAAGAAATTGAGCCTAGCATCCCATCCCTGGGTGAATATATACACATATTTATATAACAAGTTTGCCCTTTGGCCTATTTGAGAAGAGTGAACAGGGCTTTGGTGAGAGACAGTAGGGCAGAAAGAAGAATGTGGACAAGAGCTAGCAGCCTCATAATTGGCTTGAAAATGTGCACGTGTTCTGCATAACTAAATTGAACAATGAAGAAGGTGGGCAAGATACAGATGTCTCAATTGTATCTAACCCTATGGAACCAAGCACTGACATCAGAAATGAGAATTACAGAAGGCCTATGGGAACTTGTTTGGAGTAGGTCAAGTCAGAGTAAATCTCCTACCTAAGATAACTAAAGAATGTGCTCAACTGTCAGGCTCTGAAGATTTCAAAATTCTCCCCACTAGAAAACCACCATTTGGATGTTTGACACACAAAGGACAATGTTAGTCATTAGTGTAGTGTCCACCAAAAGAGAAGCAACAGCCCAGAAAATATTAGATAGGCAACCAGGAATATAACGTAACCTCTAAATTCTATCCTGTTCTTAGACGATTGAGATAGACAAGGGAGGGAGAAAGGCACAATGAAAAGCAGACTCCATCACAGCCATAGACTTACACACACACTTGTATCCTGCACAAAACAGTGGACTGAGAAAAAGAATGTGTGTGCATGTGACTGGAATTTTGTTTTTTGTTTTGTTTTGTTTTGTTTTAAATAACTGAAATTGCTATGGAAGACTTTTGACTGGTCAGTGACAAGAAATAGACACAGAGTGTCATCCAAAGAAATATCAATAATAATAATAATAATAATAATAATAGTAATAATTTCATGTTTTCACACAACCAAATAAAGAGTGTTTAAAAACTGGGTTGTATCTTCCAGAACATACTGTTTTCAGAGTTTTTTGAAAAGATTATAGAAATATTTTTTTTAAAGCAATTTCTTTCTTTATGTTAAAAGTGAAAGTGAGAGACCCTATGAGTCTGCTTTTGGAAATTCCAAGAACATTTACTTTCTATCTTTAATTTACCTTTCTATTTTGACCATGAAAGTAGGTGCCATATATTCCAGGGGCACAATTTCTGTAAGTTGGATTTTTCATTTTTCATAGCTTTTGGCATACCTTCGGCTGCTAGCTTCCTCCTGAGTGCCTAGTTTAGCACAATTTAGTTATTTTTCCATCTGTTCTTATACCTTTTTTCACTTTAGCATATTCAGCATTGCATTGTGGGTAAAATGCTGGTCCTGCCAGCATACACAAGATCATAAGAAAACAGATAATCTTTGTACCTAGCATTTTTTTTTTTTAATATTCTTAGTTCTTAGGAATTAAAACCAAATACACAAACAGCAAGAAATTAAAGCTGTACAGGTAAAAAATTACAGGAAAAAGCTTTTCTTATTTATGGACTCTGAACTCAAAACAAATATTTAGCCAACAATGAAATAGTGAATTTCATACTAATTCTCTCCTCTTTAATTGGCAATTTAAGGCTTTAGTAGTGAAAATGCTAAAAATATCCATTAATGATTATGATTCTCTAAGAGCTGATACAATTCTCTGCTGATTACATTGACATGTTTTGAACCCCAATCCAATTGCAGAATTTGACTGTTCTTTATTTACTTAAAAAGCTTTTCCTAACTACTCACAAATTATTTTTCCAAGTTCTGTTTTGTACCAGAATTGGCATCGTATATCATTTAATGTGCCAGCTGCTAATTAACTGAACAAATAAAATTTGAGTTTTCAGTGATTACAAGGCCTAACTCTTTATTCAAGTTGTATTTGCCATTTTATTTATTATTTCATTTCAATTTGAAATACAGCTGGCCGTGGGAGATTCTGGAACAGAGATTTCCTTCTTGACCTTGAAAGAGTCGTATTACATTATGAGGTTAATAGCCACCCAAGACCTTCAAAACCTGTAATTCTTAAGTTTAAGAATTTTGTGAATTATGAAAAAATATTACTTAGCAATGCTCAAGCCAAGAGCATGAGCACAGCGTTCAGGGGTATACATTCTCTGGTGCATTGGACTGCAGCCTTCATTTCTGAATTATTCTCACCACCTCAATGTGATTATTGACTGAATTATGCTATTCTGTCAAAGGCCAATTTCCTCTGCAGTCCTGTGGGAAAGAAGACCTAATATTCAGTTAATTACATTTGTCCTATTAAGCCTGAAAATCTCATTGACTCTCCAAGTTCTCAATTTCTATGGCTCATAGGTGAGCTTATTGATGTATCTTACCACACTCTGCAATCCCCACTGCAGTGCACACTGTCATTCAATTGTCCCTAATTTAAAATGAGTCTGAAGTTCAGCTCTGTAGAATTACCGGGGTCAGAAGTTATAAACATGTCCCTGCCTCTCTGCCAGTCTATGTTTTCATTTGTAACCTGTGTCTCCAAAGACGTCAGTCATGTGAATTTGCTTCCTTTAAGTAAATAGCGTTTTATATGACTTAAGGGTTTACAAATTGCTCACACATATATTGTCATTCTGCCCTGTAAGTATCATTAATATCCCGAATTTCTAGATGAAAAAGTGGAGGCCCAGAGAGTCAACATATTTAGCTCAGGGCACTCAATTTACAAACGTACTGAAACAATAATGTATATGCCCTATTTCAGAATTTCCCATTTTGCCCTAGAGGCACATTGTGAGTACAAATTCTAAAGCCAAAGTGCCAATGTGTGACTCCTAGCTCGGGCCACATACCAGCTGGGTAGCTTTAGCGAAGTTGCTTGCTCTCTTTGTGTTTTAATATCCTAATCTGTGATGTGAGAATAACAATAATATGCCTACCATATTTGTGAGGTTAAAAGGAGCAAGATATTGAATTCAAAGCACTTGAAACCATTCCTGGCACATCCTTGCTCTACATAGAGTTAGCTTTGATTACTATTGAAATGGATTACCTGCCAATACTAAACTAGAATTATGCTAGTGGAATACGCAATAGCTGCATTAGCATGGGTGTCTCTGGCTTTCTCTCTAGGTTGATGACTACATAGCATAGCTGGCCTTTCTTGAAGAGGGGGAATTTTGCAGGTAAAACAACTTAAAACATTTCTTTTTCTGTTATGAGATAAGTAATCTATTTTAATGTCATTCAACATATTACAGTGGTTTTCCTACTCTACTTGTGAAAATTAGAATTTTTGTTTTAGATAATTATCACAGCTAATTAATTATGTCATAAGGCATGCTTCAAAGAGCACTTATAAACAATTAACTTGCAAAGCAATGATTGTTATACTTTCAAATGATTCCAAGGCTCTAATAGCAAAGGAGTTTTAGAAAATCATATTTGTTTTTGTTGATGTATTTTACTTGTTTATGATAAGAAAGAGCAGAGGTTTGTTTGGATATGAATCAAAATGACTGCAGTTAGTTTCACAAAGTTATCAAAATAATAAGTTGTTACTCTTGTCAATGGTTTCTTGTTATCCTTTTTGACTTATAAGGATCAATTTTCTAGTCAGTAATGTTCTAGCATTGTGCGGCCTTGGTCCAAGGTAGGAGATCCATGGTCAAGGTGAAGGTAAATTTTAGGAAGAACTGCTAAACTGTATGTCTATTCATTCAACACCACAGAGGACTAATTATCACTCCATGTTTGCCTTATATTAAGGTTTACCATGACTTGAATGTCAGTTCTGGTACGTGGAAGACATTTGAACTGTGGGAAGTTAATCAACTTCCTTAAATTTCAGTTTACTTGCTTACAAAATAGAGACTATAATATTCATGTCAGAGTACTCTTGTGAGGCTCAAACATGAGATGAATATATAAAGGACTGGACACAATACCTGGCACAAAATAAGATAAGTATTTTAGCATACGTAGCTATTATTCTATTATTTTTAACATTATTTTTACTTGTTGATATCTGGCACATTAATGTTACTAAACATTATTTTAAGATTAATTATATGTTAATTTTTCAATCAACATTATACTTCTATGAAGCTGGAAATTGCAAAATATTTTGCAAGGCTTATAAGGAAAAGAAACAGATTCTGTTGGTCCCTAACTAACTCCAATTTTCTCTTCCCTTGAGGTAATTAGTTCCAAAAAGTTTCGCTACTTCCCCTTGTCTTTATGCTACTGCATGAAGTATTTTACTATTACTTCTTGATTTCTCAGTTTGTGTACTTAGTTTACTTATCCAACTTAGCTTTATGCTAAAATTCCAGTTTTTCCCCTTTCAAAATGCTCTGTTAGGTGAATAATGCCTACATAATATCCGTAGCTTAGCCATGGAGAGCACTACTATTGCATTTAAATTAAAAAAAAAAAAAAAAAAATCCCAGTCATTACTTCTTGGTTGTATTGAAGCATCTTTTCAGGTATCTCTGTCTCTTCCTCCACCTAGAGCGGTTGCTTTTCTCATCCTGTGCAACTCTATTCAACCATCAGTCTAAAGAATTTCCTTCACCTCTCTTCTGTGTTAGAAAATCTCTTCCCCAACTCCCATTTCTTCTCTTGGTTTAACCCTCATCAGAGAGGAGCTGATCCCTTTGTATTTTCCTGAGAAAGAATATTTGAAACATAAAAGCATTGGGAACTTATACAGATGAAAATGTCTTTATTAATTGTTTGCCTGGGTCTGGAATTATTTGAATTGAAGCCCAGCCCCATTGTCTTTGAGATTACAGTGCTATTGAGAAATCTAATGGCATCTAATAACCAAACTTTTCTAAGTGACCGGTTACCTATCCACAAAGATATAGAGGAAAGCTTGGATCCTGGGTGGGTTTTCTATCATCCATTTGACTGAATGTATTTAGGTTATGAAAAATCTATAATTTCATGGCATTTGATAATGGAATTTTTAATATATATATATATATATATATATATATATATATATATATATATATATATAATTTCTTCAAATCCATTTTCTCTTTCTAAATTTCTAAATGTCTATTACTTAGATATTAGGTTTTTTGGACTAATCCTCTAAATTTCTTAACTTTATTTTCCTCTTTTCCAGTCTTTATAGTTATTTTTAACTTCCGGGAGATGTTATTAACTGTTATCATTATCTTTAAACTCTTGTACTGATTTTTTTAAACAAAACTTTCTCCTATTATGTGTGTCCAAAATCTTTTTAGGCCCCTGAATGTGTTTTGAGTGTGTGTCTTGTTTTTTTACCTTTAATATTTTTTTCTTCTTTCATGATTGTAATAATCACTCTTACTTCTCTGAAGTCTATACTGAGAATTTATTTTTTAATTTTCTTCTTTCTCTATTATCTATTATCTCTCTTTCCTCTGATAGCTTTTCTTTCTTTCTTTTTCTTTTTTGTTTTTTGTTGTTGTTGTTGTTGTTTGTTTGTTTGTTTTGCTTTATCCAGGTCACTCTGGCATGTTAGTGGTTATTTGTTTTGTTTTAGTTAGCTTTTTTTCGTTTTGTTTTTGTGATCTGTTTGTTTTATTTTCCCTTTGTCCAATATCTGTTCATTCATGGCTGTCAACTCATATTGAAGAATTAGGAAATAAAATGCTAATTGGAGTCCCTGTGCATTTGTAGAGATTGTTAACTGGTATACTTCAATTTAGAGGAAGTACATGATGATTTTATTTTTGATTCCCACCAAGCTTCACTATATGTAAATATTTTTATTTGGAGCTGGGAGTTTCACCAGAAAGGAGTCACCCAACCACCTGCCTGGAAGTATTCTTGCAGTGGGGAAAAGATTGAGGGAAGGCTCATTATTCAATACAGAGATTTCCATTATTTTCCTGATTATATTTCTGATGTTCCCACCCTCAAACGTTTCTGGTGTCTCCAAAGTAAAATATTGTTAGTTCAAAGTCGCCAATGAGTAAATTTAACGTTTGTAATAGTTGGGTGTGGTGAGGTGGGGATCAGGGAGTCATCTAGCTGGTTGGGGAGGGGTTTTCGAGCATCCAACATTTCTTTCTCAAATAGTTGAAAAGACTCCTGTTTCTAGTCCCATCTGCACCACCAACTTTTAGTTAGTGGAGCTCCCAGTTCCCAGACTGTTCCGGAGTTATTTGACAGAAATCATCCTACTTCTGGGCCTCCTCTCTGCTAGTTCATGGGATCTCTTTGTAGAAACTCAGTTGCCACTGATCTGTCTGTGCTGCATCTTTCAAAATGTTGTGTTGCTGTCTTTCTTTTTATTTTCTTTGTCCTTGTGGCTTTATCCTTTTATTTATCTGCTTACAGTAATTTTAATGAGTCAGGAGGAGTAAGCAGGCACAGTTAGTAACAAAATTTGACAAATATTTTTTCATTATAAGAGAAAAAGAAGCAATTATGGAAATTAAAAGTTTATAAATTCCATCTTCATCAGTCTGTGTTACCCAAAACAGTGTCTAGATGCTCTTTACACCTCATTCCACAGAGTGAAAAAATTCAATTTCTATAAAATCTTAATGAAGTACAGGCTAGAGCAGCTGCCAAAAGGAAATGACCATTAAATAAAATATTGGTTTGGTCATGAGATAGTGTCATATATACTAATGAATATTTCCCCAAAATGCATAAATTGGAGTGTTCTTCAAGTAGGAATGATTAGGCTTTCTGGACTAATCATCTACATTTACTATTTTTTTCACCGACACTTGTCCGTTGGCAATTTCATTAACTCACTTATCAACTGGAATGCCACACTAAGAGAAGTGTGCCTAGAAAGGAATGCCTCTGTCTCATCTCCCTGACAAAACCTCATTTTTCTGCTAATGAAAATAAGGCATAACAACATCGTTTGATAGTTTGTGAAGATTAACTGAGATAATATGTGTGAACACACAAAGGGTTGTGCAAACACAACACTTCCATCTTACTGTGCAACGGCCCAACTGGCTGTCCTTCCCTTGCCCTCCTCCATTCCTTGTTCTTCAGGGATGTGTGGGAAGCAGTGCACTTCCCTAACTCAACAGTCTCCCGGCTTGGCTTCAGTATAAAATCTCACTCTGTGTATCTTGTCATGGTATTGAACTAACTAGCAAGGCGGCAAGAGAAAGTGACAATTTCATATGAAACTCAATGTGTTGAGATAAAGTGCCTGTCAGAATCCCATTCCCTCAGGGAAGAGCAAAGCCTGCACATCAGAAAATGAGCAGTGTGACACGCTGCACTCTGCTGTGAACTGGAAGGCGATGGGGCCAGCTTCTGCCCCCAGGTGTTCATACATGAGGCTTGAGGCCAAACACTGAGGTCAGGCAGGAAGTGGCAATCCATCAGGGCTGAACCAGCACCCTGTCGTGCATGGTTATGATAATTTAATGAATCTGTCTTAATATTTTTTATGGATAAAATAAGAAGGTAATTATTTATCCACATTTTGTACTACAGTGTATTACTCAGCCTAGAAATAGATCTTAACGTCTCACATGGAATGAATTAGATTGAAAAGTGATTTGAAAAATGAAACCTTTTAATCATGGCAGCTAATTATCTTGCATTTTCTTTTCTGCCCTCCTGGATTTTTCTCACAACGCCTCTGCTCTCTCCTTCCTCTGTCTTTGCCTTGCTCTCTGCCTCCCACCCCCACCCCCATAAATCTGGCTTTCCAGGAATCTTTTGGGAGCATAGAACAGCCATGTGTGACAGTTCTCAACTACTTTAATTCAGACTTTTCCCCTTTTAGGTATTAGATTAAAGCTCATGTGTTGGCACCAATACAATATAAAAGGTCTGCCTATGTGGCTTCTTTGACCCAAGATGCAATTAAATTATACTATGAATTGGACAGTAGAAAAGCTTGATGAGAGACCACCTGGCTTTTATTTTTTCCTTCAATTACATTCTTCCCCTTTTCCCCTTTATAGAGGAAGTAAACTGCTGGATCCAGAATCTCCTAATTACATCTACAACTCTTCTTATTAACTCATATTTTATTTAGTTACCGCCCCACAATGTGCCACATTCTGTGCTAGACCCCTGTGAATACCAGTAACAATAAGATGTTGTTTCTGGCTTCAAAGACCTTACCATTAGAGCCAGGATTTAAATGAAAGAATATGTGAGGTATTCTCAGCACTCCACTAAGAGACAGTATAGAGTCCTATGTTTGCAAATAGAAAAACAGGTTTTGATGGCTGCGTTCTGGAAGGGTTCATAAAGGACGTCAGGCCTGGTTTAAATCTTTATATTAAAGTAATAATTCACTAGGTAGATGGATACAGGGAAAAGCATGAAAACTGTAAAGTTTGTATATATGAAAGAGCTTTGATCATTAAAAATAAACTACATTTCAAGAATTTCTGGAAAACATATGTTATTCTGTACACATGATTGGAGACTAGAGTTGAGCTAAAAGGAGACCTTTAAGTCAGGTCAAGTCTTTTTATGCCAAAACAAGGAATTTAGACTTTATTCTGTGGGCTCTAAAGGGCATGAGATGGGTCTTTTTGCAAGAGAGTGTCATGTTTAATTTCACGTTAGGAAGAAGACTCTGACTATAAAGTGGTGGATGGCTTGGGAGACATGGGAAAAACTGGAGGCAGGGACACTAGTTTGATATCTATGGCTGTAAGTCAGGTCAGCCAAAAGATAATCGGGGACGATTGGAGGCCCTCACAAGACAGATCAAATGGAGGGGATTCTTCAGAATGCTATGGAAGTGTAGAACAAACATAAATATTGGAACAAGAGAGAGGGAGGAGTAAAGGATTGCTTTTAGGTTTCAGGCTGAGATTAGAAGCAGAACGAGAACAAAAAATGTTGGTGACTTCAGTTTTCAGTTTTGAATATGTTTTGTTCATCAGTATTCCATTCTTCTTTACCTATTTCCATCCTTTTACACATACCAAACAGACCGAAGCACGGTGTTTTAAATCCTGGCTCGACCTGTTTGAAGTGTTATTTTGAGCAACCTGCTTAGTATCTCCATGCTTCAAATTATTCACCAATAAAATAGAATCAATCCTTACTGGTTTATCTACAGCTTATTAGCAGGGCCTGGCATACAGTAAGAACTAAAAATATGTATATTGCCATTGTGTTGATATTATTATCGTTATCATCCCTACACTTGTCTAGACCCTGCAGCAAGAAAATAGAATTGATATAACATCCCAATCTAATGTCTCAATTGCCATGTGTTTTCACTCCACATCATAGCTGCAAGATTACCCTCTATAAACTGGGTTTGTATCTCTACAAAATAAATTCATACTATCTTATTGGCTCTATTTTCTCAAACTTCATTCATTTACATAACTCCTTGTTTGGGATCCTAGAATAAATACATTTTCACGTACTTCTCTCTTCTCTAATCCTTGTCTTTATAAATTCTATCTTTTAAGGTCAAAATAAAATTATATTTTTCTCAAAAGTCCATTCTGGGTTATCTATTCAAATATTTGCATGGTTTTAGGATCAACATTTACTTTTTTGTCTTTTAAAGCATTTATATGTCCATTTTATATTGCTATGCATCACATACAGATGTGAATGTAGAAATGTACACATATCATGCACCTCTTAGTTACTCAAGAGCAAATCTCGTGCCTTAGGATCTTTTTTAAATCATTGAGCATAACGTCTTCTTCATAATAAGAATTTAATAAATATGTATTGAAAAAATAAACACATTATTTAATAAAAGGATTAACCAGTAAATTAGGACTAGAATAAATATACGTTATTAGATTTTAACCCAGTTTGAACTAAGTTTTTAAAATAAAGGAGTTACAAGAGTCAGGATCCAAATGTGGTCTGCATACCTTCCTATCCTTTCTGTTTGTTTGTTTGTTTGTTTGTTTGTTTGTTTGTTTTTCCGACCTTGTATCAGATACTAGGGAAAGGGAAAGGTTATCTTCAGGATCATACATTTTTGCTTCTGATTTTAATCCTTGAGTACAAAATATTCTGATCAATTAACACAAATCTTTTAAAAGAAATGGAAACATATTCTGTGTTCATGGCTTGGAAGAATCAACATAGTTAAAATGGTCATATTACCCAAAGCAATATATAAATTGAATGCAATTCCCATCAAAATACCAATGGTGTTTTTTTAAAGAAACAGAACAAAAAAGAATTCTCAGATTTGTATGGAATCACAAAAGACACTGAATAGCCAAAGCAATCCTGACAAAAAAGAACAAGGCTGGACATAGCACACTCCCTGACTTTAACTTATACTACAAAGGGATAATAATCAAAATAGCATGGCATTGGCAGAAAAACAGACACGCAGACCAATGAAATAGAACTGAGAGCTCAGAAATAAACTCATATATATAGGCAGATAATTTTCAAAAAGGAGTCAAAAACATTCAGTGGAAAAAAGAAAGTCTCTGTGATAAATGGTGCTGGGAAAATTAGAAAGCCACATGCAAAAGAATGAAACTAGACTATGATCTATCACCATACAGCAAAATTAACATAAAATGGATCAAAGACCTAAACATAAGACCTGAAACAATAAATTGGTAGAAGAAAGCATAGGTACTAAATTTATGGGCCTTAGGTTCAGAGAGGATTTTATGAATTTGACCTCAAAGGCAAGGGAAGTAAAAGCAAAAATAAGTGAATGGGACTATATAAAACTAAAAAGCTTCTGCAAAAGAAATGACAAAATAAAGAGGCAACCAACCAAATGGGAGAAGATATTAGTTAACACGTCCAATAAAGGGCTAATATCCAAAATATATAAAGAATTCATACAACTCAACAACAACAACAACAAAAATCCAATTACACAATATGCAGAGGATCTGAACAGACATATCTCCCAAGAAGACATACGAATGGCCAACACATATATGAAAACATGCTAAACTTCACTAGCTATTAGAAAAATGCAAATCAAAACCACAATGAGATACCACCTCATAACTGTTAGAATGACTACGATCAACAAGACAAGTAATAACAAGTGTTGGAGTGGTTGCCCCTATCGGAAACAGTATGGAGGTTCCTCAAAAAAATAAGAATAGAATTACCATAAGACCCAGCAATCCGTCTTCTGTATGTTTACCAAAAAAATCTGAAAACATTTATCTGTAAACGTATATGTACTCCTATGTTCATTGCAGCATCATTCACACTGGCCAAGAAATGGAAACAACCAAAGTGTCTTCCGATAGATGACTGGCTAAAGAAGATGTGGTACATATACACATCCAGTGGAATATTCCTCAGACACAAGAAAAGATGAGATACTGCCATTTGTGATAATATAGGTGGATCCTGAGATTATTATGTAAGTGAAATAAGTCAAACAGAAAAGATGAGAACCATATGGTTTCACTCATATGTGGGTATGAAACTGAAAGCAACAAACGAACAAGACAAACAAGGAAACAAAAACTCATAGGCATAAATAACAGTTTAGTGGTTATCAGAGGGTAAGGGGTTGTGGGGGTAAAGAAGAGGGTAAAGAGGGTCAAATACATGCAAAGGGATAATAATCAAATTGTTGGAAAGAGAATGGACTCTGGGTGATGAACACACAATGTGATATATAGATGATGTATTATATAGTTGTACAATTGAAACCTATATAATTTTACTAACCAATGTCACCCCATAAATTTAATAAAAAAAGATTCACCTCGAACAAAGTAAAAAGGAAAAAAAAATACAAATGGAAGAAAAAAACACAAGAAAACATGTCAGAATAGGGATAACAAAATAATAAGCAACTACGAAGATTAAAGAAATAAAAACAATGCTGCAAGTAGTTCCAAAATTACTTATGTACAAAACAGTAAACACAATGATAATGTCAGATTTATTACTTTTACTCATGAACAGCTGCTTATATATTATAAATAAGATATTCAATAATGCTCAAGGACCGTGTTCTTATTAACTTCTATAACCTTGATTTGTACAAATATTTTACCACTTTATGCAATGCCATGAGTAAGCAAAAGTAATTCTAAATCATAAAACTAGGCCAGGAAACAATTGACTCAATCAGACTGTAGGATTCCCTTATGCCATTTTTTCAATTAGAAGATTTTGAGCTTTTCTATAGTTTCGAATTTCATAATTCTCTTGTATGATAAACATCTGCTTATCTTATAAAGGTAATATTCTGTGAGACCCAGTCTTGTGACAACACTCAAAATGCAGCTTCTCCACTGCTTAAACTGGACTCCTTATTGGGTTGCACCAGAATAACGTCACATTTTTTTTCTTGAATGATTTTCATGGATGAGAATTGGCAGACTAAATTTCTACAAAGCTGCATTTGGCATGTTCCTTTTTCATCTCTATTATTATTATTATTATTACTATTATTTCACAGTAAGTTATTCCACTCTGCAAATATCTACTAAGAAATAAAATACTTAAGTTTCCCTCTAAGTATTAGTCATCTTTTTGATTGGAAGCCACAAGTCTCAAGCATATTAATGCCCGTGAATAAGGAGGAGGAGGTGGGAAAAGAAGGGGAGGAGGGAGAGAAGAAGAGGATAAAGGGAACAAATAGCATCTACAAGATTGGTGAAGTCATTGAATATGTCAGAAGCAAAATGGAAGAGGCAGGGAATGGGAGAGGAAGGCAGGGAATATCAGGGAAGGGATTCTAATGGCATTCTTCAGTTTGATCCTTGAAAACCAAAGACAAAGTGAATTAGAGAATGGAATAATATGTAAGTAGCATAATTTTTCTACCTGCTTTTTTTAACTGGTGACCAGGACTACTCATGGCTATACTTCAAGATGATGACAATAATAATAACAATGATAAAAGCAAAATAAAATTCCTTGAGAAATATCTCTCTTCCTTTCTCCAGTGGAAAATTTTCAAAGGCAAGTTCTCATCTGAAAGGAGCTAATAATACTCACTAGTTAAAATGTAAATATCCAATGGGACATATATCAATAAGAGACTCATTTGATCAGAGAGACTTCTAGAAGCAGGTGCACACAAACTCTGGGTGCCATGGAGGTTAAGTAGAGAATTCTAATCAATTTAAAACTAGCTAAGGCTTAGTCCTGAGTAGAAGCTCCAGCCAAACAGAAAAGAAAACAAACATTTTCTGCTTCTGCTCTTCACATCAAAATTCTCCAGAATTCTCCATAATGGTTAGTGGCCACACAATACCTTAAGTCACAAAAACTTAAACTATGACATCTATTGTTATCTCATTCCTCACTAGATATGGTACAACCAAGTTTTGATATACTTCCATTCATTCAAAAATACCTGATTATCTACTATTTGATGTGTACTAGTTATAAGAACTCATGAAATCAAAGCTTTTGTACCACTGAATAAAGCTTTGTACCTTTAATGTATGTTTTTAAATCCCTCCTCTTTTCTACAAACAAATGACAAAAATTGGCCAGTTGTCAGAAAACCATACCACTTGGGTCAAATTCCGCCTACTGCCCATTTTTGTGTGTTCAGCAGAGAAGAATGAGTTCACATATTTAATGATTGAAAAAATAATCATGATAATAATATTATGTGACAAATGAAAATTACATAAAAGTTAAATTTCCATTCCATAAATAAAAGTGCCTGGAGCAGAGACACTCATTTGTTTACATTTTGAGCAACAGAGGCAGAGTTGAGTAGTTGCAACAGAGACCACATGACCCACAAATATGTACTAAAATATGTACTATTTGACCCTTTACAGAAAACAGTTTTGCTGATCCCTTGGATAGGCCCTTCACATCCAGGTCTATAGTACTGAATACCCTTATCATTGACTTCCCTGCTCTCTAATATTTTTTTCCTCAAATCCATCTTTTGCAGAGCCTGCAGAGTGATCTATCTAAAATGAAAATCTAGCCTTGTCACTCCCTTAGTAAAAAACTCTCCACTGACTCACCACAAACTATAGGACAGTCTAAGCTTTGTACATCGGTGCATGAACTTCATGAATCAGTTGATTTCCTGTCCTCCATACCACTCCCATAGCCGCACGATGAGCAGTGAGAAATTACTGTTTAGGGAAAAAGAGAAGCCACAACTGTTCTCTGAAATGACCCATTCTAGTGTAAAAAGTGTGAAGAAAGGGAGAGACAAGACAACCTGTAGAGTAAGGGGCCACAGCTGAGGAAGGCCTGAGTGTCACAGGCAAGCCCCCAGGATTCTTTGAGCAGCGTAGCACAGTGTAGCCAAGTCAGTAGTAAGTTTACTGATGGGCACATCACATCTAACGACAGCCAGCAAAAAAATGAGACTCCTCCATTAGCTGAAACTACGTTTTTTCCTGACACTACACTAGGTATTGAGAATCTCAGAGAGAACTGGGTAGTCATGGAGAAATAAACAAGAATGTCTATCAGCCTAGGAGAAATCCACTGGTGATACAAGCTCAGCGCCCCACAGAAATGCAGAGAAGGGGCCCTGATGCAAGGTGTGAGGTGCCAAGGAAGACTTCCTGGAAGAAATGACCACAAAGCAAGTAAGCAGGAGTTAATCAAGGAAGAAGTGCTATTCCAAGCTGAAGAAACAATTTTTGCAAAGGCTTGGTAGTGGAAGGACATGTAGGAACTAAATGTCTGTATATGGAAATGTTACAATACACTACCTAAAGTAAGAGTCGGCTTTATCTGCTACACCAGAGTTCCTTTTCGTGAAACTTTCTGTCACTGTGACCAGTGCTGAACCTGTCAGTGCTTGGCATTGATCTAAACTCGGAAACTAGCTACTTGCATCTCTCACCTGAAACACAGGCATTTGCAAATTAAAAGCAAATGAGAATTAATGTTGAAAAGATACATTAAAAAAGAAGAGTGTGATTAAAGATTCACTCCTACAGCAGGAGAGAACACTGAAGAGTTTAGATTAAACTTTTAGCCAAATCCTTTTGTGGGACGCCTAGAAGCCTATGCTGACATCTAGCAGTTTCAATTCCTTTTTCTGTTCTTGGTAACAACACTAAGCTATTTTTGATGAGGTTCTGAAAGAAGTGATTATGGCATTAATGTATTAAGGATGAATGAAAAGCTGTGGAGGTTGGACAAGACATTCTAAAATATCGATGACATTTCCCAGAAGTTTATGACTGTCATTTCATGAGTGAATAATGGAGTAATGAGGTAAACTTGCCTCTTTGCCTTTTGTTCCAATCAGACAGTCACTCTGTGTTGATGCCTCATTTATTCTGTTAAGTTCCTGTGTATTTTTGATCGTTTGCAATATTGTGCTTCCATACTTTTTTTCTTTTGTAACATTCCATTTGTTTTACACAAATTGTCTGAAACTAAGGCAGAAAAAAAAAACCTTGTGTTGGTGAAATTATTCAATGTAAGACTACTACAATAACTTTGTTCAGGAAAGCCAGCCGCACTGTTTATTATTCTTTTATTTTGCTGGATTAAAAAGAAAAACTCATGCCAGAGTCTGAGCATATCCATTGGCACACAGTAATCATTGAAAGTATGCCAGTTGCATATTGAGCCAATATTTTTATTGTTTTTATTATTGTTATTTTGAGATACCCACAATGTGACAAGCACTATAAAATATCTGATACTAAATATGATTTAGAGAGCTTTGCAGTATTTTACAAAATGTTGGATTAGAAAAAGAATATCTTACAGAATTATATAATTAAAAAAAATTTTAAAGTAATTAATCTAGAAAACAATATATCAATTTAAAACTTATTAAGTAAAATATGAAATACTTTTGACACAATAATATTTTGGGGAAAGAAAAGTGTATAGGAGAAAGTACTGTACTGAAGGTTACAGGACACACATTTGAAAATCTGATTTACCGCTTATTGTCGTTTTCTGTTTTTGTTTTTGTTTTGTTTTTTTGTGTTTTCTTTTTACTTATTTAATCATTTGGAGTGTCCATTCTCTAAGTTAAATAGTGGTGTTATAAGTGTTTGTGTAAATATTACAAAAAACAAAAGAATGTGACAAGGGAAAACTCTGAAATCTACAATGACATTTTTATGTTCCAATAGTTCATTATATAGGGTTATTTTTAGCCAGACATTTTCAATCTAATTATTTGGATTTGTCCACCTTAACAAATGGCTTGCATATGCTAAGATATTTCAGTTTTCAACTACTCTATCTATGGGATTTATGGTCCAAGCCATAGCATTATGGACTAAAACAGGTGCCTTGAAGTTTTCTTTCTCTTCCTCCTCCTCTTTCTCCCCATCCTCTTCCTCATCTTCATCATCATCCCCATCCTCATCCTCATAACCATACAACCATCTCAGTAAGTAATTGAAAAAGATGAGTGAAAAATCAGCAAAGAAAGATTTTAGGCAAATTATTAAACTGAAAGATAAGAATAGAAGGCCATTTAAAAAAAATCAGATGAAAATTTATTCTCTGTAGGATAAAGAGCAACCTTGAGACACTAATATTAAATTTACAAACAGAATTTTATCTGGGAGGTCAACATCTTTTCTAGGGTGGAATCGTGAGTGAGTCCTGTGGTAGAAGAAACCACTCAGCTTCTTCTCCAGTATCACAGAAGGAAGAATAAAATGTGTCCACTTTGTCCTAAGTTCTAAAGCATAATTCAAAAGATATTTTAACAAGTAGTTCAATTATACTATGTGTCAAATAGTCTTTTGTGATATGGCCTAAGGAACTAACAATCTGGTAGAATATTCTTCCATAAAAACATAATTGTTAAATTGCAAGCAATTGACTCACACACAAATGTTAAATCTCAAGCATTTGCTAGTTGGAGACAAGATAATTTAACATTAACACATCAGGATACACAGGCATTTTTCAAAGTTGGGATTCTAAAATTGATGTGTTTATAACGTTTACTTCACTCTTAATTCTCAAACTTGGTGATTCTCTTCTCCAACACAGAGGAACTTTGCAGAAAGCCTAATTTAAGTGTACCAGCAGGAGAACACTGATTTAAAGGTGTGATTTATGGCATTTAGGCAAGTGCTTTATATTTAGGGTTGTCAGATAAAATTTAGCATTGTCAGACTCACTTACATTTGAATTTAGTATTAAAAATGAGTGTTTGGTAGTATAAGTATGTCCCATTCATAATTTGATAAATCTTCAAACTTATTTTTATTGCAGAATATATTATGTTTATTTATTGACCTGTTATGGTACATTATATTTTAAACTTTGTTCAACATAACAGCATAAAATTCAGTAAATTTTTAAATAAAGTCTTGATTATGGATTAAATGCTTTTAATATATTGTATAAATACCTCAATTTTATTTTTAGGAATTACTTTATACAAAGATGTAGTTTTTCACTATCTCATAATTTTTGTTATAAGATGTCCTAAATATTGCTTAAATTTGTCCTAAATATTACATGGGGCATATTTAAATTAAAAAAATAAGTTGTTCGTTGTTTACCTGAAATTCAAATTTAACTGAATGTCTTATATTTTTATTTGCTAAATTTCCTAATAAGACTTCCTTGCACATATGAAGCAGTATATAGGTGTTAATACTTCTTAGAACCAATTTTTGTTTGTTTGTTTGTTTTTAAATGATTGTACCCCAGGTAATACACAAGTCACCAGGAGGCACTGGGGTCTGAAATCTCTTTCTAGATTTTCCAAGATTTCTCCTTTTATCCGGGATAATTATCCAAGTTTTCTGAAAATAGATCCTATTATTCTGAATCCTATGAACCTACTTATATGTTATCACAGTTGAAATTATGCTTTTGGATTTCAGAAAATAATTTCACATATGCACTTATAGAGGCTTTCTTGAATTTTTCTGTATAGCTGCCCACAAGAACGATATTCAATAGAGAGTTCTCTTTTAATAATTATGTACTTAAAAACTAGCCGAAACCTGAAGTTATAAAAAAGTGTCTTCTCTGAATGACTACGTATTCTTCTTCAGAGCTTCTTTGTCAGTTTGCGAAGAAGCTCAGAGTTAAGTGTTCTGACGCCTCTTATCTATACTCCTCACTGTCCTCCCAGAATCTATTATTTTTATTGTAGTAAAATTTTGCTTTTGTAGTATTTGTGCATATTGCAAAGGTTCTCAGATTCCTTAGAACAAAGACAGGATTTATATGTTTAAAAACCTTTACCAAATACTTAGATTCTAAACCCATTCCATATTTTCTGTATCTGCTTTTACTGAGTCACCAAAGCAGCTTTCCATTACTATATCTCACTACTAGTTGATTATAACAGTAGAAACCATAGTCAATTAACAAAAGAAAAAATAAAGAGATCGACCTCTTTTTTCTAGCTTTGCTACCTATTTTCACAGTGAAAATTGTTGTTGAATTATACACATAAGGTAAATTAGTCCATGAAATAGGAAGGTAGTTCCCTATAAACCTATCTATCTATCTACTGTGTTTCCCCCAAAATAAGACCTACCCCGAAAATAAGCCCCAGTTAAGATCATCAGCCAGACGGATGCATTTAGTACAATATAACAATGTTCCAGGATAAGATGGCATGACTCTATTTCAATAAATGTAGATTGCTGTACATGAAAAAATAAGACATCCCCTAAAAATACACCCTAATGCGTCTTTTGGAGCAAAAATTAATATAAGACCTGGTCTTATTCTGGGGGAAACATGGTAGCTATCTTTCTACCATCTGCTTATTTTGTCTCTTTTGTGTTTTACACATAGGGTTGGCAAATGAGAAAATAATATGTGTCTTTACTCCTCCACATGTATCTTTTCTACCACTGATTGCACACATACTTCAAGGTCTAGTGACAAAGGATCTCAA
Organism: Rhinolophus sinicus; assembly: GCF_057876585.1. Lineage (NCBI taxonomy): Eukaryota > Metazoa > Chordata > Mammalia > Chiroptera > Rhinolophidae > Rhinolophus > Rhinolophus sinicus. Next base: position 196,264,255 of record NC_142501.1, read on the forward strand.
ACTCATTCACATTAAAGTGGCAGCGCGTTCAGTCCTCTCCCACATACACACACATTTGGTTTTGAAAGTAAAAACTGAAGCAAAGGGATATTGCTGAATATAAATGTTCAGAAACATGTGGTAAAATGTTAGGCATTATGGCACCAAGGTCTGGCTGAGGCCTCGGAGTATGAAAGTTTACCTAATACCTCTTACATCACAGTACACCAGGGCTCCTTCCCGAGTGTGCTCCCTACACTCAGAAGAAAACTCTTCATGCAGGTGAAAGAAAGACACTGGGAAGCCCCTTTCTCTCCTCTGTCAAGAAAAAATAAAATCTCAAGGGTCATTATTGAATTATTAAATATTAGATGATAAGAAGGCAAACTATTAGTAGTATTTTAGTATAAGTAATATTAATTGCTTAATAATAGAAACTACAAAGAGAATAATCTAAGAACTAAAAAAAAAAAAAAAAGCATAGTAGTTATAAAAAGAAATCACAAAGTGTCCCTGAAATTAAGGACAACATATTCCTTCATCTTTCTTAGAATGCCACACTACAAAGCTTTAAAAACCTTTGTTAATGACTTTATGAATATTAAAGAATACCATGAAAACTTTATTTTAAAGAAATAATTTATTACTTTTTACTTCACTCTTACTGTTGTTGCCAATCAAGCAACTTCCCAGTGGTCAAATAAGAATGTTTTCATATTTTAGTGCTTCAACGTTAATGCATCTATTATTAACACGAGTCATAAATTGTCTCACCATCAAAAATAGCCTCAAACAATCTTATCTCCGCAAACTAAGACTTTACTTCTTCCCCAAGGGTTTCCAGTTTCTGGACTATAATTAATTGTCATCTATTCTGACAGAGAAGATTCCACCAACCTTTCCCATGTCTCAATAATGTTCTTGACAGATTTTATATCCCGAGGCAACCTAAAGAGTTTACTAAGTGAGACTCACTAAGTAGAAAAGAAAAAGGTAGAATAAAAAAAAAAAAATGTTATTTTTAGCTAAAAGTTAATTAAGTGTTTTTGTAGGATTATTTTCCTGAAACCATTCATATTTTGCCAAATGTGTGACATAGGTTATGTCACCCCTTAAAACAATTTTAGCCACTTGTTTTTTAACACTCTGATTATACATCTGTATAAAAAACAAAACAAAACGTATTTCTTGCCAATTAAGGACCATCCATTAAAAATTGTATGCCGTTAAATGATTCTTTTGCATTTAACACATGTGTTATGTAAAATGTCTCAGCTGTCATTGATTTCCTAAAAGCAACTTATTGAGATAATAAATGGTCATATGAAAAGTTCAGTAAAATCTACCCCTGATAAATGATAATTCTTCACACCTAACATGAAGAAGCTGGTCTTTCTATGACTGTCTCAAGAGGAATATGAGTCTATATTCCACAGTGTAAGCACTGGCAAATGCTTTCAGAAGAAAGGTTAAAAATAAACATGACAAAATCAAACCACGCCTTCACTATCAAAGAGATGACAAAGGTGAAAGTCATCTTGCTTTTGAGGGCAGATCTTGGCTGTGTCATGTATAGATATCTTTCAACCTTCTAAACTGTGTAAGGCTTGCATATGATTTTTTAAAAATGTTTTGAACTCTTACTGTTTTTTTAGACACTATGTTCCCATCTTGACATACAGCAATGAATAACACAAGTTTTGGCTTTCAAGGAAAGTTTTCGGATATAGAGTCCATAAGTAGATAAGTAAAGGGACATTTATAGTATTGTATCATGAGTACTGGGATAAACATTCCAAGATACAGAAGAGGGGCATCCCATCCAATCTGGGGGTGAGATTGGAATGAGCATTTAGCAAAGTCCTCATAAAAGAAGTGCCATCTAAACTGAGTCCTAAAATATAAATAATAGCTCAATGTGGAGTTTGGGATGGAGTACAGCTAAGTCTAAAATTAAAAATTCTAATCATAAGATAATGGTCCCTGGAAATTCATATCACTGCTCCTCCAAGTCCTCCTATCTATAATTCTAACTCAGACTGTGTTCTCCACTTTGCCTACATGCCTCAGTTTAATCTTATTTTATGAGGTAGTGGAGAGAAATGGAGTGGTGCAGCAGGAAGTGTGAGGGGGGGGGGGGGGACAAAGCATTTTTTTTTGAGATCACAAAAGAAATGGCTAGTCTTTTGAGGTGGTAAAGCCCACTAGTTAAGAGAGTGAACTGGGGCTGTTTCCATCAGCTCGCTGGTTCCAATACATCCTCTGTAACTTTGGGCAAATAACTTAATATCTTCTGCCTAAGTCTCACATATAAAATATTGTTGAATCACAAGGTTGTTATGACTACTAAGTAAGTTAAAAAATATGCTACCTGTAAATATATGCAGTGTTAGCTGTGATGGTAATGATGATGACGATGACGACGATGACTACGACAATGATGATGATGTTTTATTGGTCTAAAAATTCAGGTGAATATTTAAATGTTGTTGTCTTCGTGGTACTATTCCTGGCCAGGGTCTAATAAATTCAAGGAAATCAGCTAAATGCCCTTTTATATTAAGACAAGGTGGAATACACTTTCCTCAAAAGTATTGCTTAGAGATAAATATAGCCCACCAGATACCTCCTTTTTCTTAGCTAGATAGAAATAAACATATATTTAGAATTTCCATTTCATAGTTATAGCCATGGCATAGATACCATATTAGACTTATGCACCCTCAGTAAACAAGTATGAAAACAGGAAGAAAAAAAAAAAAAAAAAAAAATATATATATATATATATATATATATATATATATATGGCAATTGTTTCCAAGCAATGGACGACAGAGTGTACAGACATTTTAATTGAAAGAGAAACACTCTTATAAACGAGCTCTGCACTCATGCTGACTTCTTGCCTAGGAGATGTTTTTAACCCGCAGTACAGAGAGAAGGAACCTAAGCAAAAAGCTGCGGCTTAGTAAATGGGATATACAGAAATAAGAGTTCAGAGATTCTGCAGTGGAAGAAGTTTGTGAGGCAGTAGAGTAAAAAGAAGAGTGGAACAGAGAGGAAACTTTTATCCCAGCATGTTATTCTCTATTCCTTGGCTGAAGGCAAGGCTATGAATGCTCAGGGTGACACTTGGAGGTCTGGCAGAGAGCAGCTGCTGGGGATTCATGCTTGAATGGAGACACGAGAGGGTGTTCAATGCTAGGACGTATGACTGTATGGCCTGCCTTGAGTGGGCCCCCCAGGCGCATCTTCTATATGCCAATTCCCCACTCCTAGACCCAGCCATTACTTCTAAAGGCTCAGGTTCCATTTATTGGAGAATGGTATTAGAAACTCAACTCCGGGCACTAGTTTTACTTATTCCTGGGGTGTCACTGATTCTAGGACATCTCAGTTGACAGAGTAAGGAAATAAATATATTTAATAACTATTTTAAGAATGAAGTATTAGACGAATTTTCACCAAAGTCATTAACCACGCATGGGGGCCCAGTGCCACCATTTCATTTTAACATGGTAAAAAGCATCCTAGGCAGTGCAGCAAGATAGACAAGGTCAAAAAATTAACTAATAAAGCTGAAAATGTACATATACTTGAGGCAGTAATCCTAAAATATCCTCACTCTATGTACAAAAGAATATGCATAAAAACGCTAATAACAGCGTTGCTTAGAGCATTAAAAATTGAAATAATGTAAATATTTATTGTAACTACAATAAAGACATTCTGGTATAACCTATCTGTCTTCCTTTATCTACTGCTAATTCAAATGAATGAACTAGAGTCATGTACCATATATATATATATATATATATATATATATATATATATATATTCTCTTTTAATGGAACAAATTGTTTTTCATATATATATGAAAAACAATTTGTTCCATTAAAAGAGAAAATTACTAGATTATAAAAGAATATCCCATTTATATAGTTTGAATCCATGTAAAACAATAGTGTATTTTATTTATAGATATATACATATGCAGAAAAAAGTTGAAGTATGGAGAAGAATGAATAGTATTTATGTTGGGGAGAAAGGAGGGGGATTGAAATCAAAGGGATATGTATTCTTTTTTAAAGTCATTATTGACCTCCGTATTGTTTAATTCAATGACCAAATTTCAGTCATGATCTCAGTTGATACCATCAATCACCAAAGCTAATAACATCTTCATCCTAGAAGTGTTTTGTTCACTCGGCCTCTGGACATTGTATTTTATGTTTGTCTGTTTGTTTGTTTGTTTGTTTGTTTCTTCCTTTGACACTGGTCATACTTTGTCTCTTTTGTTAATCCCAATATCTCAGTTCTCACCAACTTGTTAACTTTGGAATGACCTAGGGATCATTTTTTGAATCCTTTATCTTCTTTTGCTTCTCAGTGATTTCTTCTGGTTCACAATTTCAATTATCATACATGTAATGATGGATCCAAAATTCATTATCTGCACTCCAAATTTCTCCACTAAATTCTGTAAAACTATATATAACTATGTACTTGACATCTCTACTTGAAACATCTCAAACTTTGAAAGGCTAAAAACAGAACTGTGGATTGTTCCTCTAGAACCTGTTCCACCCACACACACACTTTCCCATTATTGTGCTCCAAAATTTTAGTCCATTAGAAACAACAACAAAAACTTGATTCATCCTTGAAACATTTCACTTACATCCCACATCTGCTATATCAAAAAAATTGACTTTACTTCAAAATATGCATAGAATCTGACCTTTTTTTTTTAACCACCTCTTCCACTCCTAAGCCTTCTCTAAGGTACCATTACTGCTTACCTCAGTTACTATAATAGCGTACTCTCCCTTCTTCCATTCTTATTCCCACAGAGTTTCTTTGAAATGCAGTATCCAAAGTGATCCTTCCAATATGTCAATCAAGTGACTGCTAGGCTGGATACCCTTTAGCAGCTTCTCATCTCATTCAGAGCGTAAACAGTGGCTTGCCAAGGGCACAACATGCTCGGCACAATTCAGGTCTCAGGCAGAACTATGCAGTCATCTCATTCACTCTTCCTTCACCACACTGTCCTCCATGCCCATTGCTCTAATATGTCAGTTGTGCTCCTGTCTCAGGGTATGACCTCTGTTTGTTCCTTCTGTTTGAAACATTGTGCTCAAATGTCCCCTTCCCCTTCCTTTTTATTTTTATTTCTTAAAATAAAATTTAAAAAAAGAAGAAAACCCCCTCAGGTACTCCCCAGACTACTTATCATGTTTGTTTACTAGCATCCCTCATCTTCTACCATACTATGTAGTGAACCTATATGTTTACTTCTTTTCTTCCCATTAATAGGGGCACTTCAAAATGCATGATCCCTCTTAGTTCTTATCGCTACCGAGTCCAACCTATAATGTTTGACACACAGTAGGAACTCGATAAATATTTATTGCATTATCTAATTAATCTTTAGAAAGACAAAATATAAAATGCCCTGGAAATCTGTTGTAATGGCAGGAAAAATGCATCCTCATCAGATTTTTGGTACTTTATTTTTAACTATTTATTTAAGACAAGTAATATAATAAAGGAGCCCACTGTCTTACTAATTACTCATGACCGAATGAACTGCTATTCCCTAATGGAGAAATTCTCTCATTTGCAAAATAATAAAAAGATATAAGACATGATTACATATGAACTCTGAAGTAATGAAACACAGGGATAAAAGAAGCAATCATTAGGCAATATTCTTTATTTTTTAAAACATACACTGTAAACCGATATGACCTTCAAAATGTTAATAAAGAAAATAACTAAGCCCTGAACTTCATTTGATGAGTAACACGGTTGGCCTCTAAAAAGTCATCCTTATTATGAGAAGAGCAACTGGAAATAGCTCAGTAAAGAAGTCTCAGGGGACCCTTGCACCACAGATAGCCGACACAGCTTAGCTTGGCTGAGGATTGGACATGACTAGTTCAAAGTCAGTGAACTGTGGGTGGCATGCTGAGAATAGAGACTTTTTTGAGAGAAGGTTATAAAAGTGATTCCAAAGAGAGATGTACCTGTCATTGATTTCTTATATTGTAGTACAACAGAAACGAAAGAGTACAGTTTCTCTCTAGAAGATTAAAAACAGTGGTTTTCTAGTTTGCCCTTTTACAATTTCTATGATCATTGTGAACAACTGTAATTGTTACTGTATTTCTCTTGTTAAAAAGTATTCAGGGAGAAAAAATTTAATTAAGAGAATCAATGATACAGTCATCTTTCATTTTTCCCTCTATGGAGGATAAGACCTTAACACCAAATCACAAGACCTGGAAGTCACTTTACTCAAACTTCAAACTAAACAACAAATTTATCTATCTCTTTTGTGCAAATCTAATAGTGATATGGTATCACACAATTAGTTAGGAGTAAATGTATCCCCTTTAGCTTGTAAAATTGTAAGGACTTACATAAAATTAAACACCACCACCAATTCCAATTGCAACTAAAGAGATTCAGAACAAGCCTCCCCAAAATGTGCCAATGAGGATTATTTTGAGCTGAAGCCAATCAAGACCCAGCTGACTCAAGAAAAACTTTCACTTCACCCTTAACTACCTAAAGAATTCAGATAGGGGAGCTGGCCCAGAAAGAGAGCTATTAGCAGAGATAACTTTATCTGAAAGATCTATATGTATGGCAGGGCAAATATCTGCTTTTCTTATTATACTATGAATTACCCTCTTCCCTTTGAAGCCCCAGTTCCCTATCCCATTCCTTAACTTGCTCTTGTCTCTTTGTCTCTGTGGGGCTCCTGTATGTACACGATTGAATTTGTTTTTCTCCTGTTAATCTGGTTAGACCATTTTTAGAACTGAAAAGTTGACAAGGAATTTTTTTTCTTACCTGAAACAATTCAGTTGAATACATTTATTATTTACAAATGTAATCTCTTTCCCATCCACAAAGAAATTCATTTTTAAGTCACAATCAATAACAAAACATCTTAATTTACTGTATCCATTGAAATACACATGGACCTTTTATACATCTTTCATGGTTGATTATAAGAAAAATTACTGATTCTTAGAGACATTTAAGGATAAAATTGGCATGCTTTGATTCTGTGTAATTTGATTTTGTCTTACTGTGTTTACCCAAAAATAAGACCTAGCTGGACCATCAGCTCTAATGCATCTTTTGAAGCAAAAAGTAATATAAGACCCGGTATTATATTATATTGTATTATATTGTATTGTATTGTATTATATAAGACCAGATCTTATATTAATTTTTGCTCCAAAAGACACATTAGAGCTGATGGCCTAGCTAGGTCTTATTTTCGGGGAAACAAGGTACTTATGGATGAATTCTGATGGTTGTTCCATCCCTGTTACTCAATAAAATACCCATATATCACACAATACAGAATGTACTACCAGTAACTGAATGAGTTCTTCTAATGTAGATTCTGATCATTAAACGGTCCACTCAGAATGAAATTTTGTGATAAATGTTGAAAGTGGAAATATATGAAATAAAAATAAGCTTTCTTGATTTGGTACAGTCTTACCTAAAAACCATTTGGACAGAGTTTCAGCAAATTTGGAAGATATGGTTTGGATACCTTACATGGACATGCATTCTATGTAGTATATATAAAATTCTTTGGGCAGGTGTGCAAGAGGAACCTCAAATGGAGACAGTGACCACTGAAAGCAATGGGAACTTTGTGGCAATAAGAGGCTTCTCTGACTACAAGTCACAAGCAATCTCCCATTTATTATAAGCACTATGGCAAGGGGTTTCAAATAAGACCCAATAACATAAGAATTGTAAAAGTACATGTACTATATAGATGATGTATTACAGAATTGTACACCTGAAATCTATGTATTTTATTAACCATTGTCACCCCCAAAATCTTTAATTAAATTAAGAAAAACTGTACATGTTCTAAAGAGCAAATTGTTTTGTGATTGAGCTACTTCTCCCATCGACAAGTCTATATAGAGCAAGCCCTTGTGTGCTAGACTCAGAGGTTTATATAATTATGCATAATAATTCTCAAGCAAAATGGAGAGTCTGACTAGATCTAAATGAGACTCTAAAATGAGGTTTAAAAAGATGAAAGAGGCATAACTGTGGTACATGACTTAAATATAAAACTTTTTTTTAATTTATAGAAAAAATATAATCACTAAAGGTCATTGCTTCAGTATATTTTCGAGATCCAACATTTTAATCAAATGCTCATTTGATTTCCCTTAGTACATCACCTATATAGTACTATTTTATGACATTGAGGTACACACAGAAACACACACACACACACACACGTACATAAACATAATTATATATCCATTTTAAGTATTAATAGGTTAATATCTATTTAATGTCCAATTTTTTTAACTCTTCTGAGTTCAGTAAAGTGTAATTCCATCTTTGCGTGTACCCTTGCTTTGAGTTGTATAGGGCTGATAAATTATTTGTTAACAAATAAGTAATTCACAACAATAAAATTTTCAATTTTCCATGTTGTTTTCTTTATATTTCCCTATTTATCTCTTCTCTCTTCCATATTTCAAAAGCGATGTTTTAAGTGAAACAAGACAATGATAAAGTAAAAAACAAAAGTTCACTTCAGGTTCTAAGAATAAGAATCAATATTTAGACCAATTTCTCCAAACCGCCACATAAGTCAAACAAAGAGAGAGTGTTATGGCAAATGTGTCTTCCAGCTCAAAAACAAACAAACGAAAAATTACATTTTCAATTAATTGAAATAGATTCTAATAAAATCAGGATATTTCATTGCTGGCATGTTAGTTTTCTAGGGCTACCAAAACAAAGTAGCACACACTGGTGGCTTAAGTAACAGAATTTAATTTCCTCATAATTCTGTAGGCTAGGTCCAAGATCAAGGTGTTGGCAAGGTGGGTTTCTTCTTCAATCTTTCTTCAGCTTGTAGATGATATCTTTACCTGCTCTTCCCTCTGTACCTGTCAATATCCAAATATCCTCTTTTCATAGACCCAACAGTCATATCAGATTAGAGCCACCTTAATTACTTCATTGTAACGTAATTACCTCTTTAAAAATTCTAAAAATTCTATCTCCAAACACTGAGGCACTGTGATTCCAAAGAGAGATGTCAGTTAGGACCTTAACATATGGATTCTGAGGGTACACAATTCAGCTCATAACATCTGCTAAACATTCTTCCAGCCTCTGCTTACTCTCAAATTCTGAAAGAACTTCCACATTTTTAGGTATTTTTTTACAGTAACTTTCCACTCGTACCATGTTTCCCCGAAAATAAGACCTTATCAGAAAATAAGCCCTCGCATGATTTTTCAGGATGCTTGTAATATAAAATAAGTCCTACCATATTTCCCCAAAAATAAGACCGGGTCTTATATTAATTTTTGCTTCAAAAGATGCATTAGGGCTTATTTTATATTACAGAAGCATCCTGAGAAATCATGCTATGGCTTATTTTCCAGTTAGGTCTTATTTTCAGGGAAACACTATAGTACCAAAATCTGTACTTGCTTTCATTGTTGTTGTAACAAATTACTACAAAATGGTGGCATCAAACAATATAAATGTATTATCTTAAATGTATTTTGGCTGGTCAGAGGTCTTACAAGAATCTCACTGGGCTAAATCAATGTGTCAGCAGGCCTGCGTTCCTATCTGGAGGCTTTAGAGGAAAATCCGTTCTCTCGCCTATCCCAGCTTCTAGAAGTTGTCTGCATCCCTTGGCTCCTGACCTCCTTATGCCATTTTCAGGAGCAATGTGGTAGCTCACTGACTAGGCTTTCATCATCACATGTTTTTCTGGCCACAGCCTAGAGGTGTTCTCCATTTTTAAGGACCCATCTGAGTAGACTGGGCCCACTTGGATAATTCAGGAAAACTCTCCAACTCAAGTTCCATAATCTTTACCATACATGTCAGATCACTTTTCCATGTAAGCTGACATATTAACAGGTTCTGGAGTTAGGGTATGAACATCTTTGGGGGAGGGGTACACTATTCTACCTACCACAGTGAGTATCAGATTATAATGAGCAATTTCAGTTCCATGGTCACTTGTTGTCCTATGTGTTCTGTCTCTTTTAGGACCCGGTATTATACCAAGAGTTCCTTGTTAGAAAAGTCACGTAAGTTTCAGGTGTACAATTCTGTAATACATCATTCATATATCACATTGTGTGTTCACCACCCAGAGTCAGTTCTCCTTCCATCACCATATAGTTGATCCCTTTTACTTCAAGAGTTGTTTTATACAATGAATAAAATTATCTACTGTAGGTGGCATCATCTTGTTCCAAAACTTCAGAGGTCTTCATTAAGATTCTCTCAATAGAGACAGTGGAAATGTTATGGCTCTGTGCGATGTCAGAGGGATAGTGGATGGGGGGCGGGGGGATTCACACAGTGTGAGGGATATAAATGATAAACATCTAAGTATTGCTTTGTTTTGTGCACCTGAAACTAATTTTTAAAAAAAAGAAAAAGAAAGATTCTCTCAGTGGGTCATGCCACAAATTCCACACAGTATCTTTCTATACCACAGATAACTCCAATACTATAGGTTGCACTAGGTTTATTATATTTAATAGCAAAGTGGGAAGGGCTACTTGCATCACAGTCTCAATAAACCATAGAGCATTTTTCCACTCTGGCCCCCACTGAAGCTGGCAGGAGTTGTGTTCTGTTCTTCATGAAAAGAGATGCAAGATATAATAATTTGCCTTTGGGTTTGGGGATATGTCCTGGCTCATATCTGACTACTATACCGTGATTATAAACACTTTATGGAAGTGGTAGATCTCCAAATTTTCACATAGTTTCTTTTACTCATTTCAGCACATGTTTCTTAGTGAGGCCTCCTGAACATAAGTCATCTCGCGTTCCCCCATTCAACATAATGCATCAATGTGATGTGATGTTCTGTGAGATATTCACAGATATCTTTGAACTGTTTTATGATAAAGGGTAGAAAAGTTACCACTTCCTTGGGAAAAAAATGTAAATGTATATTGTCTATTCTATGTGAATACAAAATTTCATTATATATATATATATATATATATATATATATATATATATATATATGTATGTATTTCTTACTGAATTAAATTATAGAATAAAAACAAAAATAAATGAATAGTTTAAGACATAAAGAAATAGGAAATATGTTCAAAAAGAAATATATGCAAAAGCCTAATTTTTATAACTCTAGCTTAATTAGTTTTTACCAGACACTCCCTACCTGTAAATCACTTAGTAGCCATCCAGGTTATCAGATAGGCTGTCCTGGTATCACAGTGCTGTGTCCAAGTAGTGCTTATTTTACTTAAGAATGGCACCAAAACACAAGAGTGGTTTAAAGTTTATCATAGGTATGTATGTATAGGAAAAAAAACAAAGTATATATTAGGTTCAGTATTATCTGCAGTTCAGCATCCACTGAGGATCTTGGAACGTGTATATTTTTTTTTACACATACATTCCTATGATAAACTTTAATTTATAGATTAGCCAGAGTAAAAGATTAATAAAAATAACTAATAATAAAGTAGAGCAATTATAAAAATGTACTGTAATAAAAGTTACGTAGATGTGCTCTCTCTCTCTCTCTCTCTCTCTCTCTCTCTCTCTCTCTCTCTCTCTCTCTCTCTCTCTCTCTCTCTCTCTCGGTCAACCTGATAACCAAGAAGGCTACTAAGTGAGTAAAGCAGGGAGGTAGTGTGTATAGTGTGCACAAAGGGATGATTCATGTCCTGGGCGAACTGAGAAGGTTGGCACCGGATTTCATCATGCTACTCAGAACAGCTTGCAATTTAAAAAGCATGAATTGTTTATTTTTAGAATTTTCCATTTAATATTTTTGGACCATGGTTGATCACTGGTAACTGCAACCACAGAAAGCAAAACAGCGGATAAGAGTGGACTACTGTCGCTACAATGCTGTACAGCAAATCTCTAGATTTTATCCATATTTCTTAACTAAAACTTTATGCCTGCTCATCAGTACTTCCCCATTTCTCCCTTCCCCCATCACCTGGAAACCTTTATTACATTCTTTGATTTTTATGAATGATTATGTTAGAAATGTTCATAAACAAGTAAATGAATAAAGAAAATGTGATACAAACACACACACACACACACACACACAGTGGAATACTATTCAGCCTTTTAAAAAAGACAGTAAGCAACATTCTTAATGGGTTGCTTATTTGGTTATCTTTTTCTTAATATGGAACATATTGAAGCAGCAGCAGCAGCAGCAGGATCGTCATCATCATATTTGGGGAATTTGGTGCAATTGTTAGTAAACACAAAAATGAATGCAGTTCTTGATCTATATCCATCACATCATATGGATCAATTACATTGATGCATTATGTTGAATGGAGGAACGCAAGATAGCTTGTGTTCAGGGGACCTCACTAAGAAACATGTACTTAAATGGGTAAAAGAAACCACATGAAAATTCAGAGATCTAGCACATCCATAAAATATTTGTAATCATGGTATGGTAATCAGATACAAGCCAGGACATGTCCCCAAAATCCAAAGCATAAGAGCTCATTTATTTTTGTTAAAGCAAATACATTAGTTATCTATGTTAATATAATTATATTCATATAGACTGAATAACTGTGGACTTCAGGATCAGAATTTGTAAGACACATTCATCCAAGTTCCTGTTGCATCTTATGTTATCACACAGCAAGATAAGCAGGTTGAAGACCTACATTTTATTTCCATTCAGTTATGGCTATCATTACATGGTTACCTCCAGGGTGACACAACTCCATTTTAGCAGGCTATCTATGACTAAGGTCTGCCATTAATGTAACCTCGTAAATTTATAAAAAGGCAAAATGAGAGCTTTTGTTTTTCCAGTGTGTTTATCAAACAATGAGTTTGTATTGTTGGCTCTAAAATGCTTGCTTTAAAGTAATTAAAAGCAGTACATGTCACTCAGAGTTAATTGCACTTATTTATTGTTTTGTAATTTACCTTCATTAGTTCAGCTTGGCAGGGCCAAATGTAGAACAAGCATCAGGTTATTAGGATGTTATGACCATTTGAACTCAAATAATAAGTGCAAACAGCACACCAACTTGAATGTGATTTACCAAGTGACATTGGCTTCAAACAAGAAAGAAAAGCACACAGTTGAATTTGATCAAACATATTTTCCTGTACTTTTAAGTGAAAAAACTAAACACTCAGGTTGAAATTGATACACAGGTATGTGCACAATTATATTGGTACATTGATCTCAAACTTAAGCTTCTGCAATCACTAAATACTAATCCAACCTGAGGTTGCATAAATTCAGTCTCCTCAATTATCTTCAGGAACTTACACATTCATTTGTATATATACTTTTGTTGCAAGTTCAAATATTAGTTTTCGAAAAGTTTAGACATATACATAGGTATGTATATAATAATATACAAGAAGTACTGACTATTGTTACTGTGTCCTATCAAGATGCTGAGAAAACCATTAATTCACTCCATAAAATAAACATCTATTAAATTTTAGATAATTAGAGTTTTTGTATATTGAATAAGACATATGCAAAATACCATCTCTAGGTAGATTATAGTGTTATATTAGTAAAGCACTAATATTTATTATTGTTATTAGCATACTGATGGATTATTGTGAACTTGGTACTATGTTAAATTTATTACATGTATTAAATCTCACAATCTATGAAACAAGTTAAGAACCACATTTTGCAGATGATAAAACTGAGCACCAGAGAAGTTAAGTAATCACTCCATGTCACACAGTTAGTAATTGTCAGAACTGGGCATTGAAACCACACAGGCTGAATCTAGATTCAAATGTCTTAACTACTATATCTTGCTGTACCTCTAATAAGAATAGACAAAATATACCTCTAAAAACATGTCACAAATGCCATATTACTATGTAAAAGGGCCAGTATTTAAAAAGTGGGCAAAGTGAGGTAAGAAGTCAAATCTACTGTCTTGACTTAAATAAAACAAGCCAAGAGACAATGTCTTTCTCCAAACACGAGATCTCAAAAAATGAGGCAGTGAACATGAGAAAGATAAGCTCATGTGGAGAGAGCAACTTGTACAAAAAGATTCAGGAATCATGAGGGAATTGCAGATAATTCAGTATGGCAGATGTTATGGTGCAATGGACATACAGAAGGAAAAGAGAGAACTTTGAGAGGAAAGAAAAGGCAAAACATTAAACGGTCTTATCTTCTCATGCTTACAGATATTTGTCATACATACGAGTATACTAGATAACGCTAGGAGCTATCCAGAGCAGTATTTTTAAATATATGTTTATTTCAATACAGTGTAAGAAAAAATACACATAAATTGTCATTGAAGTGTGTAATGAATATTGTGAGGTTGAAATAAATATTTAAATTGAAAATAAGTTAATTTAAAGAAAACTACCAAGTATACTCTAATGCAAAAAGATGGTTTGGAAACTACATTTGTATATGAAGTAAGGAGTTTGACCTTTGTCTTACGCATAGTTAAGAACAGCTAAAAGATTAGAAGCATTTTCATGTTGGAACTGTCATCATGAAACTATTTGCTCAGCAGCGTTTACCAAATCCAAGTCAAATTTGGTTACTGCTGAAGGCCTGGCAGTTAGGCAAAGGATACAACAGAGCAGGGTGTCTGAGGTGATTTTGACTTGAGGAAATGCAAGGCTACTGGTATCAGCCAAGGAAATACAGAACAGCAGTTCTCTTTTGTTTTAGATTTTTGTGGGGACAGACTGAATTTCAGATTCAGACATATTCAGACATATCTGCCCGAGTCCAGATATTGATGGGCTGGATATAGAGAGAATCATTAAATGCTTTGATAGGAAAAATGACTTTCACCACTGGGGAGCTACACGCATAAGCAAAGCACAGGTCAACATGATATAACTATATTTCATACTGTGAGACATCCTGTGATCCGACAATGGTTCCAGACACTTGGATTTAAATATCTAGGACACACTCTATCTAGGACTCTTGCTGTCTATGCTGAACCTATTCACTCAGAATTTGCAGGTGGGGAAGCCCAGGCCTTTATAATTTTAACAATTTTCTTAAGTGATTTATCAGCATAGACTATTTGGAAACACTTATTCTTAAATAAGTTCACCTCTTCTTGAGGCACCTTTATTCCCCAGACCACCCTGCCATTTTGTGATGTTAAAAAGATCATGTGAAACACAAACCAGACAAAGACAGGTTGTTCTTTTTTGCTTAATTTCAAGAATCTTGATAGAAGTGTCTGCAGGAACCATAAGGCAATATTCACAAGTAAAGCAAGACAGGTATAGGAGAATGGGGTCTACATCTTTCCTAAAGTGGGCGGCTGGTGTTCAGCTCCAGGTGATATCACCTGACTAGCATGCAGGTTCTGTGTTACATATCTGTATAATTTTAAATGATTCATTGACAACAAATTAAAATGGAAATAAACACAATAAATCCGGGGCCGGGTTTCTGCCTGCAGTCCATCTTTGTGAGGCTCTTGGTCAAGTTCATTTTCACCTATCGTTTTCTATAGTAAAGGAAGATGTGGAAATGATGGTTTCACTTAATTTTCAACCCACGACTGATGTCATCATAATTCATTTGTGAATGGACAGGAACATATGAAATGCACAATGATGCCTCCAAGTGTTAAGGTGCAGCAGATCACTGATTGCCCAGACACTGATTAAATAACGTGCACTGCTACTCTTTCTATAAATGTCACCCTCTGTCCAGGAATCTAAAGACTGTAGCACTACTTAGCATATTTAGTGACCCCAAGTTTGGACATTCTAAAACTCTCAGATTTTCTGTTGGTATGTTTCTTTGTTCAGTAAAGGAAAAATACCCAACCCTTTGAATACCCCAGATGTTAAGTAAAAATAATGGCTTTAATTTTATCTTTCAGCAAGGACAGATAACCGAGAGCTAATTTCCTTAAATTATGACAGTCTGAGTTATTGAACGTACTCATATCTATTTGGGAGGCACTTATGTAGTTTATGACAGAAACTTCAGACTTCTGTGTTGAATAGCTTCAGTCTTTCCCTTCAATTATTATTCTCCATGCTTCTACACCTTACTCCCCATCCCATGACAGATACCTTTGTCATTACAGCAGGTGACATTTTTGCCTTCTGGCCAATGAAGAACTATAGGAGATGAGGAAGAGAAGTGTAAGAGTGAGTTCTGGGCTTATCTCCCTCGCATTTTCCAGAAGGTTCTACATCCCATACTGTGTCACAACTCCTCACTGTGTGCCCTTATCTTCATTACTGCCACTCAGAATGTGGACCATGGACCGATGCTGGTGACAAGATGGGTCTGGAAATTTGATTATAACTTTACAGAGAAATTTTCGTTCTGTTGGGTTTAAATTCTAAAACATAGAGCCTGCATATTTCTTTTATTTCACTTTACTAGTGTTTTAGTTTTACTGATTTTTTACAAAAATACCCACTTGCAAATGATTAGTACAAAATATCCACTTGCAAATGATTTTACAAAAATATCCACTTGCAAATGATTAGAAAACGAAACAAACAAACATACACAAAAATTGGGTTCTTCCTCACAGACAACGTTGCCAGACATAGCAACTAAAAATATAGTACAGCAGTTAATTTTGAATTTCAGGAAAATAAAGAATAATTTGTTTAACATAATCTGTTGCAAACGTTCTATGTTATTTCCTCTGGTTTGAGAAATTGTGCGCGACTCTCTCTTTCGGAGTTCTGATAGACACTTCTGAGCTGTGTTGTTTTAGGTGTGAGGGTGGGAACAGCGCTAATGTTAAGAGCAAGGGACCTGCGTAATCCTTGTAGTTTCCCATCATTATGTGCTTACGCTTTTCTAAAGTTCCTTCATAACCTCTCCTTTGATCATCCTCATTGAAGTATGCTGGGCGGTCCTTGCTGGGACATGGACTAGTACGGCTTCCGTGCTGAGTTCTTTCAATTATGTCTAAGTCCTAGAATTTAGTACTCTCCCTAGTTTTCTCGCTGGCTCCCTCACCCCTACCCCCATCAGCCTCAGAATCGCCACATTTGTACATACCAACATGTTAAGAAAGAACAGTAACAACCCCGGAATGGCTAATTTTGGTAAGAGAAGACCCACTAAACTTCCAATCAACATTATCCAGACGTCTGCATCTGGTTACCTCGTTCTTCAAAATCTTTTCTCCCGCTAGCTAACTGCTTTCAATACGTAGTTTACACGCTCTCAGACCCTTGTTAGAACCTCTTCTTAATTGCACTACTTTACATCCTGCAATTTGGCAATGCAGAAAATTAATAAACTTGCTGTGAACTAACAGTTACTAAGTATGACACGGATCATGCTCCTGGTTTCCAATTTTCGCATTGTGCCCTATAGGTGAGTATCCAAGACTCCTCCACACACCAATTGTCTGTCTCACCTTCACAGAAAAAAATGCCAGAACTCTCAGCTTGAAAATCTTCTGCTTACCTTTTATTAAACAACCACCTCAGTTGTAAGAACACTCATATTTTAAACAGTGCCTTAGGTTGAGGTGCAATCTGCTTCCTTGTAACTTCCAACTATCACATCTAGTTTTACCCTTCTGTGTGGTAAGAATATGTGTGTCCTCTTTTACACATGACAGTCCTTCATACAATCAATATTGAATGTATGGTTAACAAAATTATGCCATTGTGTTACACTCTCCATTACACTATAAGGCAATGCAATGCCTCACCTAACATCAAGACAGAAATGATTATAAATATATTTGTGTGTGTTTTACAAAAACCATACAAACCTTCCTCAAGGTATAATTACATATATGTACAACTTAATTCTGCCTTACAATACTAGACTAAGTTATGTAGGAACTCTAAAGAATATTCTCTAAACAAGCACATGTCATTTCGTGTTTGTCAGCAAAATAATCTTCCAAAAATTAGAAACAGTAACACATGCATTTTGAGTACAATTCAAGTCGACCACTCATGAGCAGATCTTAAGCAAGCCATTTAATTATTCTGTAATTGATAGATAGAATACTTAAATACACTGTTACTAATAGACAGGCATTTGTTATTTTGCTGGTCCTGTGATGTTATACCCATTTTTTGATACTGTCTCATGTATTTCAGGAGACTTTACCACAAAAAGATATTGCTATTCCTTTGAGAAATAAAGCTATTGTCATTCCTTGCTATTACCATGCATAAAAATGTGTGTAGACATTTTTAAAATGTAAAATACATGAGGGTCAGCATTAACCTCCTAATAGGCTTCAGTGGGAGCAGCGTTAGATCCAAGGTCATGGCATGGCAAAACATAATAAAAAATGTTGAAAAAAGAGCGTGGACTACTTACTTCTATTATAACACCTCTTCTCTCTTTGGTTTGGTTTACATAATCAGTTAATTGTGAGAAAATAAAGCCATATTGAAAATTCCAAAATGTTAAATGTATAACAGTTAGGAAAACAGCTCCATTTTTAAATATATTACACTGGACTCTCAATATCCTACCTCTTATTGCCCTTGTCTATCTAACAATTATTTTTCCAAGGAAAAAAAAAGAGAAAAGAGAATGAGCCAGAAATGGAACGTGTTTTAGGTGGGTAAATAATTGAACTATGTATTTTTTTTAAATTTGCCATAATATTTCTCCCACTTCTACTCCTTCACTCCAGCTTTTACAAGTGGAAATTTTACCTCCATACGTTTATTATAGTCTTCTCTAGATAGTCACAAATGTATGTGTCTTAAGGACAAGAGTCTAGATCTCATTCCTGATGCTATTCCTTACCTCTTTCAATAATTTTGGCATCTACTAGGCACAGAGAAAAAAATAATGAATATGTTACCACCACATGATGGCCTGATTAATTCATTCATTTAACAGATTTTATCGATTGCCTACTATGTTCCAATGCACGGTTGAAGTCTCCAATTTCGGTACCTTGACCTTCCAAACTACGGTCATGGGGTTCTTTCTAAAATTTGAACCTCACCATGCCACCCTCTTGTTTAAATCCTTCATATAATCTCTAACACCCACATGATAAATTACTTAATTTCCAATGTATTGCATATCCTACCCTTCAACAGTTAGGTTATGTCTTATTTTTCCAGATACCTGTCTTGTTGACCCCACACTTGTTCTAACCATGTTTCCTCAAAAGTAAGACTTAGCCAGACAATCAGCTCTAATACATCTTTTGGAGCAAAAATTAATATAAAACCCGGTATATATTATATTAATTACATTATATTATATTATATTATATTATATTATATTATATTATATTATATTATATATTATATCATATAAAACCATGACTTATATTATAGTAAAATAAGACTGGGTCTTATATTAATTTTTGCTCCAAAAGACACATTAGAGCTGATTGTCCAGGTAGGTCTTATTTTCGGGGAAACACAGTACTTTATTCTATAGTTCATTAATCTATTTGTGATTCCCCAAATATACTATAGTCCTTCATAACTCTATGCACTTGAGTATTTTTTCCAACTGTCATAGTATGTCCCTGGTGTAGTTATATTCTAACATTAACAACTATTTACTGAGCTGGGGTTTTTTGTTTGTTTGTTCTTTTGACCAGGCACTGTAGTAGACACTATATAAATAAATACCTTATTGAATTCCTCTAACTGCCATGCTGCTGCACTGACAAACCTATCATGTTTTTATAGAGGAAAAACAAAGCCAAAGATATCAATTTACCCAGTCTTAAACACCTTTAATGTAAGAGAACCATCTTGTTTCATTCAAAGCAGTTATTGAATTCATACTGCCTTACTTTCCTTTATTATAAGTGGCTACCTTGGTTTGCTAATTAGTCATCCATAATTTTTATATCCATTTTCACTCTTAAAATTTTACAATCACCTGTTTTACACTGCCTTTGCTTTACTTTGGTATCAAAATGAAAGAAAAGTGTGCGCATGCGCACACACACACACACACACACACACACTAACCGACATGGCCTTAACTTTCCCCTCAGCTTAACTAAACTGGAGATAGTTCTCTTCCTGACTATAGTCCTTTGACGTATCTTTTCTTAGAATATTTACTTTAGAAAACTTGCAGTTGTAAATTCTTTCTCTGCTCCCTTGAGATGTAAATCTTCTATCAGCCTCTTGGCAGTTTTACAAACCAGGAATGTTTTTATCAAGGACCTGGGGGTCATCTCTTTGAAATTTGTTCATAGAAGATAGAGTCTCTATTGACTTCAATGAGTGCCAATTAGCAAACTTAGATGACCTAGTCACATTGACCAACTTCCCCAATAACCTTCTCCAGTGCTTGTCCACTAGTTTACCCCAGGGTTTAAACCTCCTTCCCCCCTTTTGTTTCAGTGGAGTTCAGTGCAAACTCTCTCCCATATTACAATAGTCTTGAATAGTCTTCCTTGCCTATTTAGCCTTGTCCAGTGCAATCTTTCTTTGACAACATACATACATGCATTATTTCTGTCTTTAGAGTGTTAGGCCCTTTTTACAAATCACTTAGTTATTACATAAAACGGGTCCAAGGAAGAAAGTTATATGTCTTATTCGTCATCTGTACCTAGAAATATTTATCTGTTGGATGTATTCAATTTTTCAAAAAGTATTTTTCCAGGACTTCTGTTCCTTTACAGAAGGAAGAATATTTACATTAGCTGGGTATACATGGTCTCCTGGACCTGATGTTATTATTTTAGGAAGGAGGATTGGGAGTTTCCCTTCTTGATATAAGTTACATATCACCATTTCTTTGTCCTTCATTTCTGTATACTCTGCAACCAGCTCACAGCCAGGAATATATTAGGGACAACATATGTGGTGAATCACTTAATTAATTTACAACTTCTCTCTAGGGTATCTCCTCTATGAGGTCCCTTTATAATTACTTTATATACAGTTCTTCATGGGACTTGGTCCAGTGCTATGATTGGCTCCTCTCCTCCGAGATCCTATCGCTGGAAATGAGTCTGTCCTTGTCATCCGATAACCCCAGACTTGACAGTGTGTTTCTTGAGAACAGTTACCTTGGCTCTATCTTCCTTTTCTAATAAAGTGTACCTTGTTTATATCTGATTCCTGGAGACAACCCACAAGCAATCTGTCTGTGTTTAAGGAAGTACATGGCTCTATAAGTCCCAATTTGGGAAGATAACTTTAAATAGATAAAAAAGTATTTTAATAAGGTTTAAACATTTCAAATAATTTTGGATATATATTTCCACTATACCCCACTGGTTTCCCCCCATCTAAAGACTTCCTAGGTTGAGGTTGTTGAACATTAAGATTGCTCTGAATACTTGGAGATAATACTTGGAGATAATTTCTATAGAAATAGTTAAGAAAATAAACAATCAATATAAATATATATATATATATATATATATATATATATATATATATATATATATATAGATGTGGGGAGCCATGGTTACAGGAAACTCTGAGCTTTGCAGAATGGCTTGGTTTATGCTACCTGTTTCCTCCCCCTGAGGCAATTGTCTCTTCCTGCACCTGAGGGGAGCTTGAGCTTGTAAGCTGCTGAGGAATTTGGTGGGAGCGGCCAGTTCCCAGACACAGAAGGCTGATGCCTATCAAGGCAATTGATAAGATAATTACTTGTGAGTTTCGGTGAATTTTGTATCCTCTATGTGAAAGCTAAAGAATTTACATTTGTTATGTTAATACATACTTGCACGTGCTCAAACTGCTTATATGGGTGCAGTAAAATAAACTTAGTGTCTTCAGGATCACTGAAGTTCCGCGATCGCCATCATATGTGAGAGTGTCTTTTATTCATTCCCACTCCCCCATTCGGGAACCCATCGACTCGTGACGGCTGGCCCGTTGCATATATATATATATATCCTGTTATAAGAGGTCAGTGGTCTTGGGAAGTCAAAGCTATTCTAACAGAAATTCTCATTTTCATACTAGCCTTTCTCCAAGATATCATCCACTGAGATAACACAATGGTCTTTTAAGATATAACTTAGTGTCAACCTTCTGCTAAAAAAAACAAAAAACACATGCAAACTCCCTTACATAGCCTTCAAGGCTCTATTTGAGTCTTTGGTGCCTGGCTCACGTCCTGGCCATGTTAAGAATCTCAATCCATATCTGTTGGTCATGTGGAAGAAATCCTGAAGCTCTAAAGGACCTGACATTCTCCACATTGTACTTTAAAACACGCATTTTAAATTACATTTCCTGGAATATTTTCAATGGATATGTGGTGTTTAAAGTGTTGAAAGTATTTTGTAGGCCATGCGATCTTTGATCTGGAGAGTGAAAATAATTACAGCCTATGGAAATATTTTTAAATTATATTAACGTACTGCATGTGGTTCATATTGTTTTCAGGGTCAACAGACTAAGTTTGGTTAAAGAAGAAAGGGTTTTTCATTTTGATAATTTGAAAACCCTCTTCTAAAGGTGAGAATGATGGCAGTGATATTGCTTCTTTTATGCTTAAAGACTAAAGAAGTCTTACTTTTAACAGACTCAGAAGGAAGTGACACTACTACATATTTAAAGAGGGCACATACACCTTAAAAAAGGTTTGAATGAATTCTTTGTGGGAATATTTTCTACAGGGAAAAGAGACAACCCATTAAACTTTAGCATTTATTGTAGTTTATTACAAGAATTTATATGAGATAATGAATATCATGTAATATACCATATAGTATCATACATTCTAATACAGTTAAAGAAGATATTATGAAACTTTATCCTAGTGAAGGATGCTCTGAGAATAAAACTGGCTCATTTTACCCAAGCCTTGACTTCTTCTTCTTCTTTTTTTTTTTTTTTTTTTTTTTTGCGCAACAATTTAACTGGCTTTTAGTCACTCACTCAAGGAGTTTTATATATACTCGGACATGAAGAGACAGTTCTCTAAAGAGGACATACAGATGGCCAATAGACATATGAAAAAATGCTCAACACCCTAATCATTACAGAAATGAAAATAAAAACCACAATGAGATACCATCTCCCCCGGTCACAATGGCTATCATCAATAAATCAACAAACAATGAGTGCTGGTGAGGATGTGGAGGAAAGGGAAAACTCGTGCACTATTGCTGGGATTGCAGATTGATAAGCCACTATGGAACACAGTTTGGAGGTACCTCAAAAAATTGAAAATGCAACTGCCTATGACCCAGAAATTCCACTCCTTGGTATCTATCCAAAGAAATCCAAAACACTAACTCAAAAAAATATACACACACCTATATTTATTGCAGTGCTATTCACAATAGCCAAGACATGAAAACAACTGAAACGCCCTTCAATAGACAACTGGATAAAGAAATAGTGGTACATTTACACAATGGAGTATTACTCGGCCTTAAAGAAGAATGAAATCTTACCATTTGCAACGACATGGGTGGACCTAGAGAATATTACGCTAAGTGAAATAAGTCAGATAAAGACAAATACCATATGATCTCACTTATATGTGGAATCTAAAGAACAGAATAAATGAATAAACAAAACAGAAATACACTCAGAGATATAGGGAAAAAAAACTGATGGTTGCTACCTGGGAGATGGGTGGGGGTAGGGGAGAAGGTAAACAGATTAAAAAGTACAAATTAGTAGGCACAATATAGCCACGGAGATATGGAATACAGTTTGGGGAATTTAATCAATAATGTTGTAAAGATTATGTAAGGTGCCAGATGGGCACTGAACTCATTAGGGAGATCACTTCATAGACTGTGTAGATGCCTGACCACTGCGCTATACACCTGAAACTAAAGTTTAACAATATTGAATGTCAACTATAATTAAAACACACACACACCAAACACACACACATACACAAGGTCAGACAGTTAAGTTCTTGAACTCATCCTAGAAAAAGTGCTACATACGTCATTGCTGAATATCACTGTTATCACCTTCAAAGTATTCCCCTTGGGAAGCTATGCACTGAAGGCAGCAACTAGTCCACCCTTCAAAGCAATTTTGGAACTCTTTTTCTGGAATGGCCATCAGAACTTGATGTCCTGAATGTCATCAAAATGTCTTTCTTTCAATATTTCCTTTAACTTCAGTTAAAGAAAGAAGTCATTGCGCGCCATATCAGAGGGTTTTCCAAACAGTTATTTGTTTACTGGCTAAAAACTCCCTCACAGACAGTGTTGTGTGAGCTGGTGCATTGTTGTGATGCAAGAGCCATGAATTGTTGGTGAAAAGTTCAGGTGGTCTAACTTTTTCATGCAGCCTTTTCAGCACTTCCAAACAGTAAATTTGGTTAACTGTTTGTCCATTTGGTACAAATTCATAATGAACAATCCCTCTAATATAAAAAACGGTTAGCAACATTGTTGCAACAAGTTTGCGAACTTAATTGTTCAACTTCGTATATTTGCAGGATGTGGAGTACAGCATAAGGACTGTAGTCAACCAACACATTTTTTGAAAATAATGGGAACTGTTCTAAGACTCAGAAAGAGACATCACTGCATGGCAATGATCAGGTTTTCTCTGTTTAATTCAACTTTGCTTAGTCAATAATCATGCAAAGAAACAAGTGTAGATTTTAATGATGGTAATCAAGTATGAGTCCCATTTTATAAGACTAAACAAGGTCACAGAAGTAAATATGGTCCCTATCTGTTTTCGATACCATGACTTTGATTTTTTTTTTTTTTTTTTTTTACTATTAATACAGAATATAATAAACCCTAGATGCAAAATACAGTGAGATTCCCATGCCAGAGTTCCTTTTGTTCTTCTTACCAGTGGGTCTTAAACTTGGCTGCACATTTGGATCGCATGAGCAGATTTAGAAATCCTTATATACATGCCTTACCAAATACCAATTTGAATCACTGTCTCTAAAGGTAAGAACCAGGACTCAGTATCTTTCAAAGCTTTTTAACTGATTTCTATGTGCAGCCAAGGTTGATAAACATTGATCTATTCCATTCCTTTGAAAGGAGAGCTAAAGATTACTTTAAATAAATATAATTACAATCACTTTATGAGAATATTGTAATGTATAGAAAAGGTATCAATTTTAGTTTAAAAGTTGCCTGAATTAAATTTCACCTCTCTTCATATACATTTCGACAGATTTGTCCTCAATTATAAAATGAACATGAAACTACATACCTTACAGAGAACTAATGACTATGATACATAATGAGCAATGCCTACCATATAATTACTGAATAAATATTTGTTCAACAAAAGAGATTATTTTGGCATATTCCTAGAAAAATTACATCTCCAAATACACGTTTGCTCTCCCCTCACACCTTTGGCCATTTTTTCGTTTGCCATCAGAAACTTGTTGGGTTTCGGGGATTGGGCTGGATAAACTTATCCCAACCTTCAATTTCTATGTTCTAGGTGAAGCTGATACTATCCCATTTGTTCTGTCTGTGAGTATGGATGCGTATGTGGTTCAGATCTAGCCGAAACAGCACACTCTACTCCACAAATACTGTAATTTGTCCAAGGAGTAGAATTTAACCCAGCATGGGCCAATGAGAGTCAGTATCCAGAGTTTTGTTTAAATTTCTGAAAGACATGGAATTTTCTTTATTTTGGGCTTGACAGTACAAAGACGTAGGACTGGACTATTAGCCATCTTGCCATCAAATTGGTTCTAGTAACATGGAGAACAGAACTGAGAAGCAGAAAAATCATATCCTGGTAGATTTATGAGAACACTTGATGAAGTATACCTCAAGCTAAGTACACTCATGGAAAGCCAATAATCAATCTTCCTTCCTTCTTTCCTTTCTTCCCTCTTTCTTTCCTTACTCTCTTTCTTTCCTTTTTTGTTTAAGCAAGTCCACAACCTAGATTGCATTTTCTGAAACTTTTAACGAAAAAATCATTTCATCGTTTTCCTACCATAATATCCCCTTATAATCTATGACCTGAAAATAGATAACTACTTATAGTTCCACAAAATAAATCATTTATAGTATTTTTTTTCTTTACTATGCTTTATTTCCATAACATAGAACAACTTTCACTTCTTATTGACAAAGCACATTTGTCTGCAAAATCAGATTAGATGTCAAATTCTTATTCTTGCTCCAATTTTCAGGAAGAATTGTTCTCCTCCTCCTCCTAATTAATATTAGTTTACTTTGTTAATCCTATTGTATACCTGAAAGCAAAATTAATGTCTTACTCATCTTTTGACTTCCACACTTAGTGCAATGGCTAGTATAGATTAGAGTTGCTATTATTATCAAATTAATTGAATTGATTTTTCCCAAAGTTAATAAAAATCTCAGGCTGGCTTCATAAATACACTTACAATATTCACAACGAGGGCAGCAATATTTCAAATGTTTGATCATCCTTGAAAATTTGTGTTCAATTTCAGGTATGACACTTTTGGAGAAACAAAAGGAATAATAGCAAATTGAAATATTCCTATCTCAATTTTGGGAATATTCCTAAAATATTCCTATTCAAACAAAAATTATCTGTTTGAATTATTGATATCAGTGTATCTAAAGCAACTGAAGAAATCTGAAATATCTATTCTGATGGTTGTTTTTAACATTTAAAAATAGTCCTATATTAACTAGAAAACAAAGTTAAAGGAAGTGTTACAATTTATTTTAAAAACTTGGAGAATATGGAACATATGTTGCACAAATAGTTAGATACACTCTGCATCTTCAGAGAGAGGGAAGCTCTCTGTTCTTTAAAAAGCTCCCAAAGAGAGAATAGCTAAATTAGAAAACTTGTAGGTCTGTTGCACCTCCAAAATTTTTTGATTCACCGATAGATACCAAATACCATTGAACTGTAAATCAACAGACCACCACAACATCTAATTAACAGCCATGAACTAGTTGTGTAATTATTTAAAAATAATTTGTCCATACTCTTTGTTGTTTCATTTGCTAATGAGTGGATAGGATCTGAATGGTGTGGAATATTATTCAGTTTAAAACATGTATGTTTTATCTTTATATCTTTTTCTGTATGGTATATCTTTACATAATTTTTTCTTAATCTTAATTAATATTTTACCTCGATGTGTATGTAGAGTCAAATAAGAAAAATATGTAAACCTGAAAATGTTTAATTATATATATGTGTGTGTGTATATATATATATATATATATATATATATATATATATATATATCCAACAATCAAGTTTACGAACTCATCCTAGAAAAGTGCTACATACCTCATTGCTGAATATCACTATGGTCACCTTTGAAGTACTCCCCTTGGGAAGCTACACACCAATGCCAGGACCTCGTCCACCCATCAAAGCAATTTTGGAACTCTTTTTCTGGAGTGGCCATCAGAACTGACACCCTACTACTCTTCATGTCCTGAATGTCATCAAAATGTGTTCCTTTCACTATTTCCTTTATCTTCAGGTAAAGAAAGAAGTCATTGGGGGCCAGATCAGGTGAGTAGGGAGGGTGCTCCAATACAGTTATGTGTTTACTGGCTAAAAACTCCCTCACAGACAGTGCAGTGTGAGCTGGTGCAGTGTTGCGATGCAAAACCCATGAATTGTTGGTGAAAATTTCAGGTCGTCTAACTTATCATGCAGCCTTTTTAGCACTTCCAAATAGTCAACTCTGTTAACTGTTTGTCTAGTTGGTACAAATTCATAATGAATAATCCCTCTGATATCAAAAAAAGTTAGCAACATCATTGCAACAAGTTCACGAACTTAATTGTCAGACCTCGTGTGTGTATATGTGTGTGTGTGTGTGTGTGTGTGTGTAAAAGAATGAAAACAAACTATTAGCATATAAATTAAAAGTTAAATTTCTGGGATAAAAGTAAAAACACTTATTTGTATGCATTTAAAATGATTCTGTAAATAATAATTGGTGGAACATATTCTAATAGCTACCTAAATTTATTAAATTATACTTGCCACCAATTTGGGGGCATATGCTTTAAAAATATATCCTTCACATGTAAACAAAGACAATGTAGATGCCTATAAATCTAATTGTGGTATATATTTCAAAAGAATTAGAAAACTATACCACTAATTTTACATTCATTTCATGAAAACATATTAAGAATGTGAAATAAATAATATAATTTGTTAACTAAATAAATTGAGAAAAATATGCACATTTCAGGAAGATATAAAGGGTCCATATCTTATGAAGCAATTATTTTGCAGTTAAATAAACATTATAGAACATAATTGGGTATATTGGTTTAAGATTAGGGAATTACTTAATTCTCAGATTGAAAAAGACTCTTTTAATAAAAATACAATTGCAGGCAAAATGTTTGCCTTAATAGTTGATATTGTAGTAGTAGTTCCTTGAGTAGTTAGATACAAATGTGGTCAGAGATTCAATTATTGCTTTAAGCAATACTGCACAAGTCTCTGTCCCACAAATTGTTTAAGAATTACAATTACACTTGGGTGGATGCTTTGCCTTATTTACCATTTTTATAAATGAAATAGAAGAAAGAGAATAGGAACACGGTTTGTCAATGACGAATCTCTCACACATTCTGAACTATCAAATCAGGTAGGATCAATTTCAAACTCTCACTTTCAGTGAGAATGGGGTAGTCAATATGGGGGCTGATGGTCTAAGTCATACTTTTTGGGAAAATGATTGAAATCATAATTACACAAGAATAAAATTTGAGGAAGCTAATTTGATATTCCCCACTGCCCCACCTCCCACCAACAATAACAATAAAAACTTTCAAGCCTTTAAAAATAATTTCCTTAAATTATTGTAGCAATATGGCTATTTGGCCTAAAAGAACAATATATATAACAGGTCTCACTGGGAAAGCTATAGGAAGTAAACTAAATTATAATACTCATAATAATAAGCATTGAGCATCTAGTTTATGCCAGACTTGTAGGCTTTCTATATACATTAAAGCCTCATGAAAATCCTTACAGTTCCTAGTTTACATCTGGGGAAACCAGATTTCTTTGATAGCTCAAAGCAGTGGTTCTCAGCCAGGGGACATTTAACAAATAA
Organism: Rhinolophus sinicus; assembly: GCF_057876585.1. NCBI lineage: Eukaryota > Metazoa > Chordata > Mammalia > Chiroptera > Rhinolophidae > Rhinolophus > Rhinolophus sinicus. The sequence goes on from NC_142501.1 coordinate 196,293,257, forward strand.
ATCTAGATACATTTTGGTTGTTACAACTACTAGGTGGGGGGATGAAGAGGATGCTATTAGCATATAGTAGATAGAGACAAGGGGTGCAGCTCAACACCCCCACCAAAAAGCATCTGGCCCGTAATGAAAGGAGTAGTGCTGAGGTCAAGAAACCCTGGTTAAGAAACACACCCAAGAAATTTGTCGTGTGACTCTTATACTTTGTATTTAGAGTTTCATTTCAAACAGGCAAAAGTTTTAGAGATCCATAAAGACATATAGAGATTTTGACATAAAGCAGACTAAAATATAAAGAGATTATTAGTACAAGAAGAAAGAGAAATAATTTTATTTTATCTCATGAATTTAAAAATAAATAAACAAAATACTGAATTAAATGATGAGTTAAGCTGAAAGCTCTCCTCACAGATTTTGAAATAACTTAAAGTTAAGTAGATTAAAAAACAAAAAAAGAAAGCAGAATGAAGGAAACCCATAAAATAAATCTAAATACTTGGTGTTTCGTGTAGGAAGAAAACACACCTGGCTTAGGTAACTTAGAATGACTTTATAAAGAAAGATTTTTTTTTTTTAACTTGACCTTAACATTCATTAAGGTCAGATTTTTAATAGAAAACAGATGTGTCTATTTGGGCAGCAATATTAGTTCTGTCTCTCCTTCCCTCCCCTCTCTCTCCCTCTTCTCAGTACAGAAATAATATAATGTGTTATTTGGGGAAGAACACAGCGGAAGTTTACTGATTTGGTAAGAAAGGAATAAGGGAAGTTTTCTAGGGGAATGTCAATTTCTAATCAGGTGCAAGTGGAGAAATGTGGGAAAGAAAAACCACTTCAAGCAGAGGAAAAAGCTCTAGTAAATCAGGGAAAGTCTAAAAGATAAGTACACGGTGCTCTTTCTGTTTATCATGTTCATCTACTTTGATTCTTGCAAAGAAAGCTTTGCTCAGAAATTCTTCCTCATGGAAGCTTTCTTTGATTTCTCTGATTGGATCAGATTCCTTTATGACATGTATGAAGACTACAATGAACCACTCTTTTAGGCCATTAGTCACTTTTGCCATTTTATATTGAATTATGTAATTATTTGATTAACATCTGTCTACCCACCAGACTGTAAGAATCACAGATCAGGGACCAGGTCCAATCTTGCACACCCAACACAGATCACAATAGTTCCAACAGAGTTGGTGGACAATAAGTAGTTATGGAAAAATGAGATACATAATATACTGAGGTAAGACACAACATGATATTGTTGGAGCATTAAGTAGCATCCATACCAGGAGGAATTTTGATTTGGAAGAGAATAATGACACCCACTAAGAAAGATTCTTATTTGTCTTGTAAAAATACATGACCCTCATCCTGTAAGTAATGGAAAGCCACCAGAATACTTGAAGAAGCACTGGGGGGTTCACAATCATATTTTTACCTCCCAAGGCTGATTTTAATAATTATTTAAAGGATGGATTTGGGCAGGGGGTACTAATGGAAGATGAATAGTCATGAAAATAGTATAGTTGTCTGGAAGTGAAATAATTAGTCCCTTAGTAGAACTGTAGTATAACATGTATAAGAAAACTCTGTTTCAGAATTTGAGCTTAGACACAAAGGTAAATTAGACCCAAAATATGAAAAACTTTCCACCTAGCCACTAATGATACCATTCAAGTTAGGTAGGTAAAATTTTTTTTCAATTATTTTTCCTGAATATCTGTTAAGTTTCCAAAATGATTCTGGTGCCATTGTTTATGAACATAGGTCGTTATATGTGTTACCATTCTTCTGAGATACTCTTCTTTTGAGATAATTTACGGCAAATCCATTGTTGTGTTCTATGTAAAATATATTCCTCAGGCATAAAGTCATATCCTGTCTTTATAAATGATGCTGCAAGAAAAAGCTAACTACATGATGTATCTGCAAAATCTTAAGACAATTTATTATGGTGGATTTGATTTTAAAATGGAACCATAAATTATATACAGCACTAAAAATTATAAGGTTTAGTGATGACCTGTACTGTAACTGTCAGCTGAGACAAATGTTGCCATAAAAATCTAAATCAGCATTTAATGAATTGACAGAAGCTGGGAAATATGAGAACAGTGCTAGTTGACAAAGACCCGTAGAAAGAACCTAGAGGTAAAAATGCACACCTCCTCCGTTCAACCTCAGGGGCACAGTGACAGCTCTCCAAGGGATGTAAAAGGCTCTGTGGCTGAGGGGACAGCCTTGATCTGTGCAGGAACTAGCCTCTCATTTTTTTAATGCTCCAAATGAGACAAGAATTAGTAGCTGAAGCATCTGTTCCTGCACAAGCTGAACAAAGAATAAACCCTGTATTTAGTGTGGTCACACACAAAGGAGAGAGTGATCCAGAAATGCAAATCACCGAAAGGATTTTTCCCTGGAGTGTTAATAACAGGTCAGTAATTATTCTGAAAAGGAAGGAGACAGAACTCTCTGGTGGATCCAACCTACCCTGTTAGACACCCAAACTGTTTTCTTTCAGGGAAGTCATTTATATTCAGTGAGAAAATATATTTTTGGGTGGTGATCTTTATTAAAAGTTTAATTCAAGTTAATGAAAAGCCTCATTTTAAAAAGCAATTAAACATTAAAACACTAGAAGATGTTTTCCACCTCCTTTTGGTTGTTACTTCTGAAAACAATTGATTATTATTGTCCTCAAGGTTAGGAAAAATCCAAGTGGAAGTATAGTGACTATATCATCTTCCAAACTTGAACTATATGCAGGGAGGGCAGTAAACAATTGTTTCTAGATAATATATAACATAATCCTTCATGACAATATTTATAGAAAATGAAAAAAATTACATTAGTGGTTGTTTGCATTACGATTTCCTTTGGTATTGTTCATAGAAAGACATTAAGAGTGCAGGAAAATTGTATCTGGTTCAGATGGCAAAAGATAAGCGAAATGACTTAATTGTGAAAAGTACTCAATGAACCAGGCTTCAAAGGATGAGTATTTAGGATCTCCTTAGATAGTAAATGAAGACTTGCGTATTCTCTTTGACAGTGCTGGGAGAAAACCTGCACATTCAGCTCTGGGCTTGTGACTATATTTAGAAACTCGCAAAGACAGAGATTCAAGGGCCTGACACTGTCCTTACACCCTTTAAACTGCATAGGGCATAATGAGAATGGTGACTTGCTTTTGCAAAAACTTCACTCCACTTTAAAACCAACACTGACAAGACCACGTCTGTCTGATTCATCTTTGAATCACGAGTACCCAGTACAGTCCCTCTCATAGTCAGGATTCAATAAAATGTTATGGAATTAAGAAATATATTTTACCTAGATGTTTTTATATTAGAAAAAGATGGATTTTATACAGTAATGTGATATGATATGAATGTGTGTGTGTGTGTGTGTGTGTGTGTTTAAAGTGATTCTTTATTGACACTCTCAATTCATGTTCTCCTTTCTAAAAATCACGATAACAGAAGAAATGGAGGGATAAATGCATAACTATTAACATAGGCAGAAATAGTTCACTAAAAAGCTGGAAGAAGAGAATGGCACTCATTGTTCGTTGAGTTTAGCATTTGACCTTCAGTTTAGTGTATGTGGTACTGTAACAGAAAGAGAAAGCACCAAATAAAAAATAGGCGTGACTACGACGCTGTGCAGGTGACCATTATTTTTCCCACTCACACTATTCGGTATCAGGCAAGAAACTGACTGGGCTACATCACAAAATTTGGAAGTGAACCTACTTTTTTCTGAAAACTTGCAAACTTCCATTTTCTCTAGAATAGAGATAATTAGGTGGACTTCCTTGTTCCATTTCTTTTAAATTGGACTAAACTCAAAACCTATTATGTTAGCTGACTATTTAATAGAAAGAAGGATTTCCCAATCTATTAGGAATGTGAAAACAAGATGTAAAGGACAAAAGGCAAACTTTGTGGCAGGTGGAAGTAGGATAGAAATGAGATAATGAAGAGAATGGACTATTAAATGTCGATGTGCTGCCAGACTAGAAGTTCAAGTTAGAAAATGTAGAAAAGAAAGTTTGAGAAAAGAGAGAAGAAGGAGAAAAAGTAAACAATAATGGAGATAGAGGTATAAGTACAGATTTAACTTTCAAGGAGGCAAAATACTTGGATTTGTTTTTTGGATATTTTTTTCTGTTGTTCTCTGTTTTTAAAAAATAAACTGCAAAAGGAAACATTATGGCAACACTTTGTGCTTTACAATTGACACCACTTTCTTTAAAATTATCAAGTATCATAAACACAGAGATTTTGACAAGCATTTATTCTTACTGGGGATGTAAACAGAATGAAAAGACCTACTTTAAATCCTAATGATTCTTCTTATCGAAGAAGATGCACTGAAAGCAGACAATCACTGACTCTTCTTTTCTCTTCATTCACGGCAAACCACCCATACAATTCTTATTGACATGTTTCCACACTGTATGCCAACTCCACTTAATTTTCTCTCTCATTGTCATACTAGAGCAATCCTATATCATCCCCTTCGTGAAGAGCTATAGCTTCAAACTGGACATCTTACACTTTTTCCCTAAATTTTATGTAATCCACCAGCATATTATGTAGCTACCACCAGATCTTTAAAATTATAAAATAATTTATCTACTTAGTACAATTCAATAATTTTCAATGACACTAAAAAGAAAAGTCAAAACTCTTCATCCTAACCTATAATGCAGCCTTCGGTCATCTTCTTTCTCCCCTAGAAGATCATGCTATCGCATCCTTTTCATGCCTCCCCATAGAGGGGAGCATACTTAGACATGCCATTGCTAAGCTGGAAAATTCACATGCTATTGGGAAAAGAGGCCGCAGGCTATCTCTACACTACCAAGCACATAATCCGTGCAAGAACAAAGTACAGCACCTACTACTCTGTTTCCATTCAATTTAGCCCCTATCCAGTCACACCATAGCCTAGAAACTAAAAGATCTCTACCTATACTATATATTCGTGAGATCCAAGGAGCATAAATTAAAATGTGGGTGTCTGTACTACAGAGTGTACCACAGGACAGCAGTTTACTATTCTCTTCACTTTAATGGAAAAAGTTAGAGGCTTTGTCCTATGGAAGGCTTCATACACTCACTCTTGGTCACAATGGCAACATAGGTGGTGCTGGTGGAGCCCACAGGCTTTATCTCTGGAGCAGAATGAAAACAGAAAGTTCAGAGGCAAAGCATGGCTGTACTTGCGGGCATCAGCTGCCCAGGCTGCTCACAGATCCAGGGTGGCTGAAATAGCGGGGGAAGTAAGTGTCAAACAGAACATGTCATCTGACATCAGAGTTTAAGAGAGAAAACCCTTGACGAACCCCCCAAATTTATTAATTTACTTTTTAATTAATTAATTAATTTATTTATTTATTTTTTGTTGAAGGGGCTCAAATCACAGAAGAATTATTTTTCATAATACTTGAAACTAAATTATTTTCCCATGAGATGAGTAATAATATAAACATTTATATTATGTACCTTTAAGATATAAATATCTGTATCATGATTCTTACTCAACTCAACTAAATCAGGTAAGAACAGATGTCTACGAAATTTCAAAAGCAAAATAATATTACTTTGCATTTTTGCACTTTGGTAAAAAGTTATATTAGCATCTACTTTATCCAGCATTTAAAGTAAATGGGCTGCCATGATTATCCAACACAACAGTATGAAGTTAAAGGGACTCTTTAAAGGAAATTTGAATGAGAATGACCCTAAGTGCTTCAGAATTGCAGCTGCAAGTGGCTTAATCTAAATCACAGCATGAGTAACTGCAGCAAATCTTCCTCACACAGCCAACAATTCACCAGAGGCCAGATCTGTGACAATCTTGTTCTACAGCCAGGAATTGTGAATGGGGCTTCTAAAAGAGACACTTTCCATTTGTGAGCACACAGTGGTTTTAATTTCTGAGTAGGTATCTCTAAATTCAAAATCTGTGTTCCACCAAAAAAAATACATAGCATCATTTTTATTTAATAATAATAAGTTAATAGTAACACACTTAAAAATATTTTAAGCATAATTTTAAGCTGTCATAAAGGCTTAAAGCAGTATTTATACCTAAATTTTGATGTGAGTATGGAAACTTTTATTTTGACTAATTAAATATACCATGAATTGAAGATAGGAACTGAAGATTTACGTAAGTGGCATTGCCATTTTATAGGACGTTTCCAGTAAATACTGGAAGAAATTACGAGATGCTAACACTGGCTACAGATAAGTTTTATCACATAGCAAACATGGATGTTATGAATATTGTAAACACCATTAAACATATATGCATTCTTGCATTTTGGATGTTAACTGTGTGACTACTGTATGTCAGATGCCATGTATGCCAACTAGAGGTGGGCTAGAAGATAAATAAATTTTTGCTCAAAATATTGCTTCCCTCTATTTAGAGGTGGCTAAACCCATTGCTGTGGATATGAATGGATCTATGGCATGATTGGATTGGAATTGTCTCAATGCTAAAGAAAAGGTTCACTGTAAAATATATGTAATGAAAAAGTATACCAGAAAAGGGATAAGTTCCAGTTTTCAAATAGTTTTAAGACGTCTTTAGCGCAAATTTAACATAATCATGCCGGGATGTTAAATACAATTATCACCCATACCGTAGTCTAATTTTCCTCTCAATTTTGTGAGGTTCTTATAAATGAAAATAGGGATATTTACTTTATTGCATATTAGCATCAAATATAACAATTTAGTCATTAATAGAGAGAGACCCAAGATGGCAGAATAGATAAACACTACCTGCTTCCTTCTGTGAACACATTAAAATTACAACTAAATTATAGAACAATCAACTTGGAGAATGATCTGAAGTCTGGCTGAACAGTAGTTTTATAATGAAGGATATAAAGAAAAAGCCACACCAAGACTGATACGGAGGGATGAAAACGCAAAACAGATTGGCCCCAAACCTCCATGTAGTGAGTGAGAACTAGGTGGGATATCTCAGCCACAGAGGTTCTCCCACACCCCACCACCATAGGAGCGACAGACCCCAGTCTCACACCAGGCTCCCAGGAGCAAGTACTGCTACCGGAAACAGAAGCCCCCACAACACCTGCCTGTGAAAAACAGTGGGGATTCTGACTATACAGGTGGGACAGAAGGCTGCAGGAATCTCAGCTCTCCTCTTATGGGGCCAGTGCACAGACTCACTCACTCATAGGCACTAACTGAGGGCTCTGGCAGAGGTACAGTAACTCAGGGGGTGTTAGAGGCATATGGGGGGGGGGGGCAGACTGAGGTATGTGGCTTCCAGGCAAGAGCTGGAATACAGCCACCTTTTTCCCTGTGTGGGGTCCTTTTCCCCTACAGCTGGTAGGCAGGCATTATTTTTCAGTGTTGAGCTTGCCCCTACAGGCAAGTCTGAATCTGATTGGCTTAGTGAGTTCTGCTCAGCTAACTCCCCCAATGCTGGAGACACTTCCTTCTGAGCATCCAGCCCTGCCCACACTGCACTCTTTCTTGAAAAACTACCAGAGTCTGTGGGGCCTCAAGAAGAAGGCAACTGGCCTCTGTGTGCTCTGAGGCTTTTGATGAGTAGCTTCAGGCTCAGCACTGGCACCAAACCAGAGTCTACATTAACCTGGTAACCACAACTCTTCCCACTCTAGTGACATCCTGAGACCCCACCTCACCCAACCCCATACTGCACAAGGCTTTATCAGTGGCTGAACCTTCAGGGAACATGCAGGTGGCAGCAGGAGTGCTCTGGCTTTTTGCAAAGCTACCCCAGGCCTGGTACTGGTGGAAGATGTCATGTCCTCCATTTACAGAGTGGCCTCTCGCACATGCCTCTAGGATTAGCATAGGCAGCAAACAACTGTGGATCGCTTTGTAGTTCCTACCAGGTAGTCCCTGGCTAGTAACAAGCAGTGGATGACCTGTACCTGTACCACAGCCCTTCCCAAGAGGCTCTGGAATGAACATACTTAGAGGTTGGCTTCAGACCACAGCAGAACACCACCTAATTAGCCCACAAGTGGCACACCCAAAGGGTGGTCTCAACAGGCACCACAGCCCACTGGGGCAAATCCTACTTGATGGGGTAAGCCCCCTGCACAGCGGTCTATAAGCTGTGGATGTGTCAAAACCCCACAGCCAATCAGCCTGAGGGTCAATTCCATCCACTGTTGTTCTAATAGCAATCAAGATTCATTTGTAACTGGAGGGCACACACAACCCCCACAAGGGACACTCCCAGAGCACCCAGTCAGGTAAACAGGAAGACTGTGCCAGGTCACCTACTACAGAAGGCCACCTGGCCAGGACTAGAAGACGTAGGAGATCTACCTAACATATAGACAAATACAGAGAGGCAGCCAGAATAAGGAAACAAAGAAATACATCTTAAGTGAAAGAACAGGAGAAAACTCCAGAAACAGAACTAAACAAAATGGAAGCTAGCAAACTCCCAGAGACAGAGTCGAAAACAAAGGTTATAAGGGTGCTCAGGCAACTTAGTGAGAACTTCAACAATGAGATAAGAAGTATAGAAAAGCATACAGAAACCATAAAAAAGAACAAGTTGGAAGTGCAGAATACAATAACTGAAATGAAGAATGAACTAAAACGTATCATCAGCAGACTAGATGAAGGAGACGATCGAATCAGTGATTTGGAAGACAAGGTAGCATAAAAAACCCAATAAGAACAGCAAAAAGAAAAAATAATCCAGAATAATAATAATAATGCTACTAATAATAATACAGATAGTTTAAGAGGCTTCTGGGACAACATCAAGCAGAACAACATTCGCATCATGGGAGTACCAGAAGAAGAACAAAGAAAGGGTTCTCAATCCTTTCTTTGAGAACTCTTCCTTATTTGAAGAAATAATCACTGAAAACTTCCTTAACCTGGCAAAGGAAATAGACATACAAGTCCAGGAAGCTCAGAGAGTCCCAAATAAGATGAACCCAAACAGGCCCACACCAAGACACAATATAATTCGAATGACAAAGGTTGAAGACAAAGAGAGAATCTGAAAAGCAGCAAGAGAAAAGCAACTAGTAACTTATGAGGGAGCTCCCAGAAGATTGTCAGCTGATTTCTCAACAGAAACTTTGCAGGCCAGAAGGGACAGGCAAAGAATATTCAATGTGATTAAAAACAAGGACCTACAACCAAGATTAATCTTCCCAGCAAAGCTACCATTTAGAATCAGACAGATAAAGAGCTTCTCAGACAAGAAAAACCTCATGGAGTTCATTACCTCCAAACCAATATTTCTTCTTTAAGATGAAAAAAAAAAAAAAAAGATCAAAATTATAAATAATAAAATGCCAATAACTACACATCTATCAACAATTACTTTCAATATAAATGGATTTAATGCTCTACTCAAAAGGGATAGGAGGGTTGAATGGATAAGAAAACAAAACACTTACATATGCTACCTATAAGACACTCACTTCCGCTTGAAAGGCACACACAGACAGAAAGTAAAGGGATAGAAAAATATATTTCATGAAAATGGAAATGAGAAAAACAAAAAATCTGCAGTAGCAATACTTATACCAGACAAAATAGAGTTTAAAACAAAGGCTATAACAAGAGACATAGAAGGACCCAGAAATCCCAGTTCTGGGTATTTATCTGAAGAAACCCAAAACAGTACTTTGAGGTGATATGTGCACCTACATGTTCACTGCAGCATTGTTTACAATGGCCAAGAAAGATGTGGAAGCAGCCTGGGTGTCTGTCAATGGATGAATAGATAAAGAGTAGGTGGTACATATATGCAATGAAATATTGCTTGGCCATGGAGAGGAATGGGTTCCTGCCATCTGCAGCAATACAGATGGACCTAGAAGGTAATGTGCTGAGTGCAGTATGTCAGACAGATGCAATGTGATTCCATTTATATGTGGAATCTAAAGAACAAACAAACAAAACAGAAAGAAATCATAAATACAGAGAACATATTGATGGTTGCCAGATGGGGGGGGTGGGGGTGAATGAAAAAGGGGAAGGGATTAAGTACAAATTGGTTGTTACACAGTAGTCATGGGGATGTACGGTATAGCATAAGGAATATAGTCAATAACATTGTAATAACTATGAATGGTTTCAGACGGGTACTAGATTCATTGGGGTGTTAGATGGAATGGGGTTAGGGGGCAGAGTGCAAAGCGTGAAGGAATGGAGAAGTACAATTAGTAGTTACAAAATAGTCATGGGGATGTAAAGTAAAGCACAGGAAATATAGTCAATAATATGGTAATAACTATGTATAGTACCAGGTGAGTACTAGACCAGTCAGGGAGATCATTTCTTAAATTACATAAATGTCTAACCATTATGCTGTACACCTTAAATTAATATAAAATAATATTGAATGTCAACTGTAATTAAAAAGTTAAAAAAGGGGGGAAAAGATGAAAGGGAATATGAGGTCCAAATTTCCAGGTATAAAACAAATACGTCATGGGGATGTAATGTACAGCATGGGGAATATACTCATAATCAATAATATTGTGATAGTGTGGTATGGTGTTAGATGGTTGCTGGACTTATCATCGTGATCACTTCTTTAGGTATATAAATGTTAAATAACTATGGTGTACACCTGAAAAGAATATAATATTGTATGTTAGCTATATTTTAATAGAAATCCTAAAATAAATTAAAACAAAAAAATCTAGTTGTCAGTATTATATATTATATTTCACAAGTTCCAAAACTGTATCATTAGTATCTGGTAGTGATAACCAGATATGAATTAGCATCAATAGTCTGAAGAAGCACCTTAACAAAAACTGCTATGTTAATACACCATCTTTTACTGCTCTTGCACACTTTTACTTTTCTTTGCTTTAAAAGTATTAGATATGGCCACATTTATCTCATCACCTTGGTTTTATTCTCTTATTGTCAACTTTGAGGTATTCTATACTACTCTTCTCAGTTTTAGAATAAGAATTGAATTGAATTCTTAGTCCCTCTGTACTCTAATTACCTGTAAAAACTAGTAAAACAGGAGTCTTCTGGTACTTCCATATGCTCAAGTATGTAGACTAATACACCTAGTAAAGGGGTCTGATTTCCACTCATTGTCATTTTCTGCATTGCTGCCACAGTGTTAGATCTCCCAGGGTACTGAACATAGCAGGAAATAATGTCAGTAGAGATTTGGCTTTGTCAGGTGGAATCTCAGCATCAAGTTTGTTATCAAAGCATGGCTTGGGCACTCAAGGTGTGTGTAAAGATTGTATGCCAACCTGCTGCCTCTTTATAACCCACAAAGTATTTCTTCCATAGAAATTTCCCAACACATTTTCTGTCTCTATGTCTCTCTGATTCTCTGTCTCTTTTTTGCTTTCTACCTCCTCCTCACTTATGAGTCTTCACAATCTCCAGGATGTAACAGATACAACACTAAATATGAAGATGTATTACCCACAGGGCCTGAGGAGGTGAGTTTAAAGCCCCAATGTGTTACTGAAAATTTTTCTTAAAAATAAATGTACCACCCTGTAGGGACAGTGCCCACGTATACTATCTGCAAATGAGAGTAGACGAAAAATAAGATGAAGAGCCTTAGGGTTCTCCCATCTCAATAGCAAGGTAGGGTTATCCCTTGCAGAGTTATTACTACCCTGCAGATTTCCCCATTTGCCCTTCTCCGCCAAGGGATACAAACCAGGCTCTCTATAAGATCATAGCATGTCCAAGCACTCAGAAGAAAACTCATTGACCTGAAGTGTCAAGACATAATGCTGTGGTTTCTAAGATGCTTTTAAAACTCCACTGGGGTATGTAATGTGCATCCCTGGGCAGCTTTTGAAGCATATTTTCACACAGCAAACCTCTAGGAAATCTCATCTGCTCTCTATTTCTTTGTGATGATCTAACTCTCATTAAAGGTTCCAATACACAGGTCAGCTATATGCTTGTGAAACATGAGATCAAGGAATAGAAGAGAGCGAATCAATAATTCAACAAAGCGTGCTAGACAGTATACTTTAATTCTACAGGCTGCAGAGGACAATTTGTATCCTTTCAAGTTTATGAATGCACCATGTGAATTTGATTCCTCTCCTTCTGTGTCAACTGTCAAAGCGAGAATTGGGAAGCACAGTCACACCCACCAGCACTGGACAGAAGATACTATGAGGGGGCAAATGTAGCCTTTGGCAGGCTCAGCAAGAGAATCTGCAGATGCCTAGATTTGAAGCTGGAGAAATTGTGCCTGAATCCATTAATCCTCAATCATGTAACACATGAAGGCTGATAAGCAAAATACAAGGCATAAGACAGATACTAATTTTATATATTTTCTGTGAATGAAGATAAACTCAAAGATTTTAAGGATTTCTTCTTAAACTCTAGTTGTCTCTGGGTATCCATGTAGCCTGGACAAAAGAAAAGCAAAAAGCAAAGCAAAAAAACAAAAGCAGGCACATATATAACCTGTGTTATTAAAAAATATGTGAGAATTAATCTATTTAGACATGGTGTGAATGCAAAAAAAAGAGGCTTTTTTGTAAACTCTTTTTAAAGTAGGACATGACTATATAATTTTTTGTATTCAATTTATGCAATTTCTTATCTGCGAAATAATATGTTCCTTTTAATTAATAGACATTTCTAAATCTGAAATAATTAATTTTGCTATTAGAGATGTTTTCAGATATTGAGGAAGAGAGGTTTTTAATTCTTTGCCTCTTTAAAAAAATACAGTGTTCTAGCTGTCAGATTATTTTACCCCAAAATCGGTGAACTCCGGGGCTACTGATAAAGAACATGCATTGTGAAGTCCTCTGGAGCATTTTATTCATGGCTTAATCAGTATTTATAACCTTGCTTTGTGATGAAATTTGAAGAAATCATGTTTTGTATTGTTTGAAAGAAGTTCCAGAACTCAATTTTGAGAGATGCAAAAAGGCACAATCAGAAATAGATGTGAGAATTAGCCTATTCGGAAAAGAATGCAAAAGAGATAGTTGGGGTCAAATGAGTAAATGATCAAGGGAAAATTAGGAAGCATACAAGTACAAGCTGCAGGTACGTGCTGTAAGAAGCCCACCAGTCTACATGCACAGTTGTTTTCTTTCTTCAGAGGACTTTCAAGCCATATAGCTTTCTTTTAGGTAAATAAATAAGCTAAGCCTAGGCCCCTGATATTACTCTCCCATACCCTCCTTGAATTACCTTCCCAATCTCAGTAAATTGAAACGCCAAACCTCCAATTGCTCAGGACCAAACCCTTTGCGTCAACCATGTCCCTCTCTCCTTCCCTCAGACCTCACATTCCATGCATTCGCAAATTCTCTTGACCTTCAAAATTATCAAAATTCATGGACGTTTCTCATGATCTGCCTGCTACCACTGCAATGTAAGTCACCATCATCAGTCACTAGGATTATGTAGGTAGCCTCCCAACTGGTCTCACTGCTCCCCCTTTTGCCCTACATCCGCACCGCCTCAGAGGGATACCCATCAGAGCGATTCTGTCATAGCACGCATGAGTCAGATCCGTCACTCCCCCACGGAAACCTGTCAATGGCTCCCCAACTTAGTCTGAGTGAAAACCAAAGTCTTGGCGATAAGAGGTGAGATTCTCACAACACATCCGAGTCCCGTCCATCCACCTCTAAAAATAAAACCACTTCATAGTGCGTTACCGTTTATTTTACTGCAGGAATGTTAGCGCACTGGTGTACCACTCAGCATTCCTTCTTCCTGGAATATCCTCAGCACCACTCCGCTGCCCCCCAACACCCACCCTCATAACTACATGGCTGGCTGCCTCTCCTCCTCTGGCTTTTGCTCAGACATCATCAGCTTCTCAGTGAGTTAGTTATCTCCTGACAATGCTGTTCTACATTTCAACCTTGCTTCCTTCCACCCTAGAACTCTCTATCATCATTTTTTTTCTTTTCTTTTTTTTTTTTTCTGTCTTAAGCTTTAACATTCCATTAAGCATAAAAAATTTTCTTGACAGTTTTCAGGAAAATTCCAGGTACTTTCAGTAGAAGTGTTTACTACAAAACGATCCTTTAAGCAAATAACTTATCTTTCTTTCCTCTTCGCTTTTATTATATTTGCTAAGTGCCCTAAATACTATATATTTTACTTAGTTATTGTTTTTTTATGTTTCTGCTCCCTAAAACCTAAGTTCCATGAGATGAGGGATTTTTGCATCTTTTGTTAACTTCAATATGCTCAACATTTAGAGATGTGCTTGGAACCCATTACTGTTCAATAAAAAGGTAGTTGAATAATTACACTTTGGGTTTTATTATTTTAATGAATAATAATGAGTTTCTTTTATTTGTTCTTTCACTTAGTATTTATTAGGCTATTAGAAGCCAGGCCTGATGGAATAAGTGGGGTACATAAACATGAACACAGGAAAATTCCAGGCTTCAAAAATTCCAGGTATTTTTTACTTGACGTTTCTGCTGAAAGTATTTCTATGAATCATAACATCTCTTTCTTCCTCCTCTAATCCTGCACCTCCTGATGGCAGGATTTGTATAGGTGGGGCTTATTTTTGTCGTCCATATATTCAGCACAGACCCTTCGATAATTTAGTGGGCATTTAGCAAACATTTTTATACGGTTGAATGAGGCTTAGATACAGTAAAATGAGGAACTTAGTCTAGAACAGAATTCCTCAATCTTGACAATGAATCTTGAAATTGTCACTTTGAGCTACACACTATATGCCAACAGCATTCTTCCCAGACGTCTAATAGTGAAAACCAAAAATGTCTCCAGACATTGCTAAATGTCCCCTGGGAGCAAAATCCTCTACAGCTGGGAATCACTGGTCTAGAAGATTCTAATATTTCATAGTATCAGACCTTGAACTTCTCACTAGCTACTCTCATGAGCAATCCAGGCACCTTTCTCTTCCTGCCATTGTGATTCCAACTACCAAAGATTTGCTGTCATCCCCACAGCAGAATGAAAAGAGGAAACATCACTGAGTTGCTCTATATCGCTGTGGTTTAAAGTTAATGAGTATCCCTTTAATGTTTCTGTACCCACTGCTCCTTTTTAAATATCTCTGCCATCACACACTATTAAGGATACCATTTGCTTATTATATGTGCAAAAGTGATATTTAGACAGCCAAGAACATTGAAGTGAACTGGACTGCAGGTTGAAACAGGAAACTTACATGTATCAAAAAGCTGATGAAATAAACATTTAGCTTTCACTGGTATTATCCAGTTCTCAAGAGACTTTTGACTGATAGCTTATCCCACAGTCAAACAAACATGGAGTTGTCAAGACAGCACAGCAAAAGTGTCAAATATTTCGTATGCAGATCTTCAACTTTATGAAATAAAAAATGAGTACAAATGTCTTCTGTTTGTCAAGACATGTCGTACTTATTGATTGAAATACACCACACAGGGAAAAATAAAAATAAAAAGCTTCCCAGGAATGATCTTCGTCTTTTACAATGCATCAAATAATTAATCAGTGAAAAACTAAAACTAGTTCTTCAGTGCATTTCAGTCTCTGGAGAACACCAAAGAAACGACTCCACAAACATTTCAACTTGGTGTTCCCCAAGTCTCCATGATGTCACAGGCAACTTGGATTAGTTCCCCACAAGGGCATTGGAGCACATGGCATATACCTAAAGTGAATCTTCAATATAGAGGATATAGAAAACAGGAAGATTTCTACCCTCATTCCCCTCTTTAGCTTATTTCTGCCTGTTCATTACCCATAGCATAAGCAGAGGAATCACTAGTCAAAACTGTAAAAAAGAAGTCAGTTTGGGAGTTGACCTTTCTTGCTTTTGTTTGTACTTTGGTTCCTATGTCCATCAGGATAGACTAGTCTAGGCTACTACAGAAAACAACCTTCAGAATTGTAGAAATTTAAGTCAAAAAAGGCTTATTTCTCTCATGCTACATATCAATCTTGAGTAAGTAGGGAAGAATTCATATTTTCTTCATCTGGGGATTTATGATGATGGAGTCTCCACTAAGAGGAACACTGCTGATAGGGGAAGAGAGTGTGCCAAATTGTGGGCTTTGGCCAAATCAAATCACGTAGTGGTGCCACACTTCAAAGGGAGTGAGGGGGAGCAACCCTGCCATGTGCTTGCCCAGTAGGAGAATCAGAAATAAGGTTGAACAGCAATAAACAAGCATCTCAGGTCTCTCCTTCTCCTTCAGAAAAGTTCTGCTCCATTGTCATTACTACCATCATTTAAACATCACCTGCACACGATCAGTTGTTTTTTTCCTGCTAACAAAATCCCTATGATGATAGCGAAAATGCAACAGATTTTATAATTTCAACAGAGGAAGAACTGTGCACGTTTCAACTTCAGAGAATGTGTTTTAATCACCTTTCTATCCTCAGCGCCTAAAATGAAACTTGAAAGTACTCAATAATGTGTGTTGGGGGAAAAATGAATGAATCAGTAGTAATAATAAAAAAAAAGAGTAGTAAATTAACAGAATCTCTGAACTTCCAATCTAAAAGAATGATGAGATAATTATATTAAATTCAGACAGAAAGTGAAAAATACAAAGTAAAAAGCATATGACAGGCAACTTTGTGTTGTTGTTTTTTTTCCTGATAACAACAAATTTTTGGCCATCCCATAATTCTGCTCCTAGTCAGATTCTCTTACTATACACTGTCATCCTGAGTGATGTGGTAGAATCATCAGAGCAAAAGATATATCCATATATTTTTTTCTGTTACGCTGTAGCCAACACCTTGATCAAAGCTCATCCATAAGAAGCAATCACTGCAAGTTTGTTGAATGAATTTTCATCACCATTAAGACTGAAAATCTTTTTCATGTGATTATAATTACCAATTCCATAGATCTAGTCCACATCTCTCTTAACTTTCAAATGTGCGTGCGTGTGTGTCTGTGCGTGTGTATATCAGTGTGTGTGTGCCTGTCTGTGTGGATGTATTATAACATATGTGTATATATATATACATATACATATACCCGGGGGTGACAAAAAACATATACACATGACTTGTATTCATCTTTTATTATTGGTCTATATTGAATATTACAATTTTAATCGTTTTTTTCCTTTCTTAAAATGTGTATATATTTTTTGGCACCCTCTGTATACCTATATACACATATATACATATATACACATATATTCACACATGTATTCATATATAGACATCTATATCAGAAACCTTCAGTTGATATTCTACGGGCACCTCAACATATACAAGTCCAGAACTGAACACATTAATTATACCTCTTTTCAGAACTGATCTTCCTCTTGTCCCTTATCCATGAAAAGCACTGCTGGTGACCCACACCAGAACCGTCAGCATTATTCTTGACTCTTTCCTTACCCTTACTTCCCACAGCCAACCCATGAGTAAGTACTATCCTGTCTAGCTCTTCCCTAATTTTTAATTATTGTTTCCTTCTCTATGGGTTCCTAACCAATGACCTACATTAAGCCATCTTTATGGCTGACGGTATCAATGCAACATTCTCTTCACTCTTTACTCTTGTTCCTTTGCAATTTTCTCTCAAATTCATACATGAGGATTTGATTACCATTTCCCTGCTTAAAGGCATTCAATAGCTTCTTTTTGTCTCCAGCATAAAATACATTTTCATTTATTTTTTTATTTTTTTGCTCCTCTTTTTCTTTCCAGCCTTGTCTCTCAATATCAGCAGATTTGACACCAAGTCAGTACATTGGCTTTTAGGTGATTATATAAATCTTTAATATCCTTGTTGATATTAAGAAATTGTATCACCAAATTTAGTAGGTGATAAATATATTTTTTTAAAATGTCTTTACCTCTTTCTGAAGGAAAACTGAAATACTAGGAAGGGTAAATACCTTAAAGTCCTCAGGCTAAAGCCTACTGGAATTCATGTCCTCCAGCTGAGTCTACTGTTTATTTTCTTTCATGTTAGATATGAAGCTTGGATATTAGTTCATTTCTCAATTTCTATAAATTTTATAATAATCCTCTTCAAGACACCATGAAAGGTGTCTTTACTCTATATTGCAAATGGAGAAATGGAAATTTCAGTGTATTAATTGATTTGCCTATGGTTAGTTGGTTTTTCTGTAAGAGCAGAAAGAGCATTAAGTTTTTTTCACCCCGTTTTTCTACTCTACTTCAAAGTTTCTTTGGGAGATGTGAAAGTGGAAAGAGACCTACCAATCTCTACATCTTAGGAAATCAAAAATAGAGGTAACCCACATATAACACAGTTGTTAGGTTCTTTAAAAATGCCATGTTGTGTGTATCCGTGTTATACGAAACAAGGAACTAGTACATAAAGGGGGTTATATTTTTGTAATTAAGAGAAATATATTTGTTAAAGCAACTTTCACTGAAAGTATAACACATAAATATGTATTAATGTTTTCTTCGTCATCGCTACTAAGCACCATTAACCGAGGGTGTTTTCTTTTTCTTTTTGACAAGATCTCTTCATCCTCTGAACTTAATACTCCATGAACAAAATGGATTTGAAATTCTAATAAATTTTAAAATTCTGCAGTCAAATCTGATATGACATCCATGCTCAAAAGAAAAATTTCAAATGAGATATCTTTTGCTGTTAAAAGTTTTTATTATGTTCCGTGTTGTTCGGAGATTTCCCTGATTTTGAATGAGATAGTTTTTTGCTCTTATTACGCTCTGTGTAGTTCAGGGATTTTTCTAATTCTCAAACCATGTTAGAGTGAAACCATGTTATAGAAGTGCCATGTTATACGGGGGTTACCTGTATACAGAAGTAATTATGTAGACTAAAAATTATGGTGATAATGTGATTTTAAAAGATTTCTTATGTTTTCTGTATCATACTATTCCTACTAATAGATTTTCATTTCAGTATTCCTAGTGTCTCAAAGTATTAGCTAAACACTTGCAAGTAGTGAATACTTAAATATATAAGATTGTGACAAAAAAATAAGAATGTTTATAATAATGCTGTTTCCAACATGCTTTTACATAAATTAACTCAGTTAATTTATATTTAACCTTAATTTTACCTACTTGTTACCTACATATTTTTTCTGACAGCACAGTAAGTGAACAATGTAAATGGGTGACTTTACATAATTTTAGATAAGTAATACAAGACTGCACTGCTGCTGTCACAGAGTATCAAACAGTTCCAAAAATTCTGCTTGAGTTTTTATAACGTGTATAATGATTTTTCTTTTTAATTCTAAGACCTATAGCTAGCTACCATTATATTAAATTAATTATTTTAAACCAGGAAATACTTGTTGGGATTGTTTTTGCTTGAAAGTCTATATTTGGTTATGGTCCTCTACCAACACTAATCTTGAGCTAATCATTTTTCACTCTGTATCAAAATGAAATTTTGTTCTATATTTCATTCAAAAAGTATATTTTGCTAGAATTTAGAATAAAATTTAATAATTCAAACAATGTAAAGCTTTAAATGTACATCAAACGACATGCATATTTTAGTTTACAGTTCAGTCAACCATTCTACGTATTTCCTTATTTCTCTTGCTTTGTAATTTACTACTGAATATAGGACATCTTAAGCATTATCTGTATGGTAAGAGGTAGACTATCTAGAGAAGATATGATATAACATATTCAATAGTTTGGGTTCTAATGTTTTATTTTATTTTTTTTTTAAATTGATATTGTTCTACAAAAGGAGGAGCTTATCAGTGTGACCTTTTGCCATTTTCCCCCATTTTCTTGTGAGATTGAGGCAAATATTTGGTTCACATTTTGAGTATAATAATCTAACAATATCTTTAAAGTTGACACTGGAACACACAAATCATCACCTGACTTGCAAGGCTGAGATTATTTTGTTTCTCTGGACTTAAATATTTTCTCAGGAAAATGGGAGAAATAATATTGACCCTACTTATTGTTAACTAATAAAAATTATTGCCATGCTCCTAACAGATGAACAGTGCTATGCAAATGTAAATGCTAAATGAGGCAGCAAGTGTTATGGAATATTTTTCTTCTCTGGTGAAATGCTTGGATTTACATCTCCGTAAAAAGCAGTTCATATTACTACTAAAGATGTTCTATTAATGAAAGCACGGTAAAGTGCAATGGTATTTCAATGAAAAGGTGGAGTATTTCTATGTAAAGCCAGTGTGTCTGAGAGATATTTGTAGCAGCAGTCTATTTACAAATGCATGCCCCATGAGTGCCTGGTAAAATATCGAGAAGGTCATTTGAGCCAAAGACCAAATTGATTTTTTAAAACAATATTTTGTTTCTATAAGGTAAAGCTGCTATTTATAATTCCCAAATCACCTAATATCATTAATAGAAATCGTCTGACATGTATACATATCACCCAGTGCTCCTTGGAAAATTTACTCACCTGGTTAAAGCTAACACAAACAAGGAATTCTGAATGTAAAAATATTATGGTGTTAGTTTAATTGTCCTCTGTTGGTGCAGGAAAATTTAGAATAATCTAGAAATTCATAAATAAAAACTAACATAATACTATCAACTCTGAGTGCCTAACGTAGACCCATAACCTCATAATGGCACTACCACATGATACATATCATGATGACCGTTCTACAGTTGAGAACACAGCCTTAGGAGTTTGACTTCCCCAAAGTCACAGTACTCTAACGTAATAACAAAGATTTCATCCTATGTTTATATAATTTGAAAGTCTCTGGTTGTTTTCTTTCCTACTGTAACATGAATAAAGATAATGAAAGCATATAATTATTTAGGCTTTGTCATCATGTATTATTTTCATTTTCTTGTTTTCTACTCAGCCTTCATTTTCATTTGAAGATGGTGAAAATCATATATAAATCACAGAAAATATGAGTTCTTGTCTGGCTATTGTACACAAGAATCTGTCAACCTTAAAGTATAGATACAGAATTTTTTTTAATAGTAAGATAGGGCAATATGGCAGTTAATTAGCAACCAATGCTGTAAACTACAGTAGATACAAAGTTTCGTCATATAAATTAATTGCCATTACAAAAAGCCAACTGCTTTAGCGAAAAAGGTACAAAACCTGGTAATTACTATAAATATAATAAGACGTTAAATGAAGAAATATGTAACAGACTGTTTTTCCTATATAATATTTGAATATGCAAACTAAGACATCTGTGGTACTTTACATGAAAGTGGGAGCATGAGATACACACACACCCATAACACACCCATTACCCACCCACACATGCTCCTCCCATCCCCCCATGTGGATTTCCAAAACACTGCAAATTCTTGGATTATAAGGGCAGGATGCCACACAGAGAAGCAGCAAGATAGCAAGCTCCAAACTGCTAGACAAAGAAGGAGCCTTACTGATAGTTTAAAAGGCAGTAAGTGATCATGAGGAATGAATTTGTAACTATCAGTTGTGAAATTTTAAGGTTAAACTTAAAATTGGTTAGATCACGGTAGGTTCACATAAAAATATTTAGTACAACTCATATTTATTGAGCAAATATTGTCCCGGGCTCAGTGCTTAGTGCTGGAGATATATAATACTAACTAGTAAATATATTACTACTTTTGCACTAGGCACCACACTAAGCATTTTACATTTATTAATAATTTAATCCTGACAACCCACCCAATGAGTTATGTATAATAATTATCTCTTATTATTTCCTGATTTAGTCAGGGAAATGTGTGTGTGTGTGTGTGTGTGTGTGTGTGTGTGTGTGTGTGTGTGTTTGTACAGAGAGAGAGAGAGGAAGAAATTGTGGGAATGGCACAATTCTGTAAGAATCTCTAGCAATCTGTAGAGAAGGTCAACAAGCTGGAAATGTAGAGAAAAGCTGATATTGCAGTCTTGAATCTGAAATCCATAATCTGGAAACTTAGGCAGAGCTTCTGTGTCGCAGTCTTAAAGCAGAATTGCTACTTTTTCAAGAAAACGCTGCACTTAAGACTTTCAAATGATTGGAGGAAGCCCACACACATTACAGATGGTGTTCTGCTTTACTCAAAGTTTACTGATTTAAATGTTAATCACATCTAAAAATACAATGCTTTCACAACAACATCTAGATTAGTGTCTGACCAAATAA
The DNA here is from genome assembly GCF_057876585.1 of Rhinolophus sinicus. NCBI lineage: Eukaryota > Metazoa > Chordata > Mammalia > Chiroptera > Rhinolophidae > Rhinolophus > Rhinolophus sinicus. The sequence continues at coordinate 196,315,335 of NC_142501.1, forward strand.
CCAAGCACCATAGCCCAGCCAAGTTGACATATAAGATTAACTATCTCATCTCCATGCCATAAAGGAGCAAATAGAGATAGATTAAGTAATTTTCATAAAGTCATGCAGCTACTAAATGGAAAAGCCAAGATTCAAAACCTGGCAGGTTGTTCCAGAGTCTGAATTCTTAACTACTACTCCAATTTGACCCAGTCCTCCTGCCGCGTGCCTTCCAATCCAGTGCAAAGTGAGAAAGGAAGAATGACATTTTGGGTTTGTATGTGATCCCTTGGTGAGGTGATGACACACTGCTCTTGTCTAGTTGTACCAAAAACTTTAATTATGAATATTTAAGAAAAATCCCCCACTGTTGAAGGTGATCAAAAGAAACATCAGGTAATCACTTGTTACAAATGCAAGGATACTAGAAGGATTTGGAGTAAATGGCCAAGCTGCGTCTGTTTCAAATTGGAAAGCTGAAGAGTCTCTGTCATTATCTTGCTAATACCCCCATATACTCAGCAACCCCACAAAAGGAAGGGCACATCAAGTCCACAGTCATGACAGGCACAATTCTCCCTCGTTAACAATTAATTCCTTTACTAAAGTCACTATCTGTTGTCACTTTGTGTATTTGCCAGATTTTTTTAACTTAGAGACTAAAGGTATCACAATTATATAATGAACGATGTTTTTAAGTTGTTAAATAATTAACATAGGTCGAACTAGGTATATATTTTATTATGATACATTAAATGACAAGACATGTCAATTGCTTAGAATGGTGGATGGAAATATAATAAATGCTGTTATTCATATTAGCATATAATAGATTTATGTCATCCATCAGTTTTAATAGTTACCTAAATAGCTAATACATACTGACTTTTGAATTTTAATTTTTGTTGTTTTCTAGTTTGTGTGTTAACAAAAGTAAGGCTTGGCTACCAAGAGTCTAAATTGAAACTAAAATCTGTACCCTATATTTCCATAAAATGTTATTTTACACTTTATTTAAGTAAGTAGAATAAAAACTGACTGAAATTTTTCTCTAAAGCTAGTTTACAAAACAAAGTTGGAAATTTTAGAAAAGCAACATTAATAGAACATTCTCTGATGCCACTAAATATCATTAGATTTGATTCAAAAGACTTAACTTGAACTCTACCAATCAAGAAGAGACTTGTTTATAAATCATTTGCAAATCTTGTTTCAAGATCTCAGCTTAATGAAATTCAAACGCCTTAGACTTCATTCATTCTACCTCCTATCTATTAACCTTTGTCGACTCCAGAATTACCAAAAGGAAAATATACTTCCACTTCACTGAGATGCATTTACCTCATTCCCTATTGAAGCTACTTGCCAATATCCTATCTCTTAATCTTTAATGTTCTACATGATCATTCTGTAAAGATGGAAGCCATAACATCCTCTATAAAGACACATTCTTCTGTTTTAAGACAATCTGGCTGCTTTATATTTATGCACATTTTTCATTAGATGACTTAACTTTATTTGCAAATCTAACTCTGGATCTGGAGAAGAATTCATTGACTTGTTTTATGAGCACTGTGGAATGGAGAAGAGGGTGGGTTTGTGGATGGAAAAAGGGGGTTCTATAGAAAGTAACCTCACAGGGTGATCTGATCATAAGCTCCTAACTGGGCAGGTCATGGTGGGTAGCCAGGCATATAACTTTTTAGTAAAAGGTTTATCCTTGTCTTCAGCAAGCCCTGTCCATTGTTTCTGTGCATCTAGGATAATAAACCTCTGAAATAAGCCATAACCACCCTCAAGAGCACATAGTCTTATTAACTATCCTGTAATCCAATCCCCATCTTGCTTCCCACCCCCCACCTTCCCACTCCATGTAATCTTCCTTATATCTTCTTTTTTATTTTCAAATGCTTAAAAGAAGCTGCAAAACTGTTATTCTCTGGAGCATTTGCGATCTTGCTCCCCGGTATTTGTCCTTAGTTTGGATCACACAAACTCATAAAAATTCTCTACAGGTTTGGAAGATTTTTAGGTACTAGGACAGAGGGAAAAGACGGGAACAGGAAAGAATAACTAGGCCACGGAAAGCTTGAGACCACACACTCAGGTGTTGGTCTATCTCAATAAACCTTGGTAAGAATCAACTATGATCTTGCTTCAAATCGACAAAATAATGCAATTTCATTAGATTTAATGGGGGACCTAAATTCTGAATTTCTAACTAGCTCCAAAGGTGGGCTATTAAATTAAATGACAGTTTCTTAGGAGGATGGAGGGGACTGGTTTTGATAATGCAGGTCCTTAAGTGTCCAAAATCTTCCCTCTAAGCTCAGTGGGCTTTTTGCTCATTTTACCTGAGAAATAGAGACTACAAATATTCAGTGTATTTCTCCTCTATCACCTCTGCTTTTAATGTATTCGTATTTCTAACTGCTTTAGAGATTGTTTATTAGGTTCCTTGACATCAAATAGCCCTTTTCGTTTTCATTTTTATTCTTGTTCTACCAGAGTTGGGTTGACCCAAGCATGACTCCTAACCAGCACACCATTCCCACTCTGCCAATTCTGCTGTAAGATCACACAGAGAATTCAGACATCTTTCCCATGTTCTTCTAAGCCTGCCCTTATTTGAGGTCTGTATTGGTTCTGGGAACCCATCATGGCTTTATACTTCCAGGTGACTGATATTTATTATAAGACAGAGACCCTCAATCGGAAACAGATGAAGACTAATGTGGGCTAACTTCAAGGTCTGTATATACACGTCATGTTATTGGTGGTTGATGATCCTCTTCCCTACAAATCTGTAAGGACAGTGTGCATCATGTGTGACTACATAAGATAGAGAATCGGAAGCTTCCATCTCCCAAAGCTGCACATTTGCCCCCTCACCTGAGACAATAGAACTTTTAGCATCTTGGCATTCATTCACTCAACTCAGATGACATTTCCTCTGTCATCTCTATTAATGGATGTACTATAAATAACCTTATGGAAGTGTGAGAGGACATCTCAAAAGGCACTCCAGCGTTGCCACTATTTCTAGTACTTTCAGAAGATGACATGACTGATGAATCGGACTTAAATGGAGCCATAGGCATTGTCAGTTACAAATACGCGGTGCGGTGCATGCACTGCCGCTAGTTCCTGTGTCAGGAACACAGTGCATTTTCCCTCAGACAATAGCTTAGTGCTAACTTCAAAGATCTCTCCTAGTGAAACAAAATAGGATTAGTATTACTGCAAAATTATAACCTAAAATTACTGTAGAAAATTATGTTTCAGAGAACAGATTTATTGGTAGTCTTCAATAACTGTTTGAGGCACAGATAACCGTATGTATAAATTTCTCAGGGATCTCTGGAACCCTCAAGGGCAACCTATGTAGTTGATTTACATAGAGAAATAAAGAAAAAGGTTTTTTTAGAGTAGATTATACAACAGGTTTTCATACTATCCAGAGTTACACTCAAATACTATCTATGATATCACATCTCGATTTGAGATATAAATATACAAAAATATGCCTATCTCATAGGTACTGCTAAGAATTTACCTTATGTGATAGGCAATGTACCACATAATTATACCACAAGTGGCACACATTATGTTGTTAGGAAAACCTTAAGTACTCACTTGATAAAAAACATAGGAAAAATTAACTAGGACAATGAAAGCTATAAAGAATAATATAGTTAATCAATAAGAGAATTAAGAAATATAATTTTGTTTTTAGAAATTATACATATACTCCAAATACCAAAGGTTCTTTAATATTTAGCAAAATGAGTTCAAAACTCATAGTTTTGGTATCGTTTTGGAAATAATATGAATCAGAAGTATGTTCCTATTTTTGACATGATAATCTCAATCATAAAGAAATACTATAAAGAAAAATAATATATAATATAATAGTATATATATTATTATATATAATAGTAAATAGTATTATATATTATTTAGTATATATATATATATATATATATATATATATATATATATATATATAATATATAATAGTCCATACTATTATATGTAATATTTATTTAAATAAAAAAGCATCTCAAATATTTTGAATATCCCATTTTAGGAGTATAGGTACAGAAATGATAGCATATTGATAAAAAGGAAATGTAGAAAATAGAAACAAAAAGTCCTTATGCTTACAACTACTGAAATATCAATAAGAGGGCATATAGATGGAAGAAAAGTAATAAAAAGGGTTGCTTTGTGGGACACTTTGTTTACTTTACATTTAAATATTTTTTAAATGTTTTTAATGATCATAGTATGGAGAAACAGGAAACTCTGGGTTTAATTTACCACTGCGTTTTGCAACCCCTTTGTATGTCACTTAACTTCTCTGAATTTCAGCTCACACACTTTTAGAAACTGCCTATCATGAACTATGTATTAAGGGTTGCTTGGAAACACAGTACATTTCCTGAAGCATTGCCAGCCACGTTGTGGGTAATCAATAGTTTGCATGCATTCCTCTTGCAGCCCCAGTTTGTTCACATATCTAGAATGTGAATGGAATGAACCGGTGATCTCCAAAGTGTCTACCCATCTATAGTTAAATGTTTTATTCTAGTATATTTTCTAACATTTAGAATGTGAGGCCTTTAAAATGGGATGTTCATATTTTCTGTAAGATCTAGACTGTATTAAAAAAAAAAAAATCTCTATAGCAGATTCCCAGGGGATGATGAGATTTCTCTCATCAAAGTGCTGGAAATAAAATTAAATGAAAAGCCAACCCTGCTTTAGAGAAGAGAGAGAAGCACTGGTGATTTAATTAATTATTCACAATAAATACCATCCTTTCAAAACAACATTAGGAAAATTAAATTACAAAACAGGAAAAACATATAGCCTTATTTAATAAAAAAAGATTAAATCAAAGAACTAATTTATTTATTCATTTAAACAACTTCTGTAAGTCAAGCACCACACTAATGACAAAATCAAAGATTTTCCTCAAGTCAAAAGCAATGTTCTACTTTTGCAGTTTCTCAGATATTTTCCTGTGGAAACAAACTTCTGATTTCTGAATGTTTTCCCAATTTTCCCCATACTTTTTCAAAGATGTGCTCTCTCATGCATGCATCAGTCAGAGAATGGCAAGTTTAATGGGTGAAGACGAAAGTTCTGCTAGGAGATTGGCTTCTCCCCAGACTTGCCACAGTGCTGGCTGAAGAATTTGGGGAGAACACAGATGTGAGATTACCCACACCTATGAAAAAAAGAAAGCATGTCTAATTATCTATCATTTGGGAATAATGGAATGCTAGTGTCACACTTTTATTCTGGTTCATGTTGTAAAATGCCTGGTGACCATCCTAAGATAATTTTGGCTATTTTTTCTTAGCACTTATTTTCCTCCTCAGCCTAGGGAGACTATATAGTCCACTATTTAATGAATTTGCAGATGACACAGGACTGTTTGCATCATATGGTGACAAGATGTGTAAATAAAAGTGAAAAATGATCAATACTCGTGATTTTTTTAATCCAGACAATACTGTGAGCTCTTTGAAGGAAAAGTCTCCATATGACTCTGCTCATCCACACAAAAAGGTTATATTGATGTCATAACTTAATTAAAGAGTGTTTTAAATGACCCAACAATCCATCTCCTGGGTATCTACCCCAAAAATCTGAAAACATTTATCCATAAAGATTTATGTGGTCCGATGTTCATTGCAGCTTTATTTATAGTGGCCAAGATATGTAAACAACCAAAGTGCCCTTCAATAGATGATTGGATAAAGATATGATACATATACACAATTGAATACTATTCTGCCATAAGAAAAGATGAAATAGTGCCATTTGTGACAACATGAATGGATCATGAGATTATTATACTGAGTGAAATAAATCAGACAGAAAAAGCAGAGAACTTTTGTTTCTTCATCTGTTTGTCTTGTTCTCCGGTCGTTCTTAGTTTTATATACCACATATCGGTGAAATCATATGGTTCTCTACTTTTTCTGTCTGATTTTGTTAGGCTTAGCATTATAATCTCAAGATCCATCCATGGTTGTTGCAAATGGTACTGTTTCATCTTTTTTATGGCCTTTAGTGCTTACCAGAGGGTATGGGGGGGAGGGCGGTGGTAGATTAGGGTAAAGGGGATCAAATATATGGTGACAGAAAGAGAACTGACTCTGGTAGTGAACACACATGTGATATATAGATGATGTATTACAGAATTGTACACCTGAAATCTATGTAACTTTACTGACAATTGTAAAACAAAAAAAGTGTTTTAATAAATTGCGTGCCCCATTTCTCTTTTCCACAACAATCACTTCAGAAGCTCCATGTCTAGGACTGTTGTAACAAAGTACCACAAACTGGGATGTTCATATTTTCTGTAAGATCTAGACTGCATTAAAAAAAAAAAAAATCTTAGGGTGGCTGATTAGCTCAGTTGGTTAGAGCATGGTGTTGATAGCACCAGGATTGCTGGTTCGATCACCACATGGGCCACTGTGAGCTATGTCGTCCTTAAAAAACAAAAACAGAAAAACAAAAAACAAAAACAAACAAACAAAAATCTCGATAGCAGATCCCCAGGGGATTATAAGATTTATCTGGCTTAAAACAACAGAAATGTATTCTCTCATGGCTCTGAAGGCTAAAAGTGAGAAATCCGAGTATCATCAGGGTTGGTTCCCTCTGAATGTTCTAAGGGAGAATTTGTTCCATGTCTTTCAGTTTCTGGTGACAGCTTGGCATTGACTGGCTTGGAGATGTATCACTGTAGTCTCTGCCTCCATCTTCACATGACATTCTCCATATGTCTCTTTATATCATCTGTATATCTATGTCATCACATGACACTCTCTTATCTAAGGACACCAGCTATATTGGATGAGGGGCCCATCCTGCTCCAGTCATCTTAACTTTTCTATTTATATCTGAAACAAACTCATTTCCAAATAATATCATATTTTGAGATATTGATGGCTAGACTTTAATATGTGCTTTTGAGGGGAGGCACAATTCAACCAATAACACCCCATTAGGACGAAATCTCACTAAACGTCTCTTCTGAATAAAGAACTGGCTGAGCTCTCTTCCCACTCAGCTAGTTCAGCCTCAAACTACACAGTTATACCAGCCACCTCACTGCCATTCTGAAGACTAGAAAATTACACCATTAGTATTGCTTTGTGGCATTTGTCACATAGAGACCATTTAAAACTATTGGGTCAACAAACTATCTAATATGCCTATGCTACACACCAGATTACCTCATATATTGATTTTATTTCCCATGTGGTCAAAGACATCACGCACAGAAAGAGGTGCTCCTAATGTTATACACGACCATTCATCACACATCAAACTGGCATGTCACACAGGTAAGAGAGGCTGTGATGCTCTAATCCCTGCTCCTAACTTTAAAAATAACCTGTAGACATCCATCAGCCAATGTTTTAAGAGAAACAACCAAAGGAGACAGCTTTATCAGTACTAAAGGGACTGCTTTCAAAAGTGACCTTGCTTATTGAATACTCAGCATTGTAAAAGGATAGCATTTTACACACCCACCTACCCCCCCGCCCCCCCCCCCCCTACACAGATACTCACATACACACATACAATCTCACTCACATTCTATGGAAAATGCTGTGTGGATAAGAAAGCCCTAGAGAATGAAAATACATCTGTTAGCAAAAATGAAACTTGTTAAAATGCGACCTAGACCAACCTGCCATTAAATCAGTGGAGCAAAATTCTCTGTGAGCCAACAGGAAACATCGTACCACCAGCATGTTAGATACCACTGGGTTACATCCCTCTGTGTGTTTTCTTTACAACCCATGCTTAGAATCTTATACATTTACGATCCACTGGTGAGAAACTTGCAACCTGATTAAGTATTTAAAAATGTAGGATGTTAAAACATTGAATTCCTCCCACCCAAAATTTTTTGATTACATGAAAAGATAAACACATTGACAATAAGAAAAAGTAGAATTTTATAGTTTCAAAATAGATCATTTTATCAACTCAATCATTTTAATTTACTAATTTTTTCACTAAGTGGAAGTATGTCATATTTGTATTTGATAAAGTAATTATGTAAATCCTGCATCAATTTGTTATCTGTGCTCAGTTTCATTCCATGTCCAACTTGTTTGAACCACTTGTAATCAGCTGATGTGAAATAACTGCCTTTTCATATTCAGTGCTTCTAAATATCACAATCATCCAGAAATGAAATGCATGCAGTACACATATTAGTTCATATAATCCATGAAAATTTCCATGTACTAGCCTTGCCATCAAATCAGTTTAGCCATTGTCAAACAGTAGTGTATGAGATACATCCATGTAAGCCAATATCTATTTTATATCTATATAAATTTATATTTGCATAGCTAAGTAATAAATGTATTATATATAAATATAAATATATATATATATATATATATATATATATATCCAGTTATATATAAACACACACACATATATTTTATATATATATATATAAAATTTTTTATACATATATAAAATAGTGAAGGCCATTTAGCTGCTCACTTCCAACAGAGCAGCTCCCCCCTTTCTTTCATTTGTTGTAATTTCAAAGAAGATCGTGCATGGGGGGAAAAAAAATCAAAGTTTAACACAGTTTAAAAATGACTGCTCTAGACAAGTGTTTCTTAAGCATTTTGCTCTCAGGAAGTTTTACATACTTTAAAATTACTGAGGATCCCAAAGAGCTTTTATGAATATATGTTACATTCACTGATATTTACTAGATTAGAAATTAAAACTGATTTGCAAAGAAGAATTTCAATATGATTTAAAGTTTAAAAATATATATTTACCAATTATTTATAAATGAAAGACATTAGATGTTAATGTAAGTTATATATATACATATACATATATATGTATGTATATGTATATATTTATGAAATATAACTATTTTCCAAAGCAAAATAATGGTGAAGAGCAGCATTGTTCTATGTTTTTATAAATCTCAATTTCTGGCTTAAGAGGAAAAAGCTGGATTCTTACATTTGCATCTGCTTTTAATATAAAGTGAAATGTTGTTTGGGTTAAAGTATATAAAGAAAATAAAGCTTCACATAGATAAGTATTTTGTAAACAGAGGACTATTTTAAATAGCAATTTAGGTAATTGTGAACATTCTTTGATACTACACTAAAACTATCCAACACTATTTTTTTCTTTAAGTTACTTGTCCTAAAAAATGAGAAATATTAAAAAATTTCAAGGGTTTATTTAAACAAAATTCAACTCAAGTCTAATAGCATCCAATCTATCATAACATACAGAAATGAGCTGCGAGTTGCTGTACAAAAGGCAAGATTTTATAGGTTAGAAGGAAGCAAGAACAAGGAAGATATCCTAGGCAAAATGTGGGTTGGTTATTACAAGGTTACTTTTCTTTAGGAAATGGCAGGGGTCTATAAGGCAGATTAACAACCAGTGCTAGTCAGGTGATTCCTGACTTACTGGTTTACGATTCCATTTCTGGGTGAGTTGAAATTGTAATTAAGTTAAACCTTGGTTTGGTGCAACTCCATTTTGAGGCTTTTGTCTTATTTTTAACATTTGAAATGTGGACTCTGAAACCATATTAAAAAATGACTCATACCAGGTGACATTAAAATCCATCGGTTTAACTTAAATTTAAAATGGATATTTACCAATGCATTAATTTGTAATGTCATTCATTACTGACTTATATAGATTTTCCAAAAGAAGACATATTTTATTATATAATACAAAAATTATTCATATCACCATTGACCTCACTAGAAAAATCTGTCAGTGTTGGGAAGCTGTCAACTCCACGCTGGCAATAACAAGTTTTACAAAATTCTAATTATTGCTTCAAATCTTGAATTTTCATTGGCAACTGTGAACTAAAGAATACATGCCCATGCATGCACACACACGTGTGTGTATATATATGTATATGTATACATAGATACATATATGCCCCTGGTTCCTGACACAGGGCTCCTAAAACCCTTGTAAATAGGGATGCTAGGAGAATCTTTTTGTCTCACATTTAGTCATATATATATGATTGGCCCTGATTCCTAACACAGGGCTCCCAAAACCTTTGTAATTTCCTAAGCGATAGGTATACCAGGAGAATATCCTGTTCCAATATTTGATCTTTGATCCTGGTTTCTGACACAGGGCTCCTAAGTTCCTCAGAATTCCCTGGGTGGTAGGAATGTCTTTTGTTCTCATGAGGAGACTCTGGGTGGCCTCCTGGATGGCTTTTGAATGGGAACTGGTCCCCAGAAAGAATAGACCATGATTAAATGTTTGGAATCTTTAGCTCCACTCCCCCATTCTCCGGAGAAGAGAAAGGGGCTGAAAATGGAGTTAGTAATTCATCACGCTTGCGGGATAAAGCCTCCATAAAAAAATCCCAATATTATGGGATTTGGAGAGCTCCCAGGTTGGTGAACACATCTATACTGGGAGGGTGATGCACCCCAACTTCATAGGAATAGAAGCTCCTGTGCTCAGGATCTACCAGACCTCACCCTATCTCTTCATCTGGCTGTTCATCTGTATCCATTATCACATCCTTTATTATATAATAAACAGGTAAACATAAGTAAGTGTCTCTCTGAGTTCTGTAAGCAGATAATCAAATCCAAAGGGAGGAGGTCATGAGAACCTCTGATTTGCAGCCATATCAAACAGAAGTTGTGGGTAACCCGGGTTCTACCACTTACAACGGGCCTCTTAAGTGGGGGATTGTTTCTTGAGACTGAGCACTTAACCATGGTATCTGATCCTATCTCCAGGTAGATATTGTCAGAACTGAGTTAAACTGTAGGACATCCAGCTGGAGTCACTGAGGATTACTTTGTGTGGGAAAACCCCACACCCATCTGGTGTCAGAAGTGTTGTGAGTGTGGTAGTATTGTGAGAGTAAAGGAGAAACACAGGAAGATTGAGTTGTTCCTACTGAGTAACAAATACTATCAGTTCTTTCCTGTTTCTTTTGAAGCCACAGGCTCACTGTGTTCATTTATAATTTCTGCCAAACACCCAAAGCTGAATAGGCATATTTTGTCCCTCGGTGTGTTTTCCAATAATGCTTTTCCTTCAGAAAAGTAGCTAATACACCTTGCAACACAATCACACAGTAATTTTCATTGAATAAGCAATGTACTTTGGTCAACAGCAGAAATGCTTTATATGTACTTCCCATTTCATCACACAGGATATCGTAGGGGTTGAAGTTTTATAAAATAACTTGTACTTTTCCATAAAGAAAAGTCTTAAGTGTAACCGGTGTGTGTGTGTGTGTGTGTGTGTGTGTGTGTGTGTGTGTGTGTGTGTGTGTTTGTACCTGCCAGGATGTGCTTCTGCAAGAGCATGGCAGCGAACAATATAATGATAACTAGTACAGGTTATTGCCACAATTTAATATGCGCTAAGGACAGAAGCCTTACCTACTAGTTGCTTCTGCATCATCAGAGAAAATGTCAACACAGTTGACAATAAAGGCAAATAACATCTTAGTGCTATTACGAAAATTGTTTTGAGGTCACACCCTTTCAAAGGGGCTCAGGAGTCCGTATATCAATGGACCATACTGTGAGAACCACTGCATAGTCCAGAAGCCATTAGAGAAGATGCAAATGAAATCTACATCTCCTGCTTATATTTGTACATTTACAGTATTTACACTTCCCATTGAATACAAATTATTCTTTGTAAAGCATCTCTCTATTTTAACTATTTTACTTTTTTTCCTGCTGTTTTAGGTATCTTTAATTACCTTATTCCCCTTCCCCAGTTCAATATTTTCCAAATTATAATATGAAAAGGCATAAATTAAAGTTTTTACCTAGAAATTCCAAGATTAGAACACTTAGGAGATCTTTACTTGACATGATTCAGTTATTTATATTCTTCACCATTATTCTAATCACTATGTATCAGTAACAATTTAAACTTCAACTTTTCACTTTTGGCCTTGGTAACTGCAAGAATTCTCATTATGACTTTACCTCATAGAAAATCAGACACAAATTTTTCTTGACAGTTTGAACACCTATTAAAAAAAAATGTATGCTCATTTTATAATGTGAACAGTCAGGACCCTTAATTCTTTCCAAAATTTAAATTAAGCTGAAATTTCAAGTAGTGATAATGTTAGCCTTTAATGGATATTATTCTAAGAGCAAGTCGAGGCAAGCAAAAAAATTAGTTTGTCTTTAAGAGTTGAAGAAATTTGAAGTTAATGTCTGAAAACCAGTCTGAGAAAATAATGTTAGATTATATTTACAATATTTTTATTTTTTAAATATCAAAATATATTATATATGCATATATTCACATACATATGTACATGTACATGTAGATACGTACACACCATATATATACATATATATAAATAAATACATATACTTAATATATGGTGTGTGTGTGTGTGTGTGTGTGTGTGATTCTCTATTGGTTATCTCATTCCTTTTCATCATTGGAGTTTGTTTTTAATTCTGCATAAACTCTTTCAGGGAACCAATTATTTACTTAATTAGCCTTAGTTGCAGTAAAATGCAACATCACTGTAAATTAGATCTGTATTCCTTGGTTACTATAATTCTAATTCTAGATCTATTAAATAAAAAAATTTTGATAGTAATACCCTAAAAATTATAATAGAAAGTCTTCCATTCACACATTCAGGTATTTGTCTCAGGCACTGTTCCTGATGTTTAGAAAAAGCAGTATAAAGATAGATATGGTTCTTTTCTATCCTATCTTCCATTCTATTGGAGGAGGAGGCAGGAGGTAATAACTGTGTAGACAAATGAACAAAGAAGATAACTTCGTAAGTGATAAGTATCCTGAAGAAAATGAAACTGAATACTTGGAAGTAAAACTGAAGGCTGGGGTGTCTAATTTGAGTGGCCAAAGAAGGCATCTCTTCAATGATACATTCAGACTGAAATTGAATGATGAGAAATTAGCTTTCTAGAGATCAAGAAGGGACAGTTAGGGGCAGAGGTTTGTGATGTCCAGTAAGATCAGAACAGATCAGAACAGAAGAGGTCATCAAATATGACCACATGAAGGTCATTCTTTACCTTGACATAAGAAGTAAAATTCCACTTAAACAGTGTTTAATAGAGACTTGAATTATAAAACAAGAGAATATAATGAACTCTATCAAGTTTACATGTGAATTGGAGTACAGACATGGAATAAGCTGGAGGAGAATATGACATCGATGGGGTACTAGTTCCTGAGGATTACGCTAGCGCGTGTTTTATGCTTATAGGAATTGTGGTGGGCTGAAAACGGTCCCCCAAACATGCCCACAGCTGTGAGGGTTAATTGTGTGTCAGTTAACCATGGGGTGGCCAGATTTTTGGTTAAACATTATTCTGGGTGAGTCTTTGAGGGTTTTCTGGATGAGATTAACATTTGAATCAACAGACTGAGTAAAGGAGCTCGTCCTCCGCCAATGGGGGAGAGCCTCAGCTAACCTGCAGAATGCCTTAATAGAACAAAAGGTTGGGGGAGGGAGAATGCACTCTCTCTGCCTGGCTCTTTTTGAGCTGGGATATAGGTCTTACCCTGCCTTCAGACTCTGACTCAGACCGGATCTTAGAACATCTGCTGTCCTGATTCTCAGGTCTTCAGACACTGGCTGGAGTTACATACACGGCTCTCCTCAGTATTTGGCTGCCAACTGCAGATCTTGTGACTTCTCATTCTCCATAATCATGTGAGCCAATTCCTTATATACATATACAGACATATGCACCACACACACACACACACACACACACACACACCCCATATAGCACACACTACACAATCGTATTGCTTCTGTTTATCTGGAGAACCCCAATACAGTACCTTAATCCTCTATAAATATGTTACTTAAATGACATAAGGGGCCTTGCAGATGTGATTAAATTAAGTATTTGGGGAGATTAGCTTAGCTGATCTTGGTGGGCCCAATGTAATCACAAGAGTCTTTGTAAGATTTTGTAGGGTATCCAATGGACATTTGTCCCATTAGGGAGACCACTTCAGGGATGATGTAGATGCCTGATCACTGCACTGTACACCTGAAGCTGAATAATAATGAATGCCAACTATAATTATATATATATATATATATATATATATATATATATATATATATATATATATTTACAAGAAGTGGTGCGCAGCATTAGGAATAGAGACTGTGGAAATGTAACTGCTGTATGTGAAGTCAGAGGGGTAGTAGATTGGGGGAGGAGGGTTATCACTTTGTGAGGGATATAAATGACAAATGTCTATTACATTGTTTTCTACACCTGAAAGTAATAATAGTAATAATAAAAAGTCTTTATAAGAGGGAAACAGGAGGGTGAGTGCTATAGACTGAATGCTTGTGTCCCCCCAAATCATATATTAAATGTTAATACCTGTGAGATGGTATTAGGTGGTGAGGCCTTTAGAAGGTGATTAGGTCATGAGGCTAGAGTCCTCATGAATGAGATTTAATGCCTTTATTAAAAAGGTCCTAGAGAGCTCCCTTGAGTCCCTTCCACCATGTGAGGACACAGCAAGACAGCTATGTATGAACCAGGAAGAGGGCTCTCACCAGACACCAAATCTGCACTTTTATGTTGGACTTCACAGCCCCTATACTATGAGAAATAAATTTCTGTTGTCTAAAACCCAGCACCCAGCCTAAGATATTTTTGTTAGAGTAGGTAGAATGGTCTAAGACAGAAATTGGTACTGAGAAGGGTGCTGCTGCTGTAACAAACACCTTAAAATGTGGAAGTAGTTTGGAGCTGGGTAAAGGGTAGAGGCTGGAAGACTATTGAGTTGCATGTTAGATAAAGCTTACATTGCTAATAGACCATAAAGGGCAATTCTGGTGATTGCCCAGTAAGAAAAGAGAGCTGTAGAGAAGGCCTCAATCTTCTTAGAGAATACCGAAGACATAGTAAAGAGAATGCAGGTAGAAATACGGACAGCAAAGGCCATTCTGATGAGATCTCATACGGAAATGAGGAATATATTATTGGAAACTGAAGGAAAGGGATCTTTGTTTGAAGGTGGCAAAGCACTTGGCTGAATTGTGTTTGTGTCCTAATGTTTTGCAAAAGCTAGAACTTGTGAGCAATGAAATTAGATATTTAGCTGAAGTTATTTTTAAGCAAAGTGTTAAAGGTACAGCTTGGCTCCTCCTTACTGTTTATACTAAAATGCAGGAAGACAGAAATGACTTAATGATGAAATCGTTAATCAAAAAGAAAACAGAACTTAAAGATTTGGAACATTCTCAGCCTTTCCATATGGTGAAGAGTGAGAAAGCCAGTTAAGGAAAGAACACTAAGGATATGGCCAAGGGACCATGTGATGAGGGGATTAGTATGGACTGGTGTCCTCAACAGAATCAAAGAGCTATTCTCCAAGACAATGAAAGAATGACTGTGAGGACAATTCAGAGATCAGCAGCGCTGCCCCTCTCATCATAGGTCTAGAGGGCAAGGGCCTTTGGGGTACAGTGGTTCAAAGAAAGAGCTACAGAGCCTGGGGGACGTGGAGCACACCACTTGGCACTGTCTCACCTGCACAGAGATGCAGTGCAGCACTCCTCATTTGCCCTAGGAGTAGCTCCAACAGGCCCCTGCAGGGCACTGGCCATAGTGGCTGTCTCTACAGAGGGCATTGGCAGCAAACTTTGGTGGCAGCTGAGGCACCATCTCTACTGGTGCACGGAACACAGGGCCTGGGAGTGTGTGGCTGCCTTCACTCTGCCAGCACAAAGAGCTCACATGCGGCAATGTCCAGCAGAGTCATGGGGCAGAGCCACCTGCATAACCCTAGTTGGGAGAGCCGTGAAGGTGGAACTGCTGCCTGGGAGAGCCCCAGGCATACAACTCCAATTTGGGCACTGCAGAGGCAGGACAATAGCCCCACTGGGTCCACAGGGAAGATTATCAAGCCAAAAAGGATTATTCTCAAGACTTAGGTTCACTAAAATTGGCTCCATTATGTTTTTGGACTTACTTGGAAACTGTCCTTCCTTTCTTCTTTCCTGTTTCTCCCTTTGGGAATGGGAATGTCTACCCTGTGTCTGCCCCACCATTGTATTTTGTAAGCACATAATAGCTGGGTCTCATGGATTCACAGCTAGAGAAGAATTTATGTTAGGATGACTTTTGCCTTGAATCTCACCCGCATCTAATTTCGATGACATTTAGATGAGAATTTGGACTTAGACATTAAAGTTGATGCTGGAAAGAGTTAGACTTTTAGAGCTATTGCAATGGAATGAAATTTGCATGTGAGAAAGATATGAATTTGGGGCAGACTGTGTGTTCAGGTCCTCCCAAATTCATATGTTAAATACTAATGTCCGATATAATGTTATTTGCAGGTAGCGTCTTTGGTAGGTGATTAGGTCATGAGGGTATAGCGTTTATGGGTTTAGTACCTGTATGAAAGAGGAGCCATACATGGAGATCCCTCACCCCTTCCATCACGTGAGGACACAGGAAGGTGACACTCACTTATGAACCAGTGCCTTTATCTTGAACTTCCCAACCTCTAGCACTGTAAGAAACACATTTCTGTTGTTCATTAGCTACCCAGTAGAGTATTTTGTTATAGTAGCCTGAACGGACTAAAATAGTCAAAGTCACAGAAGAAAATGTGACAATGGAAACAGAGATTGGAGTGATGCCGCTATGAACCAACGATTGTGGGCAATCTCTAGAAGCAGAGAAAACGAAAAGAGAAAGAGTCTTCCCTATAAATTCTTCCCTATTTGGTTTTATTAGATTTTAATCCAGTAAAACTGGTTTTGGACTTCTGATATCCAGAATTGTTAGATTATAAATTTCTGTTGTTTAAGACATTACAGTTGTAGAAATTTGTACAGCAGTAATAGGAAACTAACACAAGCATCATCCACTAAAGGGAGAGCAATTAATGATTCATAATAGAGGATAATCATATTAGTGACACCTCTGAGAAGACAATTGTGTGTGAGATCCTAGGCAAGTTAGAGGTCACCTTTGATAGAAAAGAGGACATGTCACCCAATGTTAAGAGGAGAAAGCAGGCTATGACTGACATGGAGATAGATTTGATGATGTAAAGATGACAGATGTCTAGCTGGAATGCATTTATTTTTTCTCACGAAATCAAAATGAGAGGGAAAAGGGATTGAAGATAATTGAAGAGAGAAGAGTAGATAAGAGATAATACTTCTACAACATAGGAAAGGTTGCATACTAGGGTCAATACTATATACTAAATGTTTGGCAATAGGTTTGTCTTTTCCAAGGAAAAAAGAACCATCACATTTAGTTTAGGATGCTCCATTCAATTCCTAAAGTTCCTTTAATAAATCTGTAGTGTCCAATATCATATATATGACTTACTATATATATATATATATATATATATATATATATATATATATACTGAATTTACAAACACTTGTCCAATACCTGACACAAGCCAAGTACTTTGCTTAATGTTGGCGTTACCGAGATTAATGATATGATTACTGGTCTCAAATTTTCACAGTTCAATGGGTAAAGTGCCAGGTCAGATGGTGACTTCAAAAAGGGATATGAATCTTGTGTCTTAAAACATACAGGAGGAGAGTGAAACCCAAGCATAGTTTACTAGGCAGTGGACAGGAGAAACTTTACAGAACAGACTTACATCTTAGCGGGGGCCTGAAGGAGAATAATAAGGGGATAAGAAGGCCTGGGATAAGCAGATTCCACATAATTGTTATTCTTACAATGCTGTTCTAATGTTTTATTGTGGGATTTGAGGACTATTTATCCTATGTTATATTTACTTGTAAGTTTTTATAACATAATATAACATAGTGTTTTTCTAGGCCCTAAATAACATTGCATGTTTTAGCCTTAAAGAGATAATTTGCTTTCTGATTTCTGTAATTTACTAATTGAAGTGACAGTTACCCTTAAACTTCTTTCTAAGGAAAATTGAAGCTCTTTGTTTATTTATTCATTTCACACTAACTTAGTGTTCACTTTGTTCCACCAGGATAGAGGAAAATATGAGAACATTTAAGAGTCTGAGTCATAATGCATTGTGTTTATAATTTATCCTTTTGATTTGCAACATTTTCTCATCTATGGAAAGGAACTGAACTTCATAATGAATTTGCCCAGGGTCAAAAATTTAAAACTAAAAATATTCATAATAAAGCACACAGAGATGTAGCAATTAAAATGAAATAGTAATAAAGTATCACATTGTGATACCTTCTTTAAAGTAAAAAGACCATGTATTATACTACATCATTAATTTTACATGAAAAGATTTATAAATCCTTTCTTTTTGTTATATGCCTGCAGTCAAACTTTTGCACATTAGAAAATAATAATTTGTACCAGAATAGATATAATTTATTCAATGGCAATCTCTTTTGCTGTTATTGAGGGTATTTTTTTAAAACTGTATTGTTATATTTTAATTAGGAAAATAATATGTCAGTAACAATTCAAAGAATACAGATATTTATTAGTCAGGTGTCAATAGTCTTACCTTCCCCCCAGCCTGCTTTCATCTCCATCTACCTTGAGGTTTGCTAAGCAGTGTTGGCAATTTGGTTTCTGCTTTCAAACTTTTTTTTTTAACCTTGCACAAAGATACGGATATGGATATGGATATATATATATAATACACACGCACACGCACACACACACACACACACACACACACGAGGTCTGACAATTACGTTACAAACTTGCCACCATTAGCTTACACTGGCAGCACTGTACAAACAGCTGGGTAAGGTTTCATAACCTTGGTATATCAGTGTCTCACAGCTGTGTTCATGTCAATGTGTGGTGGTGTCTTGCTGAGTGGTGTTCATTATTGTTGTTGCATGTTTTTGTGTGCTGTCGCGAGAATGTCTGAGCTTGAATTAGAGCAATGAGCAAACATTAAACTTCTTGTTAAACTTGGCAAAATCTGAGACACGTTAGTCCAAGTTTATGAGGATAATGCCATGAAAAAAACGGCAGCGTACAAATGGATTAAACATTTTTCTGAGGGGAAAGAGTGAGTCATTGATGAAGAGAGGTCAGGGCGGCCAGTAATGAGTAGAACTGAGGAAACCATTGCAAAAATTCGTCAAATTGTATGTCAAAATCATCAACTAACTGTGAGAAGCATAGCCGACCAAATAAACATCAATAGAGAAACAGGAAAATCTTAGCTGAAAATCTTGGTATGAGAAAGGTGTGTGCAAAAATGGTCCTAAAGGACCTCACCGATAAACAAAAGCCAAGGGCGTTTTTAGCCAGTGAACAAATAACTGTATTGGAACACCCTCTCTAATCACCTGATCTGGCCCCCAATGAGCTCTTTCTTTACCTAAAGATAAAGGAAATATTGAAAGGAAGACATTTAGATGACATTCAGGACATCAAGTGTTATACAACGACAGCTCTGATGGCCATTCCAGAAAAAGAGTTCCAAAATTGCTTTGAAGGGTGAACTAGGCTCTAGCATCAGTGCATAGAGCTTCCCAGGGGGAGTCCTTCGAAGGTGACTGTAGTGATATTCAGCAATGAGGTATGTAGCACTCTTTCTAGGAGGAGTTCGAGAACTAAATTGTCAGGCCATGCACGTGTGTAGAGAGAGAGATAAAGACAGAGACAGAGATAGATAGAAATGAAGATAGAGACAGAGATATAGATAGTGATAGAGATAGAAATAGGCACACACTTTTTTTTTTCATTTTTATATTTTACAAAAACAGAATTATCTACTGCTGAATAATGTGCTTTAGCCATACTACTAGGTCAATACATAAATAACAGAACAATCTATTGAACTGCTGCATTTTCTTTCTAACTACAGATGTAGTGTAATTTATTTAACAATCCCATAGCATTTGACATTCATGTTGTTGCCAGTTAGATAACTTGCTTCAATAAATACGCTGTTATAAATACCCCAATATGGCAGTGGTTTTGTTTGTTTTATAGTAAATTTAAAAATTTACTTTTAGAACAAGACAAACAAATGAGAAACAGAAACTCATAGACACAGACAATGGTTTGGTGGTTACCAGAGGGTAAGGGGAGTGGGGGGTGGGGGGTGGGAGATGAGGGTAAGGGGGATCAAATATATGGTGATGGAAGGAGAACTGACTCTGGGTGATGAACACACAATGGGATTTATAGATGATGTAATACAGAATTGTGCACCTGAAATCTATGTAATTTTACTAACAATTGTCACCCTAATAAATTTAATAAAATAAAATTTAAAAAAAAATTACTTTTAGTAGATACTGGCATATTCTTTTCCCAAAAGTCTGTTTCAATATACATTTCTACCAACAATGTATACATGTGTTTGTTTGTTTTTTCTCTCATACACTTAAAAGCAACGAATGCGATCATCTTTAAAATTGTTTAATATAATAAAAAGGTAGTTTTTTATGGTGTTAATTTTCATTCCTCTAAATACCAGTGACATTGACTAGTTTCCTAATATAATTTTTGACTATTTGTTTTCTTGATTGTGTAACCACCAATTTGTAATCTATGTTCATTTTTACTGAAATCTATATTTTTAATGAATTTTCAAATTTTTTCTTAATGTTTGTGATTTTAACTCTTGATTTATTATGTCTATACTTAACTGTTATAAACAAATAATTTAATTTATATAATTACATATGACTATTTTACCTTGATGTTTCCAATATTTAGTTTTCATAACTAAAGGATGTATCAGTATTTTTCCTAATTTTCTATGTTGCGTTTGTTAATTTTCCAACACATTATTAATAATTGTATACCTTACAGTTAGAATAATATATGACCACTCTTAAATGAAAGATTTACATTCAATAACTGTTAATATTTTACTGTATTTTCTTTATCTCTATATTTGCTGAACCATTGAAAAGTAAGTTACAGAAATATTGACGTTTTCCCCTTAAATACTTTGCATACATATCCTAAAATTAAGGATTTTTTTTCAGTAGTTCATTCAATTAGTTGCTCCATTTTACACAGAAAATCAATATTCCTTAATACCATATACTATCAATCCATATTAAATTTTCTTCTTTTAGCCTCAAAATGTATAGTTCTTTTTCTTCATCAGAATCCAACTTTAGTGATCTTAAATTTGATCACTTTTTATAGAAAATAACCACCAGAAATTTCAGAGCAAAGGCCCACTGTATTTTTCCCCTTTGCAATTCTCAGATAATTTATGGAGTGGTCCTCTGACCACATTTCTGTTTTCTGAAACATTTTAATTGTTGGTGTTAGCATCCATTTCTCTCTCTCTCTCTCTCTCTCTCTCTCTCTCTCTCTCTCTCTCTCACACACACACACATACACACACACACACACACACTCACAATTCATTATCATTATTACTAGTTATTTATGCTTCTCCCTATCTATTCCCTGTATTTTCTTTGTCTGTCTTTTCCCTATTGGAATACTTATATTTTCCTCAATGACATTTAAGAATTTTAAATCATTAGAGTCTATTGGGAATAATTTATAGTAATGTGTCTGGATTTGGCTTAAAATTAGGAAATTTATAATTTCACATAACAAGGAATACAGAGTGTCAGATGTTCAGTGTTGTTGATCACATCATGTATCTAGTTTCCTTCCTTATTGTGTCATCTCTTCTTTTTAATGTCACAAGAAGGCTCCCTGAACCAACTGAGACAACTAAGTCTCTCATTCAGTAGGAAAGAATAAAAGAGGAAGACAGAGAAAGAAAGACAGGACTCTCCCCAAGCATTTACAGTATTTTCCTTCCATCTTATTTGATCAATTTAGGTCATAAGCCCACCTCAGGATATGCCATGCATTGTTCTTCCTCCTATTCAGGAACATAAACTACAATTTAAGAAATGAAGGATACTTTTTGGCTGAAAAATATGAAACATTTTTATGTATTTACAGTTGTGTGCACTCTAGCTACATGCTGGAAAATGACTCTACCCAACGTAAAATAAATTTCAATGGAACTATATGTATAGCCAATTTTTAAAATACAATTAAATAGAGCAAGATGGAGGAACTAGGAAGTAGGTCAATTCTAATTGTTGAAGAAAACTTTGATAACATTGTTAGAAGACAAAGTGCTATGTGAAATATAAATGGAGGATATGTCTGATCTACAAGCTGAATAATTATATGATCTTCATGTTAGACATAGACGATCTTATTGCCCCATTATCTCTTTCATTTAAACAAGCTGGATTCTTAAAAAGGAACATCTGCCCCTACCTAACTGCCAAAACTGTATTCCAGAGATAATTTCCTTATGCATAAATTTGCATACATCTTTTTGCTGAAGGTTGTTACTATAAAAAGCCAAACTTCCACCTTGTAAAAACATCTTCTAATTGTGGAAACCAGTGGAAAATTAGACAAATTAAACACATGTGATTCTACACAGTAAAGATGTCAATTTTTCCCAAATTGATCTATGCATTTAATGCAATTTCTATGAAGGTTTCATGAAGACATATCAAGCTTATTTTAAACTTTGTATGGAATGGCATAGACCCTAATAGCTAACACGATCTTAAAAAAGAAGAAAATGGGGGAGGAATCACTCTGTAAGATAGTAAGTCCTACTACATACCTACAGTAATCAAGACAATGTAATATTAACACAGGGATCTAAACATAGATAAATGAAGAAGAATAGAGACTCCCAAAATAGGCCCACACAAATATGATCTACTACTAATTTTTAACAAAGTTGCAAAAGCAATTTAATGGAGAAAAAAATAACCTTTTCAAAAAGTGGTGATGGAGAAACTGGATATCTATTGGCAAAACAAAACAAAATTTCAATCTAATCTCACATCTTATACAAAAATTAACTCAAAATCAATCATAGCCTTAAATATAACACTATTACATTACAGAAAAATTACATAGGAGAAAATCTTCAAAATCTAGGGCTAAGTAAAGAGGTCTTAATCTTGACATCAAATGCATGATCCATACAAGGAAAAATTGATAAATTAGACTCCCTCAAATTTAATTTTTCTCCCAAAAGATCCAAAGGTAGGAGAATGAAAGGAGACGAGGAGGCGGAGGGGGAGGGGGAGGACAGGGAGGGTGAGGATGGGGAGGGGGTAGGGAGGAAAGGAGGGGGAGGGGGAGGGGGAGGGGGAGGGGGAGAAGAGGAGGAAGCTTGCAACCTACATTTTCAACAAAGGACTAGCATCTAGAAAATATAGTACGTGTGTGTGTGTGAGTATATATATATACATATATATATATATATATATATATATATATATATATACACACATATATATGTATCTTTTTTAAACACTCAAAACTTGACAGTAGGAAAAAAAAAACCACTACAAATATAAGCTGAGATTTCACTGAACAGAATATACATAGGGCAAATAAATACCTGAAGAGATATTTAGTTTCATTAGCCATTAGGAAAATGTAAATTAAACCACAATGAGGTGTTACTACACACCTATGAAAATACCTTTAAAAAATGCCAAATATTGGTGAAGATATGGAGAAATTTGATCACTTATTTATTTTTGGTGGGAATGTCAAATGATACAGCCATTCTGAAAAACAGTTTGGCAAGTTCTTATAAAGTTAAATCTGCAATTACCGCATGATCCAATAATTGTAATCTTGAGGACGTATCCCAGAGTAAAGAAAAAGATATGTTTATTTAAAAATCCATAGACCAATGTTCACAGTACCTTTATTTATAAATAGCCCCAATCTGGAAACAACACAAAGTTCATTTGATGTTTGATTGATTTCACAAACGGTGGTACATCTATACCATAGAATATTACTCAACAATTAAAAGGAATGAACTATTCCTGTACATGATAACATGGGTAAATCTGATGGCAACTCTGCTCAGTGAAAAATGACAAAACCAACAGTGATATTTCTGAAAAGGGCAGAATAGAGAATTCCACAAAGCAACACATAAGCTGAGATAAGTAGCTTCACGGTCAAAAGCATTTACACAAATGCATTATCTATAGCCACCTAGGGCAATGAATAACAGTCTGGGCAAGCAATAAACAGATTAAAAATCCTGGTGGAAAAAAAAAGGAAGAGGCAGGAGATATTTGGAGGACTACGCAGGAAGTGAAATGCCAGGTTGCCTGGCTAAGAGGTGAAACAGTATGTACCAATCCAAAGGTAATCCACAAAGACAGGGAAAGGAGAGTTTTTGTTGTTGTTTTAACTTTTACTTATTTTAAGTGTGTTTTTCCAGACCCATCAGCTCCAAGTCAAGTTGATGTTTCAATCTACTTGTGGAAGGAGGGCACAGCTCACAGTGGCCCATGTGGGGTTCCAACCAGCAACCTTGTTGTTAAGAACACCATGCTCTAACCAACTGAGCTAACCAACTGACCCAGTTTTTGTTTGTTTTCACTCCAGATATTTAAAGAAATCTGGGTCAAATCACTAGTTTATCACCAATATAATGAAACAGAGACTTCAGTGGTCACATATGACAAAGAATATAGACTTCACAGAAAATAGCTTAAAAATTCACTAACCAACAAACAACAAATACTGAGAAGCAGTGAGAATATGATTTCCATAGTTGCCACACTATTCAAAATAACCCATTTTCAGTGAAAAATTCTGAGAATATAAAGAAACTGGAATCCTCACAAGAAAACTTCTGAGAATGCTGAAAAACTGGAACCCTCACAAATTGCTATTGGGAATATAAAATGGCACATCCTTGGTGGAAAACAGTGTAGTGGTTTCTCAAAAAGGTAAACATAGATCATCATGTGATCCAGCAATTCCACTGTGGATATAAACTCACAAGAATTGAAAACAGGTATTAAAAACAAAAAAAAAAAACGTATACATAAATGTTTACAGCAGCAAATTTTATAACATCCAAAGCGTGGAAGTAATCCAAATGTTCATCAACTGATGAATTATAAACAAAATATGGTTTATCAGTTCATTAGAATATTACTTAGTCATAAAAAGAAATGAAATACTAATATATGCTACAATATAAATGAATCTTAAAAATATTATGTGAAGTAAGATATTGATTGAGACCTGTCTTCTTTTTCTAATATAGGTATGTAGAGTCATAAAATTTTCTCACAATACTGCTTTAGCTATCATTTTCACAGGTTGTGTTTTTCTTTTCCCTTCACTGCAAAATTATTTTCTAATTTTCTCTTTGATTTGTTCTTTGAGCTATGGTTCATTTAGAGTTGTGCTATTGAATTTGCAAATATTTGGGATTTTCTCCAGAGATCTTTCTATTGTTGATTTCAACTGTCTATTGCGGTCAGTATCATACTTTGTGTTATTTAAATAATTTAAAATGCATTTAGACTTTTACTATGGCTAATATATGTTTTGTACTACTAAATGTCTCATGCGCAACTTGAAAATATGCTTTCTGCTGTTCGGGGATAGAGTATTTTATAAATGTTAATTAAGCAAATCTCATCAGTAGTCCTCTATATCATCACTGATTTTCTGTCTAATTTTCCCATCAATTATTGAGAAACAGATGTTGAAAGCTCTTACTGTAATATTGATTTGTCTACTTAATTTCACAATTCAATAATTTTTTTTCTTCATATATTTTGAAACTCCTATTAAGTTTAAAACTCTTAGAATTCTATTTTTCTCTGGGTGATTTGACCCCTGTATACACACGGGAGCTCATTCTTTATCCCTCAAAATCTACTTTGTCTGACATTATTTTAGCCATTTCAGCTTTCTTTTAACTAGTGTTAAAATGGTATATGTTTTTCAGACAAAAATTTCTAACAGTTTTTATCTTTCTGTATGTTTATTTTTGAAGAAAACACAGTTAAGTCCTGCTTTTGTTTAACCAATTTTGAAATTCCGCCATTTAAATAATAAGGTCAGGCCATTCTTATTTAATGTGATTGTTCATGAGGTTGATCTTTAATATACCATTTTTCTATTTGTTTTCTACCTGCCTTATATATTTTTATTGTTGTTATTCTCATGGTATTCTTTTTCTGCCTCCTTTTAGTTTATTTTTTTATGATTTTATTTTATCGTCTCTGTTATTAGCTATCTTATCTCTTTATATTTTTCTTCCTTATTGGTTACTTTATAATATACATCTTTAACTTTACACAGTTTAAATTAAACTTACACCACTTTAGTTATAACAAAAAACCTTACAATATAGTACTTCAATTTCCTCACTTCTTGGCTTTGTTCCATTGGTTTTTTGTTTGTTTGTTTGTTTGTTTGTTTGTTATATTTTACCTCTACATATCTTAAGCTCCATAATACAGTGTTAGAATTTTGCTTTAAAAGGTCAAATATATTTTTGAAAAATATGTGGGAAAATATTTTATATTTAGCCATTAATGTACTGCTTTCTTACCTATGTACCTTTACTTCCAGTGCCCTTTATTACTTTGTGTAGATGTAGATTTCCATTGCCTATAATTTTCTTTCTGCCTAAACATTCCCCTTAACATAAATTCCCCTTAACATTCCTGTATTAAACTACAGTCATATATTATTTCAGCTTTTCTATGTCTGAAAATGTTTTTATTTTCCCTTGGTTTTTGAGAAGATATTTTTGCTGGTTATGGAATTCTCAGTTGACTGTTTCTGTCTTTTATAATGTTGTTCTACCATCTTCTGATCTGCATTGTTTATGACAAGAAACACATTGTTATCTTTGTTCCTCTGTCTATAGTGTGTATATATGTGTGTGTCTGTGCATGTGTGTGGGTCTACCCTCTGTCTATGTTTAATATTTTCTCATGTTTTTGTAGTTTTCTTCTTGTTTACTGTGCTAGGGACATGTTGAACTTTTTGGATCGGTGAGTTTATAATTTCCACCAAATTTGGAACATTTTCAGCAATTACAGCCTCATATGTTATTTGTTTGTTTGGTTTTTTGTTTGGTTTTTCTGTTTTTTCCATTTCCAATCTGCCCCTTGTTGTATTACAAGCCTAGAAATTACTAATTGGATTATAAGCACTGTGGATTTTACCATGCTGGGAGCAGGATATTTTTGTATTCCTATACATTTCTTGAATTTTGCTTCGTAAAACAGTGAATTTATTTAGAAAATATGTGACCTCCCTGAAACTTGCTTTTAAACGTTATTAGATTTGACCAGAGCAGTCTTTATTTGTAGGGCTGATTTTGTCATACTACTGAGGCAACAACCTTTTGACTATTCTACCCAATGGCTCATGAATTATAATATTTTCAGCTCTGCCTAGTAGGAACACACGTTATACTCAGCCCTATGCAAGCTCAAGGACATTACCCTCTGTTTCTTTGGGGAAGATTTTCTAAGGCATTGGGTACTTTCCTCACCCACATGCACCCATCAGTAATCACTTGAAGACTTACAGTGGACTCTCTACAGATCTCTAGATCTATGTTTATGTGCATCTTTTTCCTCTTTGGTGCTGTCCCTTATATATTCTAGCTGCTTTGCCTTCTCTAGACTTCCATATGCAAATCCTCAACTCAGAGAGACTGCCAGGCTCAGTTCTTCACCCATGTCCCACTGCAAGGAACTCCTCTCCAGTTTGGAAGTGAGGGCAATTTTAGGGATTACCCCATTTCTTCCCCTTGCCTAAATGATCACTGTCATTTTCTTTCCTATATCTAAAAACCATGTGCAAATCTTGTATGAAATATCAGTGCTGTTTCAGGCCTGAAGTAAATTTGGTCCTTTTTATACCAGTTTTCCTGGAAGTAGAGGTCACTTGAAAGAGTCATATTGCAGTACTGTTTGAAGATTTGGGAGAAGAATATACTGGATAGAACAACAACCCAGTGAAAAACTTCAAAGATAGATATTGAGGAAGAAAAAAAAAACCAAAAACAAAAAACAGTGTGAATGGAGAATGGTAAGCAATGGATGAGAAAAGAATGAGATAATATGAAACAGAAAATGTTCCAAGAATATTTTAAGAAATGAGCCAGTGAACAATTAAAATTAAGTTATAGCTTTCCTATAGTAAATTCTAGAGCACTTACAACTATCCCAGAGATATCAGACAAAGCATTTTATGAATTATCTAGTTTGCTAGTTATAAGAATGTTAACTATAAATATATCATCAATTGTTTTTATTTCTTGATGAAAATTATGGAAATAGAATTTATCATAATTCTTGTTTTTAAAGGGCACAAATTTCTAACAGTCCTATCAAAGAAGTGTTTTTACATACTTTTACATTTATTTCCTTATCAAAGAAATTCGATAAGGAATTTTTTCAAAATTTGACAATCTGAAATATTTGCATAACAATATCAACTATTATGAAATGAACTGTGCCCCCTCCCCAAAATCCATAGATTGAACCTAACCCTCAGAGTGAATATATTTGGAGATAGGGCCTTGAAGGTGGTAATTAGGATTAAATGATTTCATAAGGGTGGGCTGGTAATCCAATAGGACTGATTTTCTTATAATAAGAGGAAAAGACACCAAGAGAGGAAGTGCACAAAGAAACAATGTCGTGTGAGGGCATTTTTAGTGAGAAGGTAGCCATCTGCAAGCCAAAGAGAGAAGCTTCAGGAGAAAACAAACCTGCCAATGCCCTGACCTTGGATTTCTAGCTTCCAGAACTGTGAGAAAGAAATTTCTGTTGTTTAAGCCACCCAGGTGGTGGTATTTTGTTGTGGCAGCCTTAACAGACTAATATAATACACCAATAATGAGTTGTGAAGCTCAAAAACGTTTGAAAAAACATTTGTTTTATATATATATATATATATATATATATATATATATATATATATATATATATATATATTCTCTCTCTCTCTCTCTCTCTCTATATATATATATATATATAAACCATGTATATATATATATATATATATATATAGAGAGAGAGAGAGAGAGAGAGAGAGAGTCAACTTTGATAGCAGTGAAACCAAATTATATTTATACCACCTTATACAAAATAATAATACAAAAATCTTTGTAATAGAAGAATGAAGCCAAAAAATGTGAGTAAAAAGAAAAAAGATATCACAGAGGTATAGGAGGCACTTATGTAATTAAAAACAATATTTTTCTAAATTTGTAATGCTTGTGTTTGCACAGCTTTTATAAATACATATTTTTTTTTGCTTTTTGTCCTTATTCTAAATAAATACTCACTTTTATAATTATCTTTTATAATTCTGAATTATTTTTTTTCAAAATAGAATCCCCAAATTATGCAGGCTTCAGATTTTTACAAAACCTAAATCTACCCTAGTAAAAAGTTTTGGCTTTCAAACCAGAGGGACTTGAATCTAAATCTGCATCTTTACCACTGACTGTGTGCACCTTTGGAATTATTCCAGATGACTCAGGACTGCTGCAACAGTGCCTTACTGCATCAGATTGCTGCATTAATTACATTGCATGACAAATGTACAATGCCCCAGAGAAGTAGGCCCCAAAATACTGTGTCTCAACCCTCCAAGTGTATATACATGCATTTAAGCTAAATACAATAGTTTTATGAAAAAAAAATAAACATTTATAAATATTTTTAAATGAGCTTTTGATGTTCATAATCAAGTTGGGCCCAGGCGAATTTTGTTAAATGGAAAAACATGATATCATTGGAATCCTGATGAATATCAAAGGAAACGAATGTATAAAATAGAAAAACAAAAGGTCCACAAACTGATGACTCCATTTTGTTCTGGGTTAGCCCTCTCTGAGACAGAAATCAGACCTATCATTTCTGACAAGCTCAGTAAACAAGAACAAATGCTTCTCATATTGCATCTTCTCTGATCGAGAGTCCACCCGGTGCACAGAGAATTCGGTAACTATTTAGGTCAAATTCCCATTTTATACAATTATAAAGTAAAAAAAAAAAAAAAAAAAAAAAAAAAAGATGCCTGTGTCTTTGCATATGTGTTTATTCTCTCATTTCAACACAAAGTCAATTCAGATTCTTTCCTCCTATTTATGTGAAGACAGTTTGATCCACAGTTTAGGTTTCTAGGATGTAATGCCAAATCTATAGCAACTTCATCCATACAATCGCTATCCCAAACTCATTGTTATGTTACTTTCCTCATTTTTCTCCTTCCTGAGTTCACTCCCAGTTGGTAACTTCTCTTATGCTCTAGAATATATATTTAAATATACATATACATACACACACACACACACACACACACACACATATATACACATATATATATATATATATATATATATATATATATATATATATATATATATATATATATATAAATGTTTTAGATGAATTGGATAAATTATGAAAAGGTATAAAATAAAGTGGCATTAAATATATTGAAATCTATAGCAGATAATAGAAGGAGACACTTTAAAATTAAATGCAAACAGTCGTTCCAAGAGTGCAAACAAAAGCAGGTGGGAAGAGGACAACCTCCAACCCCTAAGACCAGAAGCGATACTAAAAGGTCAGTGAATGTACTGTGCATCCCGGTTAGCAAATACCCTTCTCTCCCTTGGCCAGAGAAGTAAATAGAAAAGTCCTATGAGACTTGATCAGTAAAGGAACACTAAATAAAATTGCTACTTAAAAGACAAAAAAAACCCAAGGTTGCCACCAAAAGATAGGTTTTAAGTTTAAAAATCATCTGAGGCACCTGAGACTGTATCCGCTAAGATTTCCAAAGAAATAATTGTTCACATACGGTCTGAGATATTGCTAAGAAATCAGGGTCTCTGCCACAAGAGATGTACATTTAAAATCTTGTTTTGTTCTTTACTAGCTGTGAGACCTGTTGAAAGTTAATCAACCTCTGTGAGCCTCATTTTCCATCAAGCTCACTAGGTCATCACATAGATTAAATATAGGAAAAGTGCTGATAACAGTGGAACACCCATAGTAAAACCTCAACGAATTGTAGTTTGCTTCCTTAGTGGCTGGATTATCAAGTTGAGTCCATTCTCATGGTTGATCAACAAGACGAAAGCATGATGTGAGCACAGGTTTTGATTTTTATTAAGAAGGTATGCACAATTATAGATAAATAATCTACACCACAAAGCAGCTTTCTTTGGTTCTTAGTGACGCAGGATTTCTACAGCCAAAAATGAATTAGAGAAATGAACAAGTTCTGTATAAGACCCAAGTAAGTACTGCAAAATAAGGGTAAGATTGACCTAAACTATCTTTTTTTTTTTTCCTATGATACCTTAAATTATATTCAGTCAGCTTCAATGCGCTACAGGAATAACCCTGATGAATGACATGTACCAACTGCTTAGTCCAGACCCTTAATTCTTGTTAAGCACTCATAGCTCATCCTCCACCAAATCTTTTGCCAGAACTGATACAAAAAAGCAACATTCCAATATATCAGATTTATTTTCTCTCCTCCTTTCTGTATACTTACTGTATGATAATAAGAGAGAGAGAGAACAAGAGTTCCTGTCTTAGATAATCTTAAAAGGGATGGTATGTCTCCGGGTAAATGGAACTTAGAGGTCTTCACATTCACATTCAGCATCACCCAGAAAGCAGAGCTCTACTCAGTTCAGTCTGTCTGCAAAAAAAAAGCTGACTGCAAAACCAGCTTTATGTAGTAGATGTGTCAAGTTACTGACTTTTCTTTCACTAAGGACTTACTGAATATTTCTTCAGCAGCAGTATGCGAGGATATGAAAGGATGTAAAAGACATAGATGGCATACCCCTCAAAGGATATTTGGTATTTTTGCACAGGTAACGATAATAGAAATAGCACAAATGGAAATTATTTGAGGTCTACATTGAGTAGAATTATAAGTAAAATGACAAAAACAAACAAACAAACAAAATAACCCCAGAGAAATCCATATAAAAAATTCAGTACCCAAATCAGTCCTATTAGATCAGTGGTTCTCAGATTTAATCAAACTTAAGTTTGCAGTATAATCACGTAGAAGGCGTGGTAGGTTTCTGATTGATAACTCTTATATTTCTGCCATATCAGAATCTGGTTTTGATGTTTGCTGTGACTCCTCAAACTTTGTTTTTTGTTTGTTTGTTTGTTTGTTTTTCCATTTAGTGTATCTAGTGATTTATTTCTTGATAGCTGGACATGTACTCGGTAAAAGGAACTTCTCTAAAAAGGGCTTTAGTAATGGGGTGGAAAGTGTTAGGGGAGGAAAGTGTTCTATAGTCCTATGAGTAAGTCTCAGTGTTTTATTGTACCTGTGTCTCTGTGCTGTGAACTTCCCAAGTGCTTCTCAGTTCCCCACCACAACCCTTAGGTGGCATAGGTTGGATGGCTAGAGTGGCTGAAATTGGGCATTTCTCTTCCCCAGGTAGGGTAGGGCTCTAAAATCCCCCCAGCAGGTTAGGCTCTGGTTAAATACTTTCTCCTGTGAACAGCTATTGTTAAGAAGAGCAATATGCTCTGGAGTTTTTCAAAACAGTAACTTGTCCACTCTCCCTTCCAGAAGCATGAGAGGATTTTCCTCTGATATTCACTGCAAGAACCTGGTTGAGCTCCTGGAGGTAAAACCCACAAAAGCATGGGGACTGGGTCCACCTGGAGTTTTTGACTCTCAGCCTCGTCCACACTGAGCCTCCAACAATTCATCAATGTTAGGTTTTCCCTCCCTGGCATTGGTTCCAGCGGAGGTTTCTGCTACTATGCCTCTGCTTTGGTAGTTTCTGATTCTCTGTATCTGCATGCCTGTCTATTCCATTTGGTCAGCAGTTTGCCATCGCCTCACTTCTCTTAAGCAACAGTTGTTGATTTTCCAGTTTGTTTAGCGTTTTATTTGTTGCTACGGTGGAGTGGTGACTTCCAGACAAGAAACAGAAAGTTCTAAGACAGCTTTTTAAAAATGCAAATGTTGTCATGTCATTTCTCCCACTTAATACCTTTCAATGGTTTTCCCTTTCTTGAGAATTAAATCCAAACTTTTTACCATGACCTGTTATATCCCCGCCTGCTTGCTTTCATACACATCTAACTTCTCACAAGTCAGACTCACAAAAATATTTCCAATTACTTAAACCCACCCTGATTTTCTCACCATTCTTCTTTTCTTATTTCCTGTTGACTTAGTCAGTCCCAATGGGTCATATTGGGATAGTGTGGAGTAAATACCAAACATTACTAACTAAATTCAGGCTTCTGTAGAGACATATGAGAAGAGAAAGGAGAAATTCCCCATGATATCAAGTTAGATTAAAAAGAGGAAAAAAGCAGAAAATATAATTTCATAATTAAAAAAATCATAAACATTGAATATTCTGGTGTAAAGTTAATGAATATCACATCATCTTATTTACTTTGAAGATGTGGAAGCTGAATTACAGAGAGCCTACACAACTTTAACAAACATCTAAGTCTAGTTAGAAATAAAATCAAGAACAAAACAATCCCTTTGACTTTCTGTCCATCATGCTTTCTTGTTCATCACAGCTTCTTCACATGTACTACGAGAGTAGCTTTCCAAGTTTTGGATGGTGTTGTAGTGATAAAAAGAGAAAACTAGTGGAAATGGAATATAATCCTATCCATTCCCGTGAATAAAAATCACAACTATTTCTATACAGCAGATCTCTCACTATTCTCCAAGCCCCAGTTATCCTTCATGGCTTGCCTGTGTCAGCTCCTCCATGAAATCTTTTCTAATCAAACCAAAAGTACACTTTTATTTTTCCCTTTCCAAAGTCATGTATTTCTGCTGTTCTGGCACTTACAGTTTTCTACCATGTATTATGTCTTGATTATTGTCTAATAGACATAATGTATAACATGGAATTTACCAAATAGTGTTAATGATTTCAGGTGCCATTTTGAGACAAAACACACTGAGTTTGGACATGTATATGTCTAGCATACGAAACTGAAAGATAGTAATTCAAGGCAGCTATGGAAAATAACTATACTTGAGCTCATTAGTTAGAATTAGGCATTGCCTCCAAGATTTTCTCATTAACCACTGGCTGGCTATAATAGACCTTAGCCTAAAGTCAAAATAGAAAAATGAGAAATTAATATAACTTTGGATTTCAGCCTCTATATAATCCATTTGAGAACCCATAAAAAGAAAGCATTGTCTCTGAGTAATATGCAATTAAACATGTATACAGAAAAATACAAAGACTTAATAATTAATAAGTTCATAATTTATGGATTTTAAGCACATGAAACTCTAATGATAAACGTAAAATAGGATCCAACTTTATTATACAATTTATGTAATAAAGACTTTTAAGAAATGCTACATTCAGAGTTGAAGAAAATAGATTATTGACATTTTGAGTGGTCAGAGATGAAACTTGTCTCACTCTGGAGAGATGGGCAACATTTTAATAGGATTTAATCAATCATTCTCAACTTTAATTCAGGGAATAATGGATTTCAGTTGTACCCAGAGAAAATTTTGTTCAGAGTAACTAATTTTTCTTACCAAGTTTGACTAAATTCTACACAGAAAACTAAAAGGATAAACTGTTTAGGATTTGGGACTATTGATGTTTTTGCTCATCTGGAGGAATTGCGTTTGACCAGACTAAATGCAATCCCTTCTTACCTTATAATTCTGTAAACCATTTTGCACATTAATTTATGAAAGTTATATTAAATACCTAACTATTTGCATGTACCATGGAAGATATTTCTGGAACTTTCTGCAAAAGGAAGAATAGAGAGAAAATAGTATAGAGTCTAAAAAGTGAACCAGCATTTATTTGCATTTCAAAGAGGAATCACAAAGTATGATGAACTACTTATAAACCAAAGAATATTCATAAATTTACCTAAGCTTTTGGATCTTTATTCCTTCATGTATAAAAAAGAAATAATGATGTGACTATTTATACTCTGTCATAGATCATTAAAAGAATCAATTAGATAATGCTTGTAAAATATTTCATGTCACAGAAAATTTACATGTTTTTATTAGTATTAAATTAAGCGAAAACAAATTCTAGCAAATCTTAAAAAATCATTTGTATTTTGTTATTTCTATATGCCCAGTGACTTTCATTGTGCCAGATACAGTGTTGCTGCTAGACAAAAACACAGTAAATACATTGCAAATGTCAATCTGAATATATTCCTATAGTGAAACTTATAATAGGTAATTTAAATTAGCAATGAAATCTAAAGAATGTAGTTCATGAAAGTTCACTAATGAGCCATATTTTAGTTAAAACAAAATTAGCATTTTTCCTGAATACATTTTTCTGCTGTCAGTTTCTCTTTTTTAGACATTAATTACTGATTGATTCCTGTATTTGAAACAAAATATATAAATATATGCTTAACACAATCAGAATCAGCCTTTTTTTTTATTTCTACGTATAAAAGAGAATAATAACGGCTAACAATAATTACCCATGAGATTGCCATTTTTATTACACTTTGAACTAACTACTTTGGTTTTTAAGAGTTTGGGTTTTTCGTGTGTGTATAGTCTTCATCTACGTATGTATTCAAGTCTCAACTTAGAAGGATTCCAGAGACAATACTAGAGAATATATTTTGTGATTGATCAAGGAGATACCAAAATTCACTACATATACAACACATTATGTAAAGCAAATCAAAGACCTTCATTGTGATTCAAACGAGAAAAACAAAGGTGACTTAAGTGTTTCATTTTTTTGACTTTGCAGGGAGTGCTCTCTTTATTACCACAGTCTTAAAGATCACCCTTTCTACAAATCTGACAGTAGATTATAAAGGCCTTGCGTTATTGATTTTGTCAGACCTTTCTTTTCTTTGAATATCAATTTTCCTTAATTATGCCCCTCACTCTTTCTGTACTGCTTCTGGGACAGAAAACAGTACAGAAATAAACCTTTAGAGATGCTTCTCTTAATGGCAATGGTGTGAAAGGTAGCCAATTAGGAAACACCAGAAATATTGGCAATAGCAATATATTATCTTGCTTTTGTTGACACTGTCTTTAGTACTTTATTGCTTTAGTAGGGCACTATAAATGGAAGGTATTGTGTTATTTATTTTATGTAGTTCTGAAAATCTCCTATGTAGATGTTTATATCATTTTTGTTTAAGCCAATTTCTTTTTAATAGTTCTTCACAAAAATGCAAATGTAATTGCCAAAAGGAGATAAAAGATGGATATTTATAGTAATATTTTTAAATGCAAAAGTATAAAAACTAATATCAGTAATAGATATGTGTGAGGATGATGGGTGGGGTGTGATACAGTGGCTTTTGTTGGATGAAGAGAATTAAACAGTTAAAAAAAGGAAATGATGTAATTATTAAGATTTCTGAAAGTTCTTTGTCTGAGTTAGAAATTCCATTCATTCTCAAAAAGTGATATGTCATTTACCTTCATAAAATCTGCATCGCCACAGCTTCCCAAAGAGCTAAGTTTCCAGCTATAGAGATTGAATCTGCCCAGCATGTGTTATTTGGCCATCATTGAAATGTTGAATGAATTAGACCTGTCCATATTTAGAACTGTTATTCCAGATCCTCAGACATGATAATTTTTTCTTTCCCAGTGAGACAGTGTCTGACCTGTTGACTCATTCAGTGTGACAGTAAGTCAGACTGATGCAGGAGTTTTAAACTCTAAATGGTTAGGCTTCTTAGATTCAAGACAAATAATCTACTCTCAGATTTATATAAAGGGAGATCTTTAAGGCTGTGATAACAAAAAGAACACTCCCTACAAAGTCAAAAAATGAAACCCTAAGTCACCTTTGTCATTTTCGTTTGAATCACAAAGTCTTTGATTCTCACAAAAATGTTGAAAAATGCATTTATTTGAAATCTCAGATTCCAACTTCACAAGCCTCTATGATACAATGGTTTTTGTTAAAAAAAAAAAAAAATCAATTTTAAATGTACCATCTATGTAAAATAATCTGGTGCAATCCCAAATCCTTTAAATTTTACAAACGAACCATTATGTCTATTTAATACAGAACTGAATATGGGAATGTGTTAATATAAAAATCTAATAGCATATTATCAAAATAATTCTTTGATTACACTTGAACAAATATGTAGGATTTTCCTTACAGAACCCACAGTACAAAAAGAGCAAATCTTCTATCTAAAGGGGAGGGAGGCAAGAAAAAGAAACAAACAAATAAAGGATTTTATAATTGTTATTTTCTAATGAAAAGAAAATTGAAAATATCCAGCTAAGACTTTGCCCATGTTATATTATTTTGGGTATGTATATATATTTTTCTCTTCTCGGTTTTGAGTCACCCTGAAAATTATCTCTTGAATATAAATCACAATAAACCATTAAAGGAAATATCTTGGTAGATGTTATGAAATCATTGCTACAATCTCTTTAACTAGGAACATGTGTTCGTGTGTACATCTGCTTTGCTTAATTCATGTGTTTTTTTTTTGGTCAAAAAAGCTGCAAACGTTTTCAAACTTTTTTTTTCTTTTCTCTTTCTTTTTTTCCTTTTCTTTTTTCTTTACTCTTCTCCTTCTCCTTCTTCTTTTCTGTGAAGACCTTTTTGTTTGTTTGTTTGTTTGTTTGTTTGTTTGTTTGTTTGACACCCCCTCCCAAACCAGAAAGAAGGAAGCTGGGCTCATTACTGTCTTCCTAGAAGTCATGGTAAGGTCAGTTCCCCTGGTCTTTTTTCCAGGGCAGACTGTACTTCAGTGGTGAACCTCAATGTTCATGCAGAAACTACAGATGTCATACAGATCTGTAGCAGGACTAAAGTAAATTGGGTAAAGTGACCCCTTTTTCTCCTTAGCCCACCTTCAAAAGTTGTGGAAAGCTGAGGGGGCAACTTAAATTCAACCAGTAGCAGAAAACAAGGAGGTTTTCTAGCACGATATTCAAGCACAGTTCACTTTGCTGCAAATGAGCTAGTCTCAGGTGCTTTCTTCCCAAACATTCGTTCTCTGATATTGAAGCCCAAAGGAAGTAAGAGTAACAGACTAATTGAGGGAGCTGATGTGAGGTCTTGTCCTAGGCTAGACACTTTTCCTGATTATGTCCATGTGCTTTGGCACACCTGATTTTTTTGTATAAACAACTTGGAAATTTTAAAAGAAATGTACGTAAGAGGACATTAAATAGAATCCTTGAAAAGAGGAAAAACTGTAAAGTCATAGTATTTACTTCTTCCTCTTTTTTGCCAATTTGCATATTTCCTAGCAACCCTCCCTTTTAACACCTCCTACAGGCTGCCTCCCCCTCCCCCCCACACACACATACAGGCCAATTCCTTTCACATTAAAAACCTTCTTAAAGTAGCATACAACCTCCACCACAGGAAACTTACCCTTTATGCCCTCATCTACTTGCAATTCAGAGCCTGCTTGTACATGGCTTGCTGCAGAGCCGGACTATTATGAAAAAGAGAAAACACTATTTTCTTTATTCTCTATCCGGAGACCATCTCATTTTACTGCAGTTTCAAAGGAAACCTCGTAAATGCAGCTGGGGAAATAAATGAACAATACACAACATGCAACCAGCCATTCTTTTATTTATCAACTAAACATGTAATCAGTTCTTTGTTTTGCAGACAGTCACTGGTTTTGATTCTCAAAATTTCTTTACAAAAGAAATAAAAACCAAGATCAAACAATTCCTCTGGTTTCACTAGCTGCATAATTAAGAAACCACCAATATACACATACAATTAAGTTTTCTTCTCACACCTTTTTGCTTGTTTATTAAATCATAATATGGATTTGTACTGTTTAAAGAGTAGGTATAAAAGCTGAGATTTAACTTTAAATATATTCATATTAGTAAATGATTTAATTTCAAAATTATGAAAAACATCTTTGAAATGTTATAGCAAGTAGCCTATGAAATTTAAAAACAAACAAAAATTTCAGAAAGCCATTGTTCTCAACAGAGCTACGAACCAGCCTGGGTACTTTAGATGTTATTTAATCTGTCTCTTGCTGACTAGCAGCTAAGAGTCCCTGATCACTATTCTAATACCCATCTCAATATGGGGTTAGATAGTAATAGTCAGATAGTAATAAAATTGGATGTAATATGATCCTATTTGGTCCTTACATACTTCTGGGTAGTATGGCTCTCCAAAACTGAAATGGTCCCTTTATAGGCAAGAAAGAGGGGAAATATATATATGGCTCTCTCTCTCTCTCTCTCTCTCTCTCTCTCTCTATATATATATATATATAGAGAGAGAGAGAGAGAGAGAGAGAGCCATATATATATAGCCATATATATATATATATAGCCATATATATATATATATATATATATATATATATATAGCCATATATATGTATGTGTATATATATGTAACATATACATATATGCATATATGTAATTTGTTAGTTTATTAGTGTTCCACTTCAATCTAGTTGTACAAGAAACTTAAGGCTACTTACAAAAAAATATACAATTAAATAAAAGTCACAAGTGTAAATAAAAATAAAAGTAGTACCAGAACTGAGCCTTAAAAATGTATATCTTGCCCAGTCAGTCCGAGGCTGCCGCTGCAGAGGAACTACCCAAAGAGAAGATGCAAAGATGCCGTCCGTGCGCTGCGCTATGGCCGTGGCCTGCACCCTCCCTCCGTGGGCTGGGCTGGTCTCCAAAAATGCTTTGGGATCATCTTTCATTGCTGCAAGGACCCTCCATGCCACCAATACTCATCTTCAGAAGACTGGCACTGCCAAGATGTCCTCTATTCTTGAAGAGTGCATTCTTGGAGCTGATACCTCTGTTGACCTTGAAGAGACTGGGTGCCTCTTAATATTGGTGACGGTATTGCCCGAGTACATGGGCTGAGGAATGTTCAAGCAGAAGAAATGGTAGAGTTTTCTTCAGGCTCAAAGGGTATGTCTCTCAATTTGGAATCTGACAATGTTGTTGTTGTCGTGTTTGGAAATGATAAACTAATTAAGGAAGGAGATATTGTGAAGCGAACTGGAGCCATTGTGGATGTTCCATTTGGCAGTGAACTGTTGGGTCGTGTAGCAGATGCCCTTGGAAATGCCATTGATGGAAAGGGTCCAATTGGTTCCAAGACCGTAGGTGAGTTGGTCTGAAAGCACCTGGGATCATTCCTCCAATCTCTGTGCGGGAACCAATGCAGACTGGCATCAATGCTGTGGAAAGCTTGGTGTCGATTGGTCGTGGTCAGTTTGAGCTAATTATTGGTGACTGACAGACTGGCAACACATAAACTGCTATTGACACAATCATTAACCAGAAACATTTCAACGAAGGAACTGATGAAAAGAAGAAGCCGTACTGTATCTATGTCGCTATTGGTCAGAAGAGATCCACTGTTGCTCAGTTGGTGAAGAGACTGACAGATGCAGATGCCATGAAGTAACCATGTGGTTTCAGCTACTGCTTCTGATGCTGCCCCGCTTCAGTACCAGGCTCCTTATTCTGCTTGTTCCATGGGAGAATATTTTAGGGAAAATGGCAAACATGCTTTGATCATCTATGACGACTTATCCAAACAGCCTGTTGCTTATCGTCAGATTTCTCTGCTGCTCTACCAAAACCCTGGTCGTGAGGCCTATCTTGGTGGTGTGTTCTACCTACACTCCCATCTGCCAGAATGAGCAGTCAAAATGAATGGTTCTTTTGGTGGTGGCTCCTTGACTGCTTTGCCAGTCATAGAAACACAAGCTGGTGATGTGTTTACATTCCAACAAATGTCATTTCTATCACTGATGCACAGATCTTCTTGGAAACAGAATTGTTGTACAAAGGTATCCGCCCTGCTATTAACGTTGATTTGTCTGTGTCCCATGTTGGATCTGCTGCCCAAACCAGAGCCATGAAGCAGGTGGCAGGTACTATGAAGCTGGAATTGTCTCTGTATGTTGAGGTTGCTGCATTTGCTCAGTTTGGTTTTGATCTGGAGGCTGCCACTCAACAACTCTTGAATTGTGGTGTGCGTCTGACAAAATTGCTGAAGCAAAGATGGTATTCTCCCATGGCTATTGAAGAACAAGTGGCTGTTATTTATGCCAGTGTAAGGGGCTGTCTTGATAAACTGGAGTACAGCAAGATCACACAGTTTAAGATGCTTTCTTGTCTCATGTTATCAGCCAACACCAAGCCCTATTGGGCACTATCAGGGATGATGGAAAGATCTCAGAATAGTCAGATGTAAAGCTGAAAGAGATTGTAACAAACTTCTTGGCTATATTTGAAGCTTAAACTCCTATGGATCTCATCAAGTACCAGTTAGGTTTGTCATTGTTTCTTTTTAGTAATCAGTTCCATTTGTAAAAGGATTACTCTTGTACTACAGATGTACAGAAATCACATTAAAAATAAAGGTTCCGTATTGCTTAGTGAAAAAAAAAAAAAAAAGTATGTCTTAAAACTAACTTCCAC
Organism: Rhinolophus sinicus; assembly: GCF_057876585.1. Lineage (NCBI taxonomy): Eukaryota > Metazoa > Chordata > Mammalia > Chiroptera > Rhinolophidae > Rhinolophus > Rhinolophus sinicus. The sequence continues at coordinate 196,356,677 of NC_142501.1, forward strand.
AGCATTCTCTCAGGCTGCTGTGTGTCTTCTCCGCTATGGATAAAATATACACATGGGCAAGTACATAGGGCCAGATTCACTCTTTTCTTTTACTCATTAACTTCTCATAGGAATTCTTTTTACCTGTAAACCTTGAACTGCTATTTGTTTCAACAATCTTTCAAAATTTTTGATATTTGAATCACATACAATTCTATTTTTAGTCTCCTTGAAAGTTCCTGGCTTTATATACCATGAACATTAATCCCTGTATTGTCAGAGTAAACTAGCAACCTCATACAGCTGCTGTGAAGTACTACTATCTTTTAGTTTTGTTTTGCTAATAAGAAACCAGGTAACCACTAAACTATTGTCAGTGTCTATGAGTTTCTGTTTCTCTTTTTTTTTTTCTTGTTTTTTTGTTGTTTTTGGTATGTATACCACATATCAGTGAAATCATATGGTTCTCCAGAGGGTAAGGTGGTAGATGAGGGTAAAGGGGATCAAATATATGGTGATGGAAGGAGAACTGACTCTAGGTGGTGAACACACAACGGGATTTATAGATGATGTAATACAGAATTGTACACCTGAAATCTATGTAGCTTTACTAACAATTGTCACCCCAAGAAACTTTAATAAAAATAAAAAGAAAGAAACCAGAGATTATTGAGAAAATAAACCGATAGGATGTTTTTTTATTGATATAATCATATGATTTTTGTCCTTTATTTTGTTTATGTGATGTATCACATTGATGGATTTGCGGATGTTGAACCATCCTTGTGCCCCGGGGATGAACTTGGTCGTGATGAATAATCCTCCACTTGGTCGTGATGAATAATCTTTTTAATGCATTGTTGTATTCAATTTGCTAGAATTTTGTTTAGGATTTTTGCATCTGCATTCATCAGAGATATTGGTCTGTAGTTTCCTTTTTTTTGTGTTGTCCTTACAAGGTTTTGGTATCAGGGTAATGTTGGCCTCATAAAATGAGTTAGGGAGTACTGTCACTTCTTCAATTTTTTGGAAGAGTTTGAGCAGGATTGGTATTAGATTCTCTTTGAAAGTTTGGTAGAATTCACTAGTGAAGCCATCTGGTCCCGGACTTTTGCTTTTGGGAAGGTTTTAGATGACTGACTAAATTTTCGTTACTGGTGATTGGTCTGTTTAGATTTTGCAGTTCTTCATGGTTCAGCCTTGGAAGGCTATATGATTCTAAGAACTTGTCCATTTCTTCTAGGTTATTGAATTTGGTGGCATATAGTCCTTCATAGTATTCTTGGATGATCCTTTGTATTTCTGTGGTGTCCGTGATAACTTCCCATTTTTCATTTCTGATTTTGTTAATTAGTGTCTTCTCTCTTTTTATCTTAGTGAGCCTAGCCAAGGGTTTGTCAATTTTGTTAATCTTTTCAAAGAACCAGCTCTTTGTCACAATAATCTTTTCTATTGTCTTTTTGTTCTCTGTTTCATTTAGTTCTGCTCTGAATTTTGTTATTTCCTTTATTCTGCTGACCTTGGGTTTCACTGGTTCTTCTTTTTCTAGTTCTTTAAGGTGTAACATGAGGTTATTTATTTGGGATTTTTCTTGTTTCTTGAGATAGGACTATAATGGAATAAATTTCCTTCTTAAAACTGCTTTTGCTGCATCCCAAAAATTTTCATAGGACGTATTTTCATTGTCATTTGTTTCTATGTGTCTTTTGATCTCTCCTCTAATTTCTTCTTTGACCCAGTCGTTCTTTAAAAGTATGTTGTTTACTCTCCACGTATTTGTGTTTTTTCCTGCTTTCTTTTTGCAGTTGATATCCAATTTCAAAGCCTTGTGATCAGAGAATATGTTTGGTATGATTTCAAACTTCTTAAACTTGCTGAGGCTTATTTTATGTCCCAATATATGGTCTATCCTTGAGAATGTTCCATGTACACTAGAAAAGAATGTATAGTCTGATGTTTTAGGATGAAGTGCTCTATATATGTCAATTATGTCCACTTTATCTAATGTGTCATTTAGGGCTGCTATGCCGTTATTTATTTTCTGTTTGGATGATCTATCCATAGCTGTCAATGATGTATTTAGGTCCCCAAGTATAACTGTGTTTTGGTCAATCTCTCCCTTTAGTTCTGTTAGTAGTTGCTTGGTATATTTCGGTGCTCCCTGATTGGGGGCAGAAATATTGATGACTGTTTTTGTCTTCTTGTTGTATAGTCCCCTGTATCATTATGAAATGTCCATCTTTGTCTCTTGTTATCTTTTCACCCTGAATCTGTTTCATTTGATATCATTATGGCTACACCTGATTTTCTCTGGGTACCATTTGTTTGGAGTGTCAATTTCCACCTTTTTACTTTGAGTCTATGCTTGTCCTCGTAGCTGAGATGCATCTCTTGGACACAGCATATGGCTGGGTTTAGTTTTTTGATCCAATCTGCTACTCTGTGTCTTTTGATTGGTGAGTTCAGTCCATTTACATTTAGGGTGATTATTGATATGTGAGGATTTCCTGTCATTCTATCTTTAGTTTTCTGGTAAGGCTGTGTCTCCATTGTTTCTTTGCCATTTTGTTGTCTATTATTTCTGTGTGGTGGGATTCTATGATGTTTCCCTCTGTTTCTTCTTCTATTACTATATATATATAATCAGTTCTGGATTTTTTTTGAGTGGTTACCCTTAACTTTATGTAAAAGAAAGTTTGATAATTAGAGTATTCCATTTTCTTCAGCACGCTTACTTTCTCCATTCCCATATTCCGGTTCAGGCCTTTACTCTCCCCCTTTTTGAGTTTTGGTTGCCACAAATTGTCCCTGTTGATGGTGGTCGAATAGCCTCCTTTAGTATTCTTTGTAGTGCAGGTCGTGTATTAGAAAATTCCCTCAGCTTCTGTATGTCTGCAAAGGTCTTTATTCCTCCTTCATATCTAAAGGATATCTTTGTTGGATATATTATTCTTGGCTCATAATTTCTCTCTTTCAATAGTTTGAATATTTGGTCCCACTCCCTCCTGGCTTGTAGAGTTTCTGCTGAAAAATCTGATGATAATCTAATGGGCTTTCCTTTGTAGGTTATTGTCTTCTTTTCCCTGGCTGCCTTGAGGATTCTTTCTTTGTCATTGATTTTAGACAGCTCCAATACAATGTGTCTTGGAGAATGCCTGTTGGGATTGAGGTAATTAGATGTTCTATTTGCTTTCTGGATTCGAGGATCCAGTTCTGTCCACAAGTTTGGGAAGTTCTCATCGACAATTTGTTTGAATATATTCTCTGTTCCCTTCTCTCTTTCTTCTCCTTCTGGTATGCCCATTATTCTTATATTGCTCTTTCTGATGGAGTCAGAAAGTTCTTGTAGAGTTCTTTCATTTCTTTTAAGTCTCAAGTCTCTTTCTTCTTCCAACTGTGTAATTTCCAGGTTTCTATCTTCGATGTCACTGATTCTTTCCTCCATCTGGTCAACTCTACCACCTAAGCTGGTTATTTCATTCTTAATTTCTTTTATTGAGTTCTTAATCTCCAGCAATTCTATTTGGTTCCTTTTTTAAAATTTCAATCTCTTTTGTAAAATGCTCATGTTGTTCTTTGATTGTGTTTCTGAGTTCATTAAACTGCCTGTTCATTTTTCTGGCACCCCCAGTATTTTATGAAGACAAATTTCAGGTTTGTTTCAAAACATTCTAGGAATCAATGAGATAGTCTGTGACAGTGTTCGCAAGGGCAATAAGATTTAAAAATTTTAAACTAATTAATGAATTAATTAATTAAATTAGCAAAAACAGTAATCAGAAATGAACAATAAACCAGAGGGATGTGGCCATTAAAAGACACAGACTCTAATACCAGATAATTAGGGTTGGAGCCTGAGCTCTGCCAATTGTCAATTTGTATTATCAGGACTGTAAAGAAGGAAAAAAAAAAAAATTTCCTCTACTCTCTTAGGTTAGTGGCTGAGTCCTGCAAATTAAACTGACAACAAACTCATTAACAGGAGAAAAAGTTTTATACATATGTATATGCAAGCCAACAAAAGTAGTAGCCGGCTTGCTAAAGAGTCAAAGTTAGAACCTTATAGACCTAACTTAGTAGAAGGAAGAGAAGGAAGATAAAATACTTCTATGGTTTCTTTAGGAAAAATGAATGGGCTTTTTAGGGGAAGAAATTGTAGATAAGAAAGTTTGCAATAGTTTGTCTTCACAAGTATGGTTTCTCTTTCCATTTTCTTAGGGGCCATATAACTCCCGAGAGAAGGGATTTATGTTAGATTTTATCTGTTTTTTCCTCTTGGGAGCAGACCTTTATGGCAGTCTCATTTCCAAAGTTGCTGCTTCTATTCAGATAAGGGTAGCTCTGAAAAGTCTACTTTCTGCATCAGTTGAAACTCAAATGTTTTCATGTTAAAATAGTCTTCATACCATCTCTGGAATTCCAAATGGGTTCCAACAGAATAGTTCCTAAACTTTGGTCTTCTCAACTTATCAATATACTAACATCAACCTTGTGACATAATTCTTATGAACAATTTAGCATTATTCTGGGATTCTACAGTTCTTAAATAAATGTAAAATATTATTTCTTAGAACAGACATATTTCCTTTTGGGGATTACTAAGAATAGGTTTACAGTAGTTTCTGTATAGTAGCTATGATGATGAGTTTTATAATAATCTTTCATGTTTTTACCCTCAATATAGGCTGATACGCTTTCATCAAAGTGAGGTACTTTTACCATAGTCAGTAATGTCCATGGGGAATATTACAATGTTCTCGTTAACTGGATTTTACGAGACAATGATTATTTAAAACTTTATGGAGTGGATTACATTCAAAATATGTAGGCCTAAAACCTAGATTATTTTAATGACTTAAATTTCTTCAAACTTCTCATTCGAGCCTTCTAACATGTGTATAAATGGTTAGTTAGGGTAGTCTATGTCAAAATCACTATGTCCCAAACAGAATTTATCATACCCTTATTCTACTCTTACTTCAGTATTTTCCACGCGGCAGTATTACCATTATTCATTCAGTCACCCCAACAAGAAAACTGGCACAAATTCTTGATTTCTTTTCCTCTCTGATTTCCTAAATTCAATCAAGAAACAAGTTCAGTTGTTTCAGTTCTTATCTATATATGTTATCTGTACATATGTGAATACATATATGGAAAGTATGTATAGTTTATTCTACCATGGACCTAGTTTAGGTGATCAAATTCTCAGCAAGATGATCACAATAGCATCTTAAATGTTAACCTTCAAATCCATTGGCCACAAATTAATTTTCTACAAGATGAATTATGAACTCTTGAAATGAACAGTCCTCAGTTTTTCTCTGCTTATCTCTCTAGTCACAGTGTTCAATGACTTGTTATTTGATTCATTTTATTGAACACATATTGAGCATCTAATATGTTTTAAGCATTGCTCTTGGAGGTTAACGTATCTAATCACCTATACATGTATTTCTCTCTTATGATATTTGTTAAGTAAATGAGTGAATTTCTATGCAGAGTTCTTAGTATTTATCATGAACAAAGAAAAACCTACTTGGATGAGAAATAGCAGTTACTAAAAGTTTTGACTCAAAAATGGCAAAAATTATTAGATCAAGTAATTTTATAGGCAAGTATTGAGAATCTGTATCCTGCAAAAAGTTTCACAGATGGAAAAAGCGAGGGTATAACCTAATTTAATTTATCATCTAGACTAACTTGATTTAAAAAAAAAACAAACTGCATAAGGATATTACAAGAAATAAAAACTTTCTCATTCTTACCTGTCAAACAAAAAGATGTTATGTACACATGGGTTTTAAACCAGGATTGTAAGATTATTCAGTATTAAAATGGGTTAATGTGCCCTATTTCATTGACCTATATTGATGCCTATGTCCAACACTGCCTTGAATAGCCAAAGCAATAAGACAAGAAAATCTCAAACACACATGATTTCAAACAGAGGATTACCAATGTAGAAAATGCAAGAAAATATATGGATCATCTATTTGAATTGATAAGAAACTGTGGCAAAACACTGTGGGACAAATTTGATATATTATATATATAGAATAAAATGGAAAGAATAATACAAAATAATTATAAACAATTCAAGCTTGCATCAAAATTTGATGTATTATAGATATGGAATAAAATCTGTGGGGTGTTAACTACCTGTTTAATAAATGGCACTAGGCCAAGGGACTATCCACGCATATAAGAAGAAATAATAATTATTATTTTTTTAATGTACACAAAAATTAAATTATCAGGCTGGATGATAAAGTATTTAATCAAGGAAAGCAAAGTATTTAAATATCAAGAATAAAATATTAGATACTATTTTATGATCTTAGTTTAGCAAGACAGTAAGAGCACAAAGCATAACTAATTTGACTTCATTAAAATTAAAATGTATTCCATAAAAGATATAAAAAAACAAAATTCAAATGAATTAATCGTATAAATGCTTGTAACTACCAAATACTAACAACAAAAAAGCAATTATCAAAATAGCCAAGAGGGGAATCGAATCATAGATAACATACCAAAAAATATGAAAAACTCTCAATTCACTTGTGATCAAGAAATTACAGTTTTAAAACATTAACACAGCATTTTATATTATCAAAATTAAGAATGGAAAAACTTCAACAATAATATATGATGGCAAAGATGAATTGGAGCTAGAATCCTCATAGACTGTTATCTGGAGAGTAATTGCTATGAACACTTAGGTGGTCATTTATCAATATTAGCTAATGAGGGAGATGTATATATCCTTCAGTCAGCAGTTCTTCTCCTAGATATATGAAGGGTGCCAGAAAATCTACACAAGTGGACACTTTGGTGAACGTTGCTCAAGAAGTAGTTCACCATAATCTGAAGTGCCTGGGCGCTGATGGTAACCATTTTGAGCACCTTTTGTAATTGTAGAAGTCAAACATGACCTGTATTCATCTTTTGTTATTGGTATATACTGAGTATTATAATTTTAACACAGTTTCCTTTCTTAAAATGTATATACATTTTTTTTGCACCCTCTATATAACCTAGCAAAACTAAAGTTTATGTGTCTGTAAGGACATATTTAAGAATGTCCATTGCAGCATGGTTTTGTAATAAATGAAACAAATCATCAACAGAAAAACTAGGATATATACTATATGAATACATAGTCTATAGTATATTCTATCAGTAGGGTATACATGTGATCAATTCTTACATAGACATTTTATATAGCCTGTTACATGAATTATCTATAGTTACATGTTTTAACATGGGTTATCTCAAAAACTTTCTATTTAGTAAAAATCTTAAAGTTGTTGAAAATATAATAGAAATATACATATATATTTCTGTCCTCATTTAAAAGATTTCAAAACCATGAAAATACTACTTTGCATTTTTATGAATACGTAAATTTGTGTTGTTTTTTGTAAATTTTGTAAATGCTATACTCTGCTTTCTATGCAGTGTCTAAGCAAACACTTAACTAATAATATGTACTCAGCAAATATCTGCTTGAATAAATAAATTTTGACAGATTGTATAATTAACAACTAATGTAGGATATGGTTAATTCTAGGAAGAAAGTGAGTGAGGTAATAATAGAATAAAAGGGTGTCCAGCTGGTCTTCTCCTCCTATATCTGTATGTTTTGATTCAATTAATACAAGTACACACACACACACACACACACACACACAATCTTAAACAATATTGGAGAATTTGCTGTTTGGTATTTTGACAATATTTTATATTGTCAACATTTGTTGCAAATTTTTGAGTATATATTTTAAATAATTCACAATAAAAGAAATTAAAGTATACAAGCTAACATATATATATATTATACATATATATTATATATATATATATATATATAATATATATAATATATTATATAAATATATATATATATATATTTTTTTTTTTTAACAAGGGCACAGCTCATAGTGACCCATGTGGGGATCAACCTGGCAACCTTGGTGTTACTATTAGCGCCACGCTTATCCAACTGAGCTAACCGGCAACTCCAAGAATATTTTAAAAATGAAAAGGGAACATAGACTTCACCATTCTATAAAAACTTAGAACATTTCATAATTTGAAGTAGGTTGGCTTAAAAAGTAGTGAGGTTTTTTTCTGTCTGTTGGTTTTTTTGGGGTTTTTTGGGTTTTGTTTTTGTTTTTGTTTGTTTGTTTGTTTGTTTTTTTAATACACACTAGATGGAGCCTGCCTGGCATACTATAGGGCTTATTTATTAGGTGAGAGATAAAGAAACACATATCTACATACTCTTCTAAGTATATATAGATTTAATGGTTTGTTTTCCAAATCCATCTTATTCCTTTTCTGTACCATGCTCCTGACAAAGTAATACACTAAGATTAATTAAGAGAAACCAACCATTTTCCTTAGAAATAGATTTTTTTTTTTCTATACAGGAAGAATTCCATAACACAAAAGAAAGTATTCAAATTAGGTCTTTAACACATCTGTGTGTGTTTGTGTGTGTGTGTGTGTGTGTGTGTGTGTATTGTTTCTCTCTCTCTCTCTCTCTCTCTCTCTCTCTCTCTCTCTCAATTCAAACCTTTCCTAAACTGTGTGAATCCAGCCAGCATGCCTGACTCATCTAATAATTCCTCTTTACTCCAAAGCAGAATCATAGCAGTATTATTTTGGCAACAAAATATATTCAACTTCCTTAAGTGTCATTTAAAAATCTCTAACAGCAATAAAACATTTTAAATTATATAGTATATTCTGTTTCAAAGTGGAAGCCTTTTCTTTATTTATAGTGTATTGAATTTTACACACCAATAAATTTTTACTTAATTTTATATAGTCGTGTATTTTTCCATTTACTTATAATTTTGATTATGAAAAATAAGTGCATTTGTTTGCATCTCAGAACAAATTGGAAGCAAAACAAATTACATGATCTAAGATTTTTTAAAAATTTAATTAATGTCATCAAAGTACTTGATTCTGACATTTAAATATTTAAGCTAGTTGATGATTCATTCAATATATTAACAACAGGATAGTAAGAGCTAGGAGCCAAGAGTACAAGTAGAGATTTATATTTGTTTACAGGCAAGCATACCTATAAAAAGCAAACAATGAAATTAATTGTTAATGACTAATTCAGAATTCAAAAATCAAAAAAGTTTGTTTATTAAAGAGAGGAATAAACATTTTCTACTCATAAAGGTAAAAAATAGCATGTCTAAAAGTATTTAAAAAAAGTATACTGTCCACATTTATTTTAGAATTCTTTTGGATATTAGACATTTCAATTATTTAAATCTAATGCTTTGAAATCTTATAAAAGTAGCATTTCTTTATGCCGTGTCCACTGGGGGAAAATAGCTCCTTAGTTAATCACAGGATGAATTTACAGTTTACTTCTACTGATTGAGTACCCACTAAATATATGTGGAGAAGACCATGACATAAATCCTAATCATTAGCATTTAGAGGAATTTGACCCCATGCAAGATAGGTATTTAAAAATATACCAGGGTGGCAAAAAACATGTGTACATATTTTAAGAGATGTTATCTATGCTCAAGCAGTAGTTCTCCACAATCAGAAGTGTCTGGACGTTGATGGTAAACACTTTGAGCACCTCTTGTAATTGCAGAAGTCAAATGTGACTTGTGTTCATCTTTTCTTATCGGTATATATTGAGTATTACAATTAATACAGTTTTTCCCTTTCTTAAAATGTGTATACATTTTTTAAGCACCACCTGTATATTTCAATGCAATGTGGTAGAATCAATGAGAATTTATATACAGGATGCTATAAAATTATTGAAGAGAAAAATTTACTCCAGACACAAAGTATAGGGTTCCAATTCGGTAATCTTTCCTTGGCAAGGTTTTTTTTTGTTTTATTTTTTTTTTTCCCCCAGAACTTTGGGTTAAAAACAGTTTTGTGGTTTTATATCAGACTTCTACCTAATTTCTACTGTTCAATCACCCCAAAAGTTAGGCAATGTATTACTCTTTTTCTTCTGGTATACATAATTTGGCTGCCGATAGTGTTTCTCCTCTAGAAAGATAATCTCTTTAAACATAAATTTCCCATATCTCTTTGTTGTCCTGACACATTGACAAGTTCACAGATTCTTTCTCCTCTTAAAGGCCCCTTTTCCACACTGATTTATGAGTAAACTATCCCTTTACCTTCTATATTTCTATGGCCTTCATTCAAATTATATACCATTCTCATTAATTCAAAACATTTCTAATCTCTCTGAGCAGGAAATCATTTTTTAACCCATTTCATCTTTTTTCCCACTAAGATCTGGTCAGCCACCTCAGAAATTTATATTTTTGATACAAAAGATATCATTTCATTGGTGTTTAACACGTTTTAGAATGAACAAAATGACAAAACAGCTTTAGGAATAATACTCATCCACTCATTAGTATGGTAATAAGTACAGTACCTGTTGCTTTTTTCTCCCTCCATAGTTTATGGCACTTTTAATTTTGATCCATAAAAGTTTAACATTATCAACGTATGCTATTGCACATATGCACACACACAATAGCATATGTTGATAATGTTAAACTTGAATATACATATACACACACACACACACACACACACACACACACACACGCACATATTAGAGCAGTTTTAGATTCACAGCAAAGTAACTGAGAACGTACAGATATTTTCCCATATGTCCCCTGCCTCTACACATGTGTAGTACATAGCCAACCCCTCAGCAGTGGTACGTTTGCTACAATAGGTGAGCCTACACTGACACATTATAATCACCCACAGTTTACAGTTTACCTTAAGGTCGCATTGTTTTTTCTCCTGCGCAATGATATTAATTGTCAAGTGCATGCAAACCATAACCACGCAGACTGAATGTACCTCACACAGACATTTATCTTCTTTTCAATTCGTCCTCTAGTTTTCTGAGCCCAGACACAAATATTTAGAATGTACATGAAGTTTTAAAAAACAATATTTATCATTTAGTTTATTTTAAGCACATAAACAAGTATAAATATTATTGAAGGATTAGCAAATTTTTAATTATCAATTTTACAGGGTTTGGTGATAATGAATTTTCCATTATTCAATATTTCATTGAAAGACCTAATTAAAATGATTTACAAACTCTAATTAGGTTCCAGGAAGACAAGCATCATGCAGTTCCTAACAACAACGAAGTAAAAATGGAATGGGTGAAAAGCAAGAGCCCATGATGAGGAAAGCATAAAGTTCTATTTTAACTGATAAGGACAGTATTATTCTGCTCAGGCTGTGTGGCTTCAACAACAAAAATTAGTTTTTGCAGTTCTGGAGACTGGAAAATCCAAGATCATAGTGATAGGGTAGGTAGGTAGATATAAATGAGTGGGAGGAGAGACCTAGCCCCCGTTAGAAAGCCCCTTGCTGCAACTCCTACTTGGGTCAAGACCTTTTGCAGCTGCCCTCACTTAGGGCACCAATGCCTTACTAGCCCAGCAGGATTCCAGACTTACACATACCCCTAAAGCAAAGGAATATGTTTACACATGTCCCTAAATCAAAGTGATGTGTTGTTAGAAGTCAAAGAAGGAAAGAAAATATCCTGCGTATCAGAGTGTACATCCTGTTTGTCAGGATGACCAATACCTCACTAGCCCAGCAGAATTCCAGGCTTACCCACATACCTTAAATCAAAGGGCTGTGATTGTGCATACCCCTAAATCAAAGGGATATGCTATTAGAAGCTATTAGAAGCCAGAGAAAGGAGGAAGACATCTGCTTATCAGAGCACACATCCTGCTTATCAGGACCATTTTAGTGAATTCTCAAACAAATCCTAAAAAGAAAATTGACAGAAACTTCCTTGAGAACCAAAAGGGAGGACCAGACACCTCAGCAGGAGAGGAAGAGCTAACGAGAAGGGAGAGGGGCAGGCAATTCTACCTATAGAAATAAAAGCCTTCATACAATGTAAGAAGAGGCCTTTCTCCCTCTTGGGATTGGTCCACTCCACATCTTGGAGTGTATCTGTCCTTACTGATAAACTTCTTCACATCCTTTACATGCACAAAATGCTGTCTCTCGACTGAATTCTTTCCCTCAAGAAGACGAAGAGCCGAGTAATATTATCATAACCCAGTAACAACAGTACCAGCAGTGCCAGTGTCTGCTGAGACCTCTCCTCTTGGATTGCAGATGGCTGCCTTCTCGCTAAGTCCACACATGGCTTCTCCTCTGGGCTCCTGGGGAAAGAGAGATCTCTGGTGTTTCCTCCTCTTCTTTTCAGGGTAACCGCCCTATGATTAGTGCCTTGTCTTTATGACTTCATTGACCTTCTTTACCTCACAGAAGGCATTATCTCTAAAATATGGTCACATTGGGGTGAGGGCCTCAGTATGTGGATTTTGCAGAGACATTTGCAGAGTAACAGTTCAGTCTGTAACAGGGAGGCTTTGATCTCATGCAGTAAGTTCTTGAATATTTAAGTTTTAGAAGGGCATGAATTATAAAGCACAAATTTAAAATATATTGCAGGTTGTACTAGCTAAAACCCATCTATACATTAATGTGCTATATCTTCCTTGCTATTCCGAATGTATTCACTGATGCAATAGTCCATTAGCAAGAACCCACCACTTTTCTCTTGTCTTCTAAAGGGTTGCAAGCACGGTCCCTAGCTAGAGGCGCCAAGAAAAACAATGTATGGATTAGATCATGAATCTAACTGAAATATGATCAGATCTCTTTAATCTATTTTCTTAATATGGCTACGTTAAGTTAATGCTGCACTAGAGTGTACCCTACAAATTACAAATTCAACTCCAAAAGTATGAGCAATTGTAATGGATAAGTAACTCATTTATCCAGTATTCCTTTCATTCAAGAAGCCATGTATCTTCCAGTCAGTAGAAGTTATGTTCATTCAATGGGAATGAGGTCAGCTACTTCCTTCCCCATTCTTTGTAAACCTTTTTTGATATCAACATGACCCACAAATGGACCATCTCCCTTATACTCTAGTCTCCTTATAAGTCACTTGCTCATGTAACAGTAATAATCAATTCCATTCCTTTCTTTAGACTTGAGTAATGATGTCAGCTTGGCTTGCTTACGGACTTGTGTTTCCCTGGCAGATCACCTGACTACTATATAATCTAATGTAGTCTCTTTCAAAGGTCTGCTGTTTGGCAGGCTGTTAGCTGGGGTCACGGGGACAACTGAGTCACCACATGCCTCTCATCAACCAGCAGGCTAGCCCAGACTCATTCATATGGCCATACTGGGGTTTTTAGAGCAACTAGAGGCACATCCTAATATACAAGCACTTTTTAAGTTTCTGTTTGTATCATATTGTCTGTTGCCCATTAGCTCATTCATATAACATGGTAAACTCTAAGTCACTATGGGAAGGCGTTACCCAAAGGGGATAAAAAGAAGTGTGAACAACAGGTATTACTATAACCATACACCATAGCAGGAAAGAGCTGGGATCACTTTGAAGCATTTTGCCTAGATTAGAGAGTACATGTCTGGGAAATCATGAAATGACACTGGGGCTAGGTATAGACACCAGAAAAATACTGGACACCCAATCAGTATCCACTGAGAACTGGAGAATTATTCACAAGGGCTACACCGGGAGACTTTCCTAAATCTCTTAGAGTAAGCAAAATACTTTCTTCTTCTGAATGGTTTGCTATACAAATGTGTGGACTGAAGCAGTTGAAATCATTTCACTGCCTCAGGAAAAGGCACCTGAGCCTGAAACACTACTATAGAAAGTGGCAGCATCAGAGGACATAGCACAACAGTCAAAGCACATAGCTAAATAAAGCAACAGACAAACAAAAATTCTAAAGCATGTGCGGTACTCTGAAATTACTTCCCTTTCATATTTACACTGGATACACTTGGGTTTCCAATTATCTAGCAAAGTAATTTAAGTTTATTTTTAGATGATATTTTAGGAGATTAGCTGTTTCACGATTTGGAACTTTAGAGTTACTCCTCAAGAGCTGCATTTACAACAAACTTACAAATGCCAAGCATTTATTGTATAATGGTAGTCACAGGAATAATTAAGGAAATGACAAAGGAAGTTAATTATGATCATTGAAAGGCTACCCATCTGTATTGTTGTATGCTTCACCTCGAGGACCATCTCACCCAGAAAATTACCCTGGACTCTACAGATTAGACTGGAGCTTGTTCCTCTGCTTCCTTAGTAAATTTATATTCCATAATTGAACATAAATGCGAAATCTCTTTTGGTGCAGTTCATTCTCACATTTGAATAAACTGAAGTAAGTGTAGTTCACCAAGCACCAATTAGTGTCTGACATATAGAAGGTGTTTAATAAATAGTGGTTGAATTGAACTACCATGAAAAAACGAGGATGCTGCACTTTCCACTTTCTATGTTAAGCTAATCATCTCATGTGTAGATCTCTTAGAAACAAATCTATAAGGCATTTTGCCAGTCCCTGAAGCTTGCCTTGGCTCTCGGGAGGCAGACTAACCCTAAGAGATTTATCTAGGACTCTGAATGGGGCTGCTTCTACATTGAGTATTTTATCACTACCTCAAGATTCTTTTAATTCAGCCAGATTATTTATAGAGTTTCATCAGGAGACCTCAAAGACGTCATTCATTGCCTATCACACTTACAAATACTTGATCACTTAGGAGAAAACCTGTAAGTCCACTTCAGTTCTGTTTAGCTTACTCAGAGGAAACTGGAGCTATAAAGGTTTTGCATTAAATGAGAATTACATAAGGGGACCAGGACGTTTGTGCTTTAAGTGTCCTGAATCTACACAACTGAGTGTTTTTTTTTTTCCTTAGGGCTCATTTGCTTTTATTCTGTTATTGCTACCACTTCCTCTTTTATTTCAAATAAGCCAACCGACAAATGAAAAACCCAGGTTGTCAGTGAAAGAAAGGCATTCAAATAGAAAAACGGAGAGGTACGCTTCATAATTCGTCAGCATAAAACATCAGCAATCCGACATTCAGGATTCAAATGTGAGATCACAATTTTTTACAACTATACATTAAGGGCCAGTATCTTAGCTCGTTAAAAACTACATAATCACATAGGTTTATTCTGAACTAGTAATGAAGATATAGAAAACATGAATAACATAAAGCCAAGATTTCGGAATTCTAAAACAGAGCTAGGATTTCAGAAGTCAAGATCAAGATAGAAAAGGGAGATGGTTAGAAATCCATTTTGCATTTAGTAGAAAGTGTAAGATACCTTTCTAAATTTGAATAAATATATATATATATATTCCTAGTGATTTTTTATTCCTCTTTACATACTTTTCTTAGCTTTTTATTTATAACCTCTTAGAGATGTTTTGTAATAGGAGAATGATTATATCCTGTTTTGTTCATACTGGGAAATTTCATTTGCATTGAGTTTATTTACCCATTTTATAAAATTCAATAACCTACATGGCTAATATACCAATGGTTATTTCCATTAATATTCAAAAATATTTTAAATTGTGAAAATAAATCTTAAAAGCAAAATAAAATACAGTCATTGAGTTAAATATTTTCAGTATATGCATGAGAGGGAAATAGAGGACATCCCAAATTCATTTACCTCCATTTAGTTTATTTATGCTTCCATAATTATGCTAGTATTTACTACTTTCTTAACTAAATCTGTCCATGTTTAAACAAAGGCTATGTTTTACAAAATCAGTTTTCTTTCTCCTTTCATCTGTCTGTAAAGTCACAATGCAGAAGTGATGATAGCATATCATTTACAAGACAAAATGTGCCAGTGGAAAACCTAGCAGCCAGACACAAAAGGTCTGACATAGAAAGAAAAATTTAAAGTGGCATGAAGCGGAATGAAATTATCACAGTGCAACTTGATCACATCTCTGCTAAAATCACTATAACAAATGCCAAGTCAATAATTTTGGAACAAACATTAAAGAAACAAATTATCCTCCTTTTTATTTTCATGTTAACACCTTTAATGGAATAAAAAAAACCAGTGTTATTTGCTAATGAGCAAATCTATGTTAATTAAATTTTGTTTGCTTTTAAGAAAGGTACACATAAAATTATATTTTAGAAAAAGCATTTTCCAAATTGTAATCAATTATAGCCATATTTGGATTAATTAGCTTCTGCTATAAGTTATTTTCATCATTTCACTCTTTGCTTTATCTGACCTGACCAATCTGGACAAAACATCCTCTAACTTAATTTGGTCAAATTTCAGTCAGTCTTCTCCCCTCCCCACAGGTCCCAGGACCTTGACTCATCCTTGAATATAAGAAAGTATTGGAATTAGAAACAGTTTCTCCTTCATGCACTCTCCTCAAAATTGACTGCCCTCAGGGAAAAACGTTACTAGATCAGGTATCAGATCTTTCCAACTGTTCATCCCACTCCCTCACACCCATTTATTTCTATCCTATTTTACTATTTACACAAGAAGTGTTCTTTCTGCCTAATCTTTGAGATAAGTACAGACTTTCCTGTAGCAGTGTTCTCTATTGCAATAGTCTATTTGAGCAAAATCTCTCCTTACCTACATCCACACTTGCTTTCGTATTTGACAGTCCCCTATATATTCCTTAGTCAACTTCATGCCGTAGTCCAGAAAATGATGTGCTGGTTTTCAGAAAAATAATTGAACACTTCAATATCTAATATTAAAAAAAAAAAAAGTTACCATGTGCTAGGTTTTTGACACAAACTATTTCTATAGGACTGTCTATAGCTTTAAGATGTATACATGTTTATTAGCTCTTTTTTATAGATGATAAAAAAGATGGAAGTTCTAATGCCATGTGTTCAACCACTACATTATACTTCCTCCTGATTTCCCTGAAATAATTTGTTGATTCTTTTTCTTCCTCTCACTTGTGCTATCCAGGAGAGAAACACTGCCACATCCTCCCTCAAAATACAATTTGTTTGGGATTCTTCTAAAATTCTGTTTTAATTGTGGATTTGAAAGTTGAATTTTTAATTTAGTTGTTAAAGTTGTAGCATTTTATTTTACCTTACATAGTTGATGTTAAACGCCTTTAAAGTAGTATGCAAATTAAGCAAATCTATATGTATATTTATGCAAAATAAAATGCAAATGTACCTAGTGCTTTCACAAACATCTGCTAACTTTAAGATAGAAATGATGGTGTGATGAGCCTGCTCATTTGCTATGGCTTATCCATGAGTTCCACGCCAACTGAGAAGCATTAACCTAATAATTCCAAGTTTGAAGTTATCGATGTAATTTCTTCTTCTCCTAAATTTTCTTAGGTTAAACATTTTAGAAAAGTAACTACATAACAATTTAGATACCAAATGAATATATTATAATTACTAATATAATTTTTTTTTAAAAATGGTTCAGACCTTTTAAAACAAATAGGCATTGTTAGTAAAAGAATGGTCTTTATTACTCTCATCAGTCCACTTCCCCTCTATCCAGATTCAGCTTACCTTTCATATATTTAATCTTTTTGTTTCTTCATCATCCAAAAAATATGTATGCTTCATAAACAATGCATGTAATTGCTTTGTATGATTTAAAAATTACACTGAATCTCTCTTACTGTCATTCACTTTTTCCACTCAACATTGTGTCATGGTGATCTAGCCACATCGAAACATAAAAATTTGATAATCTTAAATTCTGTGTGACAGTGTATGGTACAAATAAATTTAAAACTAATTCTCATGACCATACTGATGGACATTTATCCCCAATACTTTACTATGAAAAGCAATGCAGCAATGCATAGTGTTATGCTTGTATTCTGTTAAGATCATGCAGTACTTTTTTTTAGTGAATTCCTAAAAAAGAATTTCTCTCACAGGGTGACGATGGATATAGTGGCATCCCTCCAAAATTCATGCTTAATTCCCAACTTCAACTACCTCTGAATGCGACCTAATTTAGAGATATGGTCTTCAGAGAGAAATCAAATTAAGATGAGGTCATTATGGCAGACCCTAATCCAATATGACTGGTGTGCTTATAAAACAGGGAAATTTAAAACACACACACACACAAAGGAAGAACATTGTGAGAAGATGAGGGCAGAGATAAGGGTCATACTGCCACAAGCTAACAAACACTAAAAATTGCCAGCAAACCACCAGAAGCAAGGGGAGACGTATGGAACACATTCTTTATCACAGCTCTCAAAAAGAACTAACCTCGCAAATACTTCACGTTGGACTTTTAGCCTCCAAACCTGTGAGCCAATAAATTTCTGTTGTTTAAGTCACTCAGTTTGTAGTACTTTGTTATGGCAGCCCTAGAAAACTAATAGATAGAGTATGTGCATTTTCAACTTTATTAGACACTACCAAATATCCTCTAAATCAATTTTCACTTCTACTATCAGCTTGCTTGCTTTCTCTCTCTCTCTCTCTCTCTCTCTCTCTCTCTCTCTCTCTCTCTCTCTCTCTCTTTCTTTCTTTCTTTCTTTCTTTTTTTCAATCTCCCTTAGGGACAACTTAACTCACCAAAGAAACTACTAGGTCTAGAAGCTCTCAGCAGATAGACATTCTTAAATAATAGGATTGGTAAAGAAAGGATGTTTCTCTCTCTCTTGCATCTTGCCCCTTCTCTTTAGTGCTATATATACTAAGGAGTTAGAGCAGGGGTGTCCAAACTTTTTCCAACGTTTCTCACCAAGGGCCATATGCGGTAAAATACACAAACAGCCAGGCCACTCACTCGAGGTGAAGTACGTATTGCCTCGCCTGGTTTATTTAAGTAAACTAAATATATTTTTGGAATTTGCTGTGGGCCAGTTAAAAATGGATTGAGGGCCGCAGTTGGCCCGCGGGCCGCAGTTTGGACACCCCTGAGTTAGAGGAATCGTTTTTATTTTATATATAATTTTTATTGTCATCATGATTACAGGCTTCCTCTTCTCTAAGCCAAGATTCTGACGCCATTTTCCTCTTCTGGCCAACACTTAGAATAAAAAATAATAATTAACATTTATCATATTCCTAGTGTATTAGCGCTTTTCTCAACACTTTACATAAATTTCATTTTCAAAACTCTCTTGTGAAGTAGCTCCTATTGCTTCTATTTTACATTTGGGAAAGCGGAGGATCAAAATACACTAATACATGCCCAAGGTCATACAACAGAAAAGAAGCAAGATAACGAGCCCCGTTTTTCTGGACTTTAAGGCAAATTATTTTGACTATTACCCTATGAGCTGTCAGGCAAGAGAAAATTCCTCCCTTTACCCCTCTTGAGTACTTACAGCTGGACTAATAATAAAATAGACACAAGACCAATTACCTGGAGAAAAAACAATTCAGTGCATGTACACAGATCATAAATGATGCTCAAAGAAGTGACTGAACCAGCCAGCACTTTTATAATCTTTTGACAAAGACACAAAACATTTGTGAAAAATGGACAGGACAAAGAGACTTGGGTTTGGGTGCTCATTAGTAAAGAATCTAAGCAAAGATTGGGTTTTGGTATTGAATTAGTAAAGAAGTAAAAAATTTTTTATACAGGCATTTTGGTTCTGGATTTCTTAACTCTAGTGATAAGGGTGTTTCTCTCAGCCCTGCTGGAGCAAGAAGGGCACTTTTTACAGATGAGATTTATTTCCTTCTTTTAGCGGTACAGAAAAGTCCGAGTGTTGCTCTTCCATCGGCTGTTTGTTAAGTTGCTCTTGCATCGGTTGCTTGTTAAGTAACTCTAATCCAAAGTAATCAGTATATTATTGTGGAGTATTTGGGAGCAGACTGCCCTGGGCCCTGAGCAGCTCCTAATGCCTATGGTGGGCATAGTAATACTCCACAAGGATATTTGTGTCCTAATCCCCAGAATGTATGAATATATTAGGTTACATGGCAAATGGGGAATTTAAATTGCAAATGGTATTGAATTTACCAATCAGCAACCCTAAAATAAAGAGATTATTCTGGATTATTTTAGTGGGCCCATTGTCATCACATGAGTCTTTAAAGGTGAAAGAGGGAGGCAAAAGAAGAGTTAGAGAGAGGTATAACCATGGCAGAAAGTCACAGGGAAGTATGTTCCTGGCCTTTGAAGAGAGAGGGAAGAGGCCAAGAGCCAAGGAATGAGGATGCCCTGTAGTAGCTGGAAAGGAATGGAACAGATTCTTCCTGAGAGCCTCCAGAAAAGGACATAGCCCTGCTGGGCCTTGATTTTTGCCCAGTGAGATATTTGTCAGACTTCTGACCAACAAAGCTGTAAGACAGTAAATCTGTGTTATTTTATGCCACTAAGTTTGTGATAATTTGCTATAGTATCAATAGAAAATGAATATAGTATTTAATACTAATCCTTTCCCTTTATAAATGACAAAAACACATTTCTGTCTAACTATTAAAAAAGTAATTTATTATTCCATATGATGTTTAGGAAAGTGCCTGAGGAATAACTGGAACCATAGAGTCAAATGCCTTAAGCTCTCTCCATCTCTGGTTTTGATGTTTCTTTGCATATCAGCTTCCTTCTCTTTTCCCACATAACTTGAAACAGATCTCCATCCCCATGACCCAGCAACCATGGTCAGAGGCACGGGGACTTGGATTGGCCAAATTTTGTTATACAGCCATCCATTCTAGAACAAACAACAAAGGCAAAGGGGTGAGGTTGTACTAACATCTTGGCTCCTTAGGAAACCATGTGGAGAAAGTAAAAATAATTGTATTATATAGCTTGGAAGACCACTTAAATATCTGTTATCCATCCAACAAGATTTTGCTTAATTGGGTAGTGGAACATCTTAGTTCATGGCCTTCTGCCTGTTGGTGACAGATACAATAAGAAAAAATAAAATGATTTAAAATGATAGTGATCAGGTGATTTAAAGGGATCTGGACCATCAAAACTATCACAAGCAAAGCTCACCTACTATATTAGTTTTTGTTGTTGTTGTTGCCTTAGCAAATTAACACAAACTCAACAGCTTAATCAGCAACAATTAATTATTAAATCATAGCTATGTAGGTCAGTGGAATTGGATTGTCTGCCTCCTTCCTCCTAGGTTAAAATCAAGGTGTCGGCAGTGCTTGCCTTTCTTTCTGGAGGCCCTAGGGAAGAATCAGTTTCCAGGGATACTCAGGCTCTTGGTAGCATTGATCTCTTTGCAGTTGTAGGGATGAAGCCCCCATCTCTTTGTTGTCTCCTGGAAATCTTTCTCAAATTCTTGGCGGCATTCTTCCATTTTCAAAGCCCAGAATGGCAATCCAGTCCATCTGATGCTCTGAATCTTTCTTCTGTCTTCCTTTAATGTTGCAAGTCTGACTCAACTCTTCTTTTTCCTTCTTCCACTTTTATAGGCCATGTGATTACCTCGGGTTCACCTGGATAAACCTGGGTAATTTCCTCATCTCAATGTCAGTAACCTTAATAACATCTCAATATGAATATATAGTATACGTGTATTCACAGGTTCCAGAGATTAGAGTGTGGACACTTTCTTTTTTTTTGTGGGGCAGAATTATTATGGCTAGCACACCATTATAAATTGAGGTCAAATTTAAGATATATAGTATAACTCTATATTTTATTTTCCATGTCTGAACACTGAAATACACTGGGATCCCTGGTAGAATTATTGTGTATATTATACCAATGTGTATTTTTATCTTCAAGATTTCTTAAGTTTTTTCAGTATTATAATAGGTCTGTGATTGTTAAATTATTCGTTGTACAATATATTATGGTCATTTCTATTATATATTTAATTCCAATCCTAGTGAGAATTGTATCCAGTATCTTAATGTGCTTCTGTAGGAAATCAGTGCTCTTTACAATAATATATTTTAAGACTGAGATTCACAGAGAATGCCTGCTCTTCTTCGGCTTAAAAAGACTAACATAGCTTTAAAAATGCTAAAAAGAATTATGTGAGTATAGAGATAGGCTCCACAAGACTTTTGAATCTCAGCGCTGAAATAAACTCTGAGAGAGGGGTAATTGCCAACTAAAAGAAAGCAGATTCCTCCAGGGCACAGAGAACTCACTTTCTAGCCAAAAGCTGATGGAATCCACAGAGAAAAGGAGTAGAAAAAAATGGTATGATTTTTTTTTTAAATAAACAATTGTCCTGTTTTGTCATTTTTAATAAATGGAGTGAATCTGTTTAAGCATAATGTGGTTCCACTCTCCCAGACAATAGCATATGGAACGTTTAATAATGAGATGATGTAAATAAGAAAAAGTGGTTCTCACTTAGCCATATGGTTTTATTTTCTGTGAAAATAATTTTTATGAGTTATGTTATTCATTTTACATTTCAAGATAGTTTATTTCTTTTGTTAATGTTATTTAACACTTCTCCAGAATATTTATGTGATTAGAAAGACATTCCAATAATTTTATTAGAACATTCTGGTAGTAAATGTATCAAGGGAGTTAATAAGATATCAAGAAAATGAAAAATTGTGGATGGGTTTATTCAGAAGTCCTATGAAGCCGAGTAAGGTAAGTGGAGGGTAGCAACACATGGAAAATGATTACTACAGATGCCTGAAAGTTGAACAAAGGAGACACACATCCTGCTAACTTGTTTGCAGAGTCAAAAGATGCTCTCCCTTCCTTCCCTCCCCTACAAATATTTCTAAATCTGTTCAAGGATAAACTAGTCTATAGAAATATCAGTGATATCAGTGATGTTAGTAGTGCTTTTGTAGACTGCAGTCTGAGCGATTTAAAACATTTTTTGTATTTAAATTTATTTTTATTTTTTGAGATGTAATTGACATATAACATTGTGTAAGTTTAAAATGTACAATGTGTTGATCTGCTATATGTCTACCTTCATTCCAGTGGTAATGAGGTTCACCTACAATTACACATCTCCTCGGTATTTTTTCTTTCAAGTGATAAACATTCTTTACTAAGATGATAAATGTTCTGTTTTGCTAAGTAGTTATAAACAAATTTACGTTGAAGGGAAGCACGGACACATGGGATTGAAATAAACGAATGACTTTTTTATCACAATAAAAAGCAAATAATCTTCAATCTGCGAGTTACATTAAATTCATTCAATAGATTCTGAAGTTGTGTAAAAGTATAAAAACAAAAAGTTTGTGGATTAAACTCTTTTATGTAACCATAAGCATTTCCATTATAGATAATATTTACTTTTCGTCTGATTGCCTTCCAAATTTTACACTCTTTTAAGGTTATTTTATTTTAACATGGTAAATCTCTATTGTGCTAACATGGAAAAATCTATAAGATATGTCATTAATTTAAAAAAAAGGTGTGCAGAGACTGCTACTACTTGTACAAAAAAATAAATAACAGGTATATATGGATGTAAGCTTTTATATGCAAGCAAATTTCTGGAAGCTTAGATAATAATTTGTATCAATCAGGGTCCAAACAAGAAACAGATGGCACACTCAAATTAAGCTAATTTGAAGAAGGTTTATTTACAGATAAATTAATTACAAAGGTATGGATGGGTTTAGAAAACAGAAAGAAAGGGAGAGTGTAAGATTCCTGGCAATTCACAGGAGGACTGTTATCACTCTCAAGCCTGAAGGGATAATAAAAAATAATTTACCACTTTCCAAATGCCAGAAAGAGGAAGTATTTATAGAACATGGCTTTTTCTTTTTTTTTAAATTAAATTTATTGGGGTGACAATAGTTAGTAAAATTACATATATCTCAAGTGTGCAAGTGTGCATTTCTGTAATACATCATCTATATATATATATATATATATATATATATATATATATATATATATCATTGTGTGCTCACCACCCAGAGTCAGTTCTCCTTCCATCACCATATATTTGATCCCCTTTTCCCTCTTCTATAATCCCCCCGCCCTCTTATCCTCTGGTAACCATTAAACTATTGTCTGTGTTTATGAGTTTTTGTTTCTTTGTTTGTTTGTCTTGTTCCTTTGTTGCTTTCAGTTTTATATTCCACAGAAAAGTTGAGATGGTTCTCAACTTTTTCTGTCTGATTTATTTCGCTTAGCATAATAATCTCAAGATCCATCCATATCGTCACAAATGGCACTACTTTATCTTTTCTTATGGCAGGATAGTATCCCATTGTGTATATATACCATATCTTCTTTATCCAATCATCTATGGAAGGGCACTTTGGTTGCTTCCATTTCTTGGCCAAGGGACATAGACAACCTAAGTGGCTCTCACAGGTAGGCAGCAGGTGAATATGATATTGTGATTTATAATTAATATATATTTGGTCATTCAGATGACCAAAATATATCTCTCATATATGTTTGGTCTTCCTCCCTGGTTCCTGGATAACAGCTCCTCAAACCCTTGGAATTTATATTAATAAGGTGACTTGGAAAACACCTAAGAATGGGGTAAATTGTCAGAGGAACTAACCATGTGACTAGAGAGTTGGAACTTTTAGTCCCACCCCCTGACATCAGGGGAGGGGAGATGGGCTGGAGACTGAGTTCAACTGCCAGTGGCCAATGACTTAATCAATCATGACTGTGTAATAGAGCCTCCATAAAAACCCAGAAGGACAGGGTTTAGAGAGCTCCCTGGTTGGTGAACACATGGAGATTCAAGGACAGCCTGGAAAGGGTATGGAAGCTTCGTGCCCCTTCCCACACACATTACCCTGTGTATCTCTTCCATCTGGCTGTTTCTGAGTTATATCCTTTTACAATGAACCAGTGATCTGGTAACATGTTTCTCTGAGTTCTGTGAGCCTCTCTGGCATATTAACCAAACATGAGGGGAGTGAACCGTGGGAACCTCTGGTTTATAGCCAGTTGGTCAGAAGTACAGGTAACAGCCTGGGCCTTGTGACTGGCACCTGAAGGGTGTGGGGGTGGGGAGCAGTCTTATAAGACTGAGCCCTAACCTGTGGAATCTGATGCTGGCTTTGGGTAGATAATGTCATAACTGAATTGAATTCCCAGACACCCAGCTGGTGTTCTGCAAATCGCTCGTTGGAGGTATAGGGAACACTTCCTCCCCCGGGTTGGAAATTGAGTCTCAGAACACAATTTAGTGAATAAGAACTTTGACCTCACTCTCCTTTCTCATTTCTTTAACTGGGACCCAATTAACTCAACAAAAACCAATCCTGAGAAAGCATGAGTGTCCTGGTTACATAGTTCACATGGGTCAGCTTATCAAAGCAAAGAGAGAGGAGGCAGTGAACAGCAGTTCTGGGGAGGCAAATGGAAGAAATCTACTAAGCTACTGATAACTGTGCTTCACTAGCTGTCTTATAGTGTCAATAGCTTTTCCCTCTACACTTGCAGTTCTTGCTTCCTTATTAAAAATCGCACAAAAAAATTGTTGGCAAGTAATTAACAACAACAATATACCGTGTTTCCCTGAAAATAAGACCTACCGGATAATCAGCTCTAATGCATCTTGTGGAGCAAAAATTAATATAAGACCTGGTATTATATTATATTATATTATATTATATTATATTATATTATATTTTATATTATATTATGACCCGGTCTTATTTTACTATGAGGTCTTATATTAATTTTTGCTCCAAAAGACTCATTAGAGCTGATTGTCCAGCTAGGTCTTATTTTCAGGGAAACATGGTAGTAAATAATTTCTTTTAGAAAGCTCTTCACCATTGGCCTTAAGCAAATTTAGTCATTCTACTAAGTCTGGAATTAAACAAAACATTTTATTTTTTTTAAGAGTAAACAGTATCAAAATGATTTGGAAACATTTTCAAAATTTCTCCAAGGAGATCAAAGGAATAGGCCATGATAAGAAAACGAAACTGGCGTACCAATCTGTTTTATATGTGGACATGGTTCCCTTATGGGTAGTAAGCAGAGTGTTATCTAATCGATTATCTCCATTTTATAGAAGAGTACATCTTGCATGCAAATCATCAAGCCAGAATCTGAATCCAGTTCTACTGATAACATTAGGGTAGTATGAGATTTAAATGAGAGAGAGGATTCAATAACTTGGTTTCAAAGCCCATGTCTGTCACATTAATTGCATATTTTTCTTTTGGCAAGTCATTTAACTTGTCTAAGGTTAAATTCTTTTTTCTAAACCGAGATTGTAATTAAAATATTTTCTCATAAGGATAGAGTACAGTATCTGAGAAAATAAAATAAACTAAGGCATGCTGTTCCATATACAACGTGGTTTCATACAAACACACACAAGACTCACACAGGCATGTGAATGCCCACAGCCTAACCTTAGAGTTGTTGTCTGGCCTATTTTAACTCTGCCAGATTAGAAGTTGATTGTGCTCATCTTGCTCAAGCAATGCTTTGTAAGGCATTGCAGCCCTCATTAAGTTTGTTCATTGGAATGGACTACTGAAAATGTTTTTGCAAATGTCACCAAAACAGTTTGGAAATTACATACATTTTGTCTTTGCGAAATGTTTGAGCCCTCAATGTATCACTTTTTCTTAATAATTTTTCTTCTCCTTTCTTCTGTCCTGCAGATAGCAGACTCTGAGCTGCCTTTTCTTAACAGAAGCATTTTTGGCAGGAAGAAAAATCAGATATTGTCTGCATGACACTCTCCTTATTTGGCATTTGTTTCCTAAAACCAAAATGCACTGAAGCAATAAGTTTAAGTTCCCTGGAGGAAGGAGAAACTGAAAGAAACATGAACAGAAAGGAAGAATTTCTTTCAAGCTGAAAAACAGAATCAGGAGACTGGAGAAAGTCAGGTGGGGTGCAGTTCTGTGGTGAAGACAATCAAGGCAGACCCTTAATTTGACCTGTAGACATTTTCCAGGGGAGTATCAGGAATTCCAAGTGGAAAAGTGGCATGGTTCTCAGCCTTGGCAAAGATTTATGAGTCAGAGAAGCAGCAGGGCAGAGGGAACTAAGGGAAACATGAAATGAACTTCTAGGTTTCTTAGAGGGAACTAGTGCACTCTAATGACCAAGAACTAATGACAGGGGACTTCCTAGGAATATATATATATGCTGCCTATGCAAAAGTTGAATTTTCTACCTGTCAAATAGGAAAGAGACACATAGTTAAAATTGGATTGTTTTTTGTTTTTAAATAATTAGGTTGAAATGAAGATATTCTTTCTTGAGCCTGATCTCATACATGTGTATCAAGTACAGAGTCTGCACCTATGGCTTGAGGGCTGACATGAGTGTACATAGGTAAGGTAAGTAAAACTTCAATTTAGGTCCAGAGCTTTATGTCCCGATGTTCTCTTCAGGGGAAGAGCTTCCAGGCTTTGGAGACATTGACCTGCAAGGATATCTTAATGAGCCTACACTGAATTTTAGACATGCCACTCAGGTTTAGGTTGTATTAC
This sequence comes from Rhinolophus sinicus, assembly GCF_057876585.1. NCBI lineage: Eukaryota > Metazoa > Chordata > Mammalia > Chiroptera > Rhinolophidae > Rhinolophus > Rhinolophus sinicus. Next base: position 196,383,950 of record NC_142501.1, read on the forward strand.
TTTTAACTGTGCATTTGTTTAAGTGAAATAAGGATCTCCCCACCCCAAAAAATTACTGGGTGATTTTCTTCAAGTGTACTTTTATATGCTTACGACACGTTTCTTTTTTAATAAACACAGTTTTATTGAGGTATACTACACATGTTTAAGGTACAATTTGATAAGATTTGATATACGTATGTACCCACAAACTCATCAGTAACAGGACGAAAACTGGCAAAGTCTTAAGTACGTGGAAATAAAACACATACTTTATTTATAAACAACCAATGGGTCAAGGAAAAAAACCAAAAGGGAAATTAAAAAAGAAAAATCTTGAAACAAACATGATTTGTTTCTTGATATTCAGTGTCTTATAAACCATGGTTTCATATATTTTGCCTGTATTTTTAGTTGTTTCAGGTCGGAAGGTAAATCCAGTCCCTGTTACTACATCTTTTTCAAAAGCAGCAGTGAATAAACTTCTTTCTCCTCTTCTTTTAAACTGATGGCTTAAATGATTTAATTAACAAATACCTTATTGAACACCGACTATTTGTCAGACACTATGCTAATAGAAGTCACACATATTATACCAAAGATTTTTGGATCACAGATTTCAGGAAGAAAATATACAATTCTATCTTTTTCTACTTCCTTATTACTTTGCTTACCTGTGTATGACTCAGGGCTGTGTTTATACAAAATAGGACATGTATTTGTGTGTGTATATATCTTTTGTTGAAGGGAAAGATGTTTTCTTCCAAATTATTGGTCCCTTAAAAAAAAAAATCTCAAATTAAGGGAGTTGATCGTCCTATTCATTGGTCCATTCAAGTCCCCTCTCCTCTTTTGCTTTTCCCTTCCCTTTCTCTCCCTAGCAGTCAGTCCTTTCTCCCTTCTTTCCACTCGCCGTCCCTCCCACTTTCCTTCCTTCATGTAGTCCTTCCTTTCTTCCTTTATTTCCTAGACAAGTGAAATGTTTATTACGCATTTTTGTTTATGTGTTATTTTAAAATATAGTGATTATATGCAAGTATTTTAAGTTTATTTAAGTGATATTGTGCTTTGGATCGCCTGTTTTTGTTTTGTTTTTACTCAGAGCTATATGCATGAGATCCAGCCATGCATGTTCCATTATGTGTGTGTTTATTCCTTGCTTCTAACTGCTAGATGATGTGCATCCATTACATCTGTCCATCTGCTTTCAAAGTAATGGGCACCCAGATTGCCAGTAATTTTTTACTACAACTCAGGACACTGTATTAAACATCCTAATAAATGCTCCCTTCTGGACCTGTGTAAGAAATTCTGCATTATGGATTCCCGGGAGCACAACTAGGAAAAAATGTATGCGCAGAGTATTTTGACTCTCCTGACAGGTTGCCGTCCAGAATAGATTTGAGTCTACAGCGCACCACCAGTGCTGTATTCTAACACCAACATACATAGAATTGTCCAGCTTTTAAAGTGTTGCCAGAGAAACAGGCACAAATTAATATCTCACTGTTACTTGCCTTTGCATGTCTTTGATATCTAATGACTTTGTGTAGCTCTTCACATGCTTATTAGCACTTTCGTATTTCTCTTCTGTAAATTACACTTTATAATAACCTTTGCTCATTTGTCTGTTGGAATCTATGTATATTTCTTATTGATTTATAGGACCTCTTGTTTTGTTTTGTTTTTTTGGTCGGGGGTTTGGTTACTCATCCATTGCTAATCTCAGACATGCAAAGATTGTCTCCCGTTCTGGAATTCTAATATTTTTTTTTTTTCTTTAGTGCTCTTCACTAACAGAGTTGCTAATTGTGATATAATTCAATTAGTCCTTTTGCAAAGTCTGTTGGTGAGAAGTTTTGCATAAGTATTATTCCTTCTCCGCAGGGTAGAAATATTTTCTACATTTTCTTCTAGGTACTAACTTTACAGTTTTACCTCTTTCACTTCTAGGTAATTAACCCAATCAGAGCTAACTGCTGTCACATAAAGATACAGTTTCAGTTTTCTTCATATTGTGAGCCAATTTTTATAAATTGAACAACCTACTCCTCTCCTTTTGAACTGCTGTAACATATTTATGGTATTTTATGTCCCCATACATATGGTCTGCCTCTGAGTCCTTTAATCAATTCCAACCATTATTCTTTTTTTTTCTTCAACCAAAAAGCATTGTTTTTATTACTAGGGCTTTGTGGTATATCTTAGTCACATATCTGTGCTATAGAAAAATGCTATTAAGTTTATAGTTTGGTCCTATATGTCTTAGTCTTCCTTATATATTTTCCAGCTCTGTCCTTCCGTTAAGTCATCTGGGAGTTCTTCAATCTGAAATTCCAACACATCAATATTTTTCCTTTATTGTATCTTTACTGTTATGAGCTCCATCCATTTTGTTTTTATTTCAACAATAATATTTTTCACATTTAATATTTCAAATTAATTATTTTCATTGCTAACATTGTTCGTTTTTTTCAATATTTGCCTGTCTCTTGCAATAATTCTGCTTCAAATATTTATCTTGGTCAGTTTCTTTTATGGTGTTTGTCCTCCTCAGATATCTAGGCTTTGGCCTATGAGTTCAAGTTGCATTTGGGTTACCAGATATGGTCTGTTGACATGGATTGAGTACAGCTTGAAGGTCAGAACTTGTTTTGGTTTGTGTGTGACAATCTTTGCTAGTTTGATCATTTCTGTGTGTTGTCAGTCAATGAAAAAAATGTATTGTCAGGGTTGAAGCAGTAATGCCCAAGGGAATATTCAGTTCATGCCTATTTTTCTTAATTCCTACGGGCTTTCTCAATGCACCCATAGAATAATGGCACTAGCACACATAGCCTAGGCTATTGTGGGGTTTTGCTAGGAAGGAATAAGGCTCTCATGGAATAAGGCTACCAAGGCAGGAACAAAACCTAAAACATTTCCTCCAAGCGGTCTTTTCCTCTGCAGGATTCAGGTGATTTCTTTGCCATTTTTGTTCCTGTGACTGTCTTATTGTGTTGTCGCTTGGTTACTCATGTTTTATTGTTACTGTTTGTTTCATTGGTTAGTTCTTGGTGTCCATGTTTCCCTCCTGCCTTTAATTATCCCAGAGTTGAGTTTTGGGGAGTCATCAACTGCTTTGTGCCATCTATGCATGAAACTTGAGTTTTTCCCTTCGTCATCTTTCTTATCATGCCCATATCAACTTGCCAAGGGAGAAAAAAATAGCTTATTTCAACATATACTCATAGGCCTTTAATAAGTTTGAATTTATCCCTATTTAATGTTACTGGGTTTCATTTCTTTATCTCAAATCATGCTTTTTTTTCTTATCTTTAAGAAATATTTTAACTTCAGGAGCTCTTACAATACCTGGCATGGCATGTAGAAACTAAGGCATGTCTTCAATAACAATAACAACAATAATAATTTTAATCAGTATTTTGTTCTCAAAAATTTTTTAATTTAGTCCTCATACCAACCTACTAGTTTAGATATCATTTTCACCATTTCTTAGGTGAAGAAATTATTAGAAAAACAACTTTTCCTTGATTCCAGAGCTTGCATTTGGAACATGCTCTGAATTGCCCGATTCGGAGCTGGTAGCCACTAAAATCTGATTTCTGATGCTAAGTAAAAGATGATAAACATTTACTGGTAAAAAGTAAGAGCGTTAAAGAAAGAAACTGAAAAAGAAAAAAAAAAGGAAAAGGAAAGAAAGTTTATTTTCTCTGCCTCCGTTTGCCACAGGTGACAATTCAAAACTTTTCTGAGCTCTCTTTCTCCCAGTAGAATTAATCCACGTTGCCACATTTGACTTTATTCTATCTCGTGTCACCTGCTGGGCCACCACCAGAGGTGACATGAAAGGACAGGCCTAACCCGCTAGTCCTGATAAAAATGAAGTCCTCATCCTAAGATCCAGGACCAATTACTTTTACTTCTAATGCCCTGGTGTCCCTATATATGCATGTAGTGTATCGCATGCTGATGGGAACTGCTGTTCTGTTGTTGAATGTCATATACATTATTCATAATGCATAGCTGTAAAATTGAATAATTAATATCTCAATATCACTGATAATCTACCCTCCCCTTCCGCATGCTAATATACAATTTGGAAATTCTTTTTGATGCATGCCCAAAGTGCATATCACACTGTGCAAGAGTTCTGCATCCTGAAAGAGATATGCATGTTCTATAAATCCGAAACGGAGCTATTGTGAGTCCTATAACTCAGCAATTATTTCCTCCAAGATCCCATAAATAACAATGAGAAAGTTTACCTATACATTTTTTTGAAAATTGGAGTTGGTACAAGTTTAGTAAACTACTCATTTTAAAAGAATTGTTATTGAATTTAATGCAACAACTCAATATATGTGCAGAAATTTACCCCGTTGACAATGCAATGTAAAAGCTGATTTATTTCCGAATTAGACTGGTAACAATTATAGGAAGGGGTATTTCAGTGAGGGATAGAACTTCCAATCCTTAGATGACTCTCTGTACCTGGGAATTAATATTCTTTAAAAAGAAATTTTTGGGGGAAGACTTTTCCTTCCCTAAGTAGACAATAGTGGCATATTATTTATTATCATATAAAAATCTAAATTTAAGTTAAAAGATAGCATTTGCTCCCTTTTAGCCAGTATCATCTTCTACCATTCATTAATATTTCCATCACCATCAATTAATATTCATTGAACACCTAAAGCATTATGCCTCTCTAGCAAGAGATCTGATTCTTCCAGAATACTGACTATTGATCTAGAGTCAGGCAAGCCTCTAGTGGAATCGTGAGGTCACAATTAATTACAGGAATAATATGAATTATATATTTATAAGAAACAGCATTTCCTGAATTCCAATGTGCGTAAAGCACAGCCTCATATATCTATTATTCTCATATCTAGTTGAGATTATAATTGAAATTTAAAAAGACAGAAAACACAAAGGCGTAGAGAGGGACGAGGAATAGAAACCCAAATAGCACCCTTTTCGAAGTGACTTTAAATTAGGCAAGAAATATAAAATTCGACATATGGAAATAGCCACATTGATGAAAAAAATGGGTTTCTGAATTAGTGCCATTTGGAGGTAAATATCAAATTCTGATTCTGTTCTGACATGTTAGGAAATGTGTCCTATTTGCACCCTAGGCCATTTAGATACCCTTTATCTAAGGTACCTGGGTTTTCAAGGGGAGAATTTTTATTACTTTTGAGAGCCCCAAAGCCTAGAGCATAAAGACCCAAATCTCCTCTTAACAGAAATGCATCCCAATATGTCCAAGAAAGGATGATTTCCAAGTGTGTGTGGGAGAGCTCCCTGCTGTTCTCGGCTTTGTGACACTCATTGTTCCTTACTCTCCCTGAAGCTGTAGGGTTTTGTGTTTTTTTTGTTGTTGTTTTGTTTTGTTTTTTTGTGTGTTTTTTCTCCTTTAACAAGAGAACATTTCAATTCAGTTGGTGTTCCTTTAGTCACTGAAGTGGCATTACCACTAACTTTAGCACTTTGAAATGGTTACAGTCAAGTTTTAGATCACAATCCTCATACCATTACTAAGGGTAATGGTTTTCAAACAATACCGCTGTAAGAGAGAGCCTGGGAATTGCCTGGGAAAATCTACTGAAAGGTAAGAATCTCCTGTGACTGCAAAACCTCCTTTATGCATTGACTGAACCCCAAATGGACCTTCCCTATTGACAAACTAAAGGTGTTTCTGAGAATGGGGTAATCAAGTAACAAAAACTCATTTCCTCCAAATTGAAGTGAATTGCTAAAGCTACTGCTTGAAAGAATGACCCCTTCAGAAGATAGAGCAGAAGGATTTAGCTATGTTCTTCCTCCCACTGTGTAATGTGAGCAGAACTGTCCACTGTCCCTGGCTTCAGTAGGAACAGCCCCTGTGAGCAAGAAGGGGAGACGAGTCAACATGGTGGAGAAATCCTGCAAAGAAGGATCATTAAGACCTGAGACTGCTTTCTTGGCCATTCAGCTTCATCATCCCCTAAATAAGTCAGATCTTTGTAAGGAATATATAGATACCTGCATTAATTCCATTTAATATTTTGCTGTCAGCATTAAGTGCAAAAAGCTAAAGTGCCAATGCTCCAAGTGATTCCCCAGGGGTTTCTAACACATTTACCAGCTGCTTGTACTAGGCCATAGTCTGATGGACGATGTCTCTAGGCTGACATTTCTTCCTGCTATTTTACACATGTTGGCTGAACAAAGGATGAAAAATGGTGGCAGTGAAGCATTTCAGCATCCTTTGATCCAACTCAAAGCAATGCTTAGAAAGGATCAAAATCCAGGGTCTATGTAGACTTTTCCATTTTTTTCCATTGTATGAATATTGATTCTCAGTATTACTGATGGTTTTTCTTTATCGGCCAAGGTACATTGCTTATGTTATTTTTAAAAAGAAAAAAAAAAACTAATTATATAAAACTGTATAATAAACATAACCAGTTTCTCATACATAAACCCACGAGAATAACACCACCATGAATGTCTAATTGTGCATTTGCCTAGTTTTGCAATGAAGGGTTATGTCTTAGTGGGTTTGAATATATTTGCCATATTTTATAACTGTTTCACAAGCATCAGAGAACACCTGCAAGTACTCTTGGACTACTGGGAAATGAGATGAAACTATTTCATCAAATATTTAGGAAAGATAAAAATAAAATCACCAGAATAATGTTGGTAAATCAATCAACAAATGCTGATATATGTGAAGCATTTTAGTATGGGCAGGCTATATATGTATCAGTCTATACAGAACCTGGACTTTGGTCTTTTCTAAGTGCCAAGCCCTCAGAAGAGAATTTTAAGATTACTCATGATTACCACCGTGGATTTTAAAATTATATCCCTCCTCTTATTTACTACATTGATTAGATTCTTGGATACTATTCCCTGTTTCTAGTTAAGTAAGTTTCCCATTCAGGGTATTCACTGACTCTGCATTACTCACCAAATGGTTGCATGTTATTCATGAAACAACCCAGTTATTTTATCTACTCTTTTGCAAAGATCCTATCCAGGTTTAAAATTGTAACATGGGCATGGATAACCATCAGCAAAAGTAAACTGAAGACAATATTAGGCACGTTTATTCTAATCATTGTGCTTCCATAGAGAAGGTCACTTCAATGACATTGAAAGTAGAAATAAAAGTTTAAGTTTGGGATGAGGGCACATCAGTGTCAAAAAAGAAATCAGGCCTCCAAAGGAAAATTTTCACCAGAGTAAAATGTAAATAAGGAAAGTCAGTCTGACTCAAGGCTTTTTCTTCTAGAGATGAAGTGAATCTTATGATGGTGAGTACCATATAAGTTTGATCTTGAGCTCCTTGACATAATATTTGAGACAAATTATCAGTCAAGTGGCGTGGTCAGGAGAAAGGCATCAAGGAGAATAGGGAAGGCTAATTTAATTGCCTTTGTTCCTCAGTGACATCGCTTAAATTGAGCTTGCATTTCTGAGAGCACAGGGATACTTGCATGCTTGGATTTTCATAAATGGGAAATGAACTCAAAGCACTTGGCCTACAGATAATGTATCACTTTATATTTGAAGGACAAAAAATACAAGAGGGTGTTGAGGGAATCTGAAAATTCCTCTTCTTTCATTTTCTCCGCATTTTTTTTGGGGGGTGGGGGGAAGGTAGAGAAGTTCAGTTTAAATGTGAAATAAAATGTAATAAATACAAGGGTTAAGAAAAGTAGAAATCCAAAATACATATCTATCTATCTATCTATCTATCTATCTATCTATCTATCTATCTATCTATCTATCTATCTTCTTGAGAAAGAACAGTAACTCGTGGCTATAGGTAAAGGAAGTAAGTTCACTTCTGGAAGATTCATTTATTAATGTATTAAACAAAGACAAACTAAAGATCCTGTGACACTGGTTTGTACCCAGATAAGTTCTGGCATTAAAATGTTATATAGAAGACACTATGTCTATATGACTTAATTTACAAAGAATCAAGGAAATACCAGAGTAATGATTCTAAGATGTTCTAGGAAAATAAGAAAAAAACTGGAAAATCTTCAACAATATTCAATGGTTGAAAAACTTGGAACTCTTTTCACTGAAAATCTGGTAGTACTGTGATTTCCTAGAGGTATACATAATTAAAACACGTACAAAGGCAATTTACACTCTTTGCTTCCAAATCTTCCAGTGATATTAGATGTTATTTGAGTTGATTTTTTTCTGTATTTCTTGGAGACTGTTGTCACTTAAGTCTCCTATCTATGATCATTGTTTGAGATTCTATTAATGTTCAATTGCATCTAATGAAAAGTGAATAAAGTTATTATACATATCATGAAACCTATAACTTTGTTATAGAGGTAAATAATTGTGAAACAATGAATCATAATTCAGTGGAGTTTATGAGCAATATAAATTTATAAAATTCAAATAAATGAAACAATAAATGTGAGATACTGCCACAATGTAAGGAGGAAACAACAGCATCTTTTGTATTCTGCTCAGGTAGAATCAATTAAGAGAAACAGGGATCAGACAGATGGAGATCAAAAGAGCACCAAGAATACTGATAAGGCCTAAATTGTAGAAATTGTCTTTCAGTCTGTTCGCCATGTAAGTTTCTCAGACTACACTCTGAAATTGAACTTGCCCACCCAGTTTCAAGCATTGCTGAGAACTAACATGAATTCTCCATAGGGTGCTGCCCCTGTAAAGCTTTAAGGAAGGCGATTCAGAATATGTGCTTTCTTTTAGCAGGTGTATCAGAGAGTGAGGATGAGTCACACTTGTTAATTCTCATCTTTTAATCTCATCCATGAGAAAAGTAACTATTCATCCCGTGGGCAAAAGTTAATCTAAGGACAGAGAGAGTCCATATTTTACTCTACTGGAAGCAGCATCATCATCATTATTATTATTATTATTATTATTATTTATTATTATTTACTGGAATTTTTAAAATAATAGTAATAACAATAACCTGTTGAGATTTCTAAACGTACCCATATTTGGAAGGAGACAGATGAACTGAGTATTTTCAGTTTCAACCATCTGGTCTCAGTTTGACAATTAGAGTAAACAGTGATGGGATAATAGCGATTTCATATTACCTTTTCACATGAACATTATTTTAACTTTATTACAAAAGAAAACAATAATTAATAAATGTTTCAGTCATTGTTATTAAATGCTTAACAACTAGTCATATAACTTTAGATTTCTTTGTCTGTTATGCTAGGCACATGCCCAGAGGAAGTTACATACTGACTGGCATATGTAACAGAGATGGCACATTCTTATGGTTTGTCCTCATGGGCTTTTGCTTGTCTTAAATGTTAATGGGTTGAGAAAAGGAGGGACAAAGGAGTTCAGAAGGGAATGAGGAAAATTCACTAACAAAAGTTACAGTAAAACTCCATATTCCTCAGGTGAGATTCTGAATAGAGACAACAAGATCATATTCTGTTAAAAACGATGCTGGGATAGGAGTCTCAACTTCCAACATACTCACATACATACATACATGTACATATATGTATACATACATGGATATATTTTGTTTTGAGTAGTGGAGGGTATGAGTTTCAAAAGTACAACATTATGAAAAGTATAAAACTACACAAAGATGAAGCATGTAAGGTTTATTATACTTGTGGTTGTCATATTAAATTGTAAGGGCATGACAGATATGGAAATAATCTTTTATATTCTATGTAAAACTCATTAAAACTAAACAAATGTGATATGCCCGCATGACTTGGGTAGACCACAAGTGCAATATAAATGCTTCATTTACACAAGATAAATGTTAACCTAAGTGAAAAACGGACAGCCCATTGAAGAGAAGTAATGTTGCTGTATCATAGACGTTGTGATAGCAAGCTATTTGAGGCAAATATTGAACATTCCAGGATTTATATTAACATGGATAAAGATTTAGAAAGAGTCAAGTCTACGAGACAGTTGCATAAAAGTCATTCATTCTATTTTGTACCTATTCTATAGTGGGGCTACTTAATAGAACCACTTGGTTCCATCACGAACTGACATTTTCCGGCCAGCCTTTATCAGTAGATAAGATGATATTTTGTCCTCCATGTCCTTTTCCTTTATTTTAGACATCAATTTAAAACATCTGGGCAAGGAAGAGAAGTATTATTTATTGGGAGGTCTCAGAGACTCCAGCTCTGTTTTGTTTATACTTATTTATCTTTCAATGTACCACTTTTGATACCTATTCATCAACTCACATGTACAAATACATACTTACAAACATAGTTTTCATAGATTTAAAGAGTGACTTCAATACTTGGAAGTTTGTATATTTTCAATCACTTCTTATTTGAAAATGATTGAATGTTACTTTTTGCCCCCCCCATCAGTGAAATAGGATCAAACTATAATCCCAAAGCCAAAAATAATAACACAGGAGTAGAATGCAATTATTTTATTGTTTTGCCCAATTTAATCTATGTAATACTATGCCCTGTTAAAACTAATGATATTTTTTGTATACATTTTTCATTCTTAGTATTTTCTAAATTTGGGCCTAATTTTCAAAAGCTTATCTCTTTGGCTACCTAAATGTTCAAATTCAGAAGATTTGGGATGATCACTGATACTAAAACTATAAATTATTATCTTTAAGAAAATTATTGCTGTTTGCCTGTTGCAGTTTTTACTAGAAGTTCATCTCACTGTTTCAAAGAAACAGATGTATGTAGTTGCGTGTGCTTAGCCTTCAGTCTGCCTGTTCACATATTTCTTTCTTGTCTCCCATTACTAGCTTTCAGAGATCATCATAAACAGAACGTGCAAAATAAATATACAGCTCCCAGCTGTGGTCCTCGCCTCATGTTCTACCACTGGAAATGTTATCCTTCCAATTCTCAAAGCCACTACTCTTGGTCCTTGCTCCAAGGTCCTTTACTGAGCTTATTAACATCAGTTCCGTCTTGTTGAGTATTGATTTTTGAGGCAGCTCAACTTCACCCAGCATCAGCGTCCAAGAGTAGTTCATGTTCAAATGTAAAAGCAGACTGAGATAAGCCTAAAATGTCATTGGAATCTCTAGGGCAATATCCAGAGGTAATAGGCCACTGCTCCTCTACATCTGTACTTGAAATGGCGCAAAAAAATAGGAGAATCTCCACTAAACAGTGAGTAAAATGCTCGGGGAATTATTTACATTTGAGTGGCTTATATAATACAAACTGCAGCAGAAAAGAGTTTAACACAAAATGATCCAAAACTGTAGACACATGTGCAAACCCTGAGGCTATCCCAATTTTTCATAGGATCCTTGGCAGTTATTTAATTTTGTTTCAGTTAAGTTGCTTCATTTAAAAAGAGAGGGGAGGTGAGCTATTTATGATGGGTATCATTTGAGTGCTGACTGTATTTAGACTTCTCCATGTTATTTATATTCATTATGTCATTTAATCCTATATATAATTGTACAAGAGATGAATTAATATTGTTCTAGTCTACATTTGAAGAAAATGAATCTAGAGAAGGTAAAATATTCTCGTGGGCACAAATCTAGTAAATGGTGGAGGCAGATCACAAATTCAGGTCTGTCTGTTTTCAAACTCTGTGCTGGAGGGAGAGGCCTCCAATTCACGTTGACCTTCTATGATTATTGGTTATTTGGGTGGTGTGCGTTGCCAACGTGGAACAATAAATGGTCTTAGCAAACAGGGTGACCTAAAATCTCGCGCAGCACTTATATACTTTAAGACAAGAGGAATCATATTTTTAATAGGCTATTAGCTAGATGTGCCATCATCTGTATTTTTTCATTTAGATCAGAAGCTTCTTGCAGTCATATTTCTGGAATAAATACAGTATTGGACTTAGTATATTACAGTGCCTGAATATAATTTTGGGATAACTGAAAAAAGCAAGTAAATCATCCCTGATTCAATTTGTAAATGGCTGTCCGAGAACCATTATAATTTATGAGGATTTTTTGCTCGAGAGTAAATAATACCAGTGACAGAATTTCCTCAGAGAACGGAATATCAAATCTGTTGCAAAGTAAGTGCCAATACTTTCTCGCAAAAATACAGAGGAAAAGAGACAGCAATGCTTACGACCCTCCTGCCTGCTCAAGAGCAGAGGGACAACACTGAACTCTTAGTGCAGTTGAACTACTAGAAATTCCTGCTGCTTACAACAGCCTCAGATTCTCAGAGCATAACTGGATGAGGTATGTTGTCTAGATAGACGAACTCCACAGAATCACTCCCACCATTTCTGTCATATAGAGAACTGTCTGCTAATTTCATGCAACAATTTTTTTTAATGTATCTTCTAATAATCATGATGATAAAAAGTTCCATGGTATAAATTTCAGCAGTACTGTGTTCATGCCACTTAGAAAAGTGACAGGTACTTTGCAATTCGCATTTGTGAGTGTCTGGTACTACAGATTGCATGTTGAAAGTTATAATGTGCGGTCCTATATTTAAGAGCTAGCTCTCAAATCCAAGGTGCAGATTCTAGCAGATTTAATTCCACCTTTAGCTCTCCTACAGCATATAAATTGAAAGCTAGGCAACTTGTCATTCAAATGAGTTATTAAAAATTGAGACCCTGGATCTCACATTTTTGAATCTGGTGGTGTCAGCACATATTAAGGACAATTTATGAAACATGCAGTACTACTGGTCAAATGCTTTCCATATCCACTGGTGTTGCCATTTTAATTAATACATGTCCTTTTTTAAATAGGCATTTGTTGTACGAAATAAATGATTGTTCTGTTCAGCTAGCAATCTGGCCCTATTGGTACCTTATTACATAGCTTTAATAACCATTTGACATTTAGCATTTCCTAGCTAACAACAGAATGCAATGATTCATATCTGTTGAATGGATTATAAAATCCTAGAGGGAAGTTATTATGTTCTACATTCATTTTATTAATTGATTAATTAATCTGACACAGTTAGAATGTAGTAGGATTAGTAAATACCAGAAGACTGATGAACCAAAGTTCACACTTAACAGGTAATAGGTACAGCGGTATATATTTGTTAGTTTTAATTTTTTTTAATTTTTGATAAATTTGACATAAAACAAACTAGTATATGTAAAACATGCAATACAGTACCTGTAATAAAAAAGCTGATACACCATATATGGTTTTGTTTTATTCCTGCTCCTAATTTTATGTTCTTATATAAACGAATGTAAATGGAAAATACACACACAATTTTCTCTCTTGGCAAGATATTTGCTTTCATGTAGGCACACAGACACACCAAGATGGTGTCATTACAGGTAGTACATATAATAAACCTTGTATATGCTCAGTTTTACATCTCTAGCAGCCAACTTTAAAACCCACATAAGCAGGCTAAGGAAGAAAGAATGATCTCCACGCATTTTGTTGGGAAGAGAGCATCACAACGCATGCTTTCTAGGGAGATAATGTAACACAAGTCCAGCTTTAGGGAAAAACAAAGCACAACAAAAAAAAGCATGCTGGTTTCTTATGTTGCATTTTACAAAGATTTGTCCAAATTTGGTTTGGTTCATTGCACCAAATTGTCATGATTTTGAAAAACAGCAACAGATTAAAAGAAAGCGCTCTGCAAGAGAAAAAAATATGCTTCAGGGAAGAAGAAGAGCAGAACAAGAGAGAAAGCATCACTAATACAGCTAGTTATATGATTATTCTCGTTACAATTTGCTTCTTTAGAGCCCAGTGGCAGCTTTCGGAACTCACTTTGTTGGCCACAGCACTTAAAGGATTACAGAGTAATCAAAGCAGTCTTTATCACACAAATTTAGACTATCCCAGCTACAAGGAAACAGGCTAGTAAACAAACAAACATATACACAGAGGTCAGCAACACTTGGGAATTAATTCCACCTCCTTGGATGCCATGTGTGCAGTAATTCAGAGCAAATGATAATGCATTATACTCCAAGTCCGTAATCTTAGAAAATAAAAGCCTAGTCAGTGCTTGACTTACAGGAGCAAAACAAGCTTACAGTGCACGGGTCTCTGTTGTTCGGCAAGTAGTCAATAAAACTGTACCTTATGACTCTCTCTCCTAAAGGTTCTAATCAAAACAATTTATTTCAGGCATGTAAACCCCGCTTTTCAGACTATAGCTATTGTCAGCTTGTTCAGCGGCACCAGCATAGCTGATTGAGAGTCTCAGAGCTCCCCCATCTGTCTCAGTAATGGTTGGACTTTGTACTAGATCAATACAGTGTGTCAACTATAGTGCAAAGATTTTCCCCCTAACCTGTATATAATAATTTCCCTGCATCCAATCTTGTCCAGCGTAAAAAACAAAATTGGAGGACATTATGCAAAGTAGGTGGACCTGATCGAGCTTGGAGGACATCAGCTACCAGCACACTAATTGCTGGAGGTCAAGCATTCAGATATTATAGCCCATTGGAAATCTAAAGCTCGGCCATGAAAAGAAAACATCTTAACATTCTAGATGTACTTGCTTGCCTCTATGAGCATAGGCCAGTGAGGAAAGGGGAGAAAGAGATCTGTAAACAAAATCACCATTTATTTTTGTGAAGAGAGTAATCTGGTTACTCAGGTTGATTGCCTAAATGTATTTCTCTCTCATCAGCAGAGGGAGAGGAGAATTGAATGTGATGTGTTTGTCTTGGTAAAAGGTATAACTAGATCCTAGGGGGGAGAAGACACAGTGTTTTGCTTTGTTTCTGCTCCAATTCTCTACTGAGAAATAAAACCAAGAGGATTCAATTCTTTCCCTTGCAATGGACTTGGAGCTGCCATGACTCACTCAGTACCACAACAAGCAGACTGTTGTGTATCACTGCCCCTTAGTGGTTGGCCAATAGTAAACCTTTTTATCAACCTGCTAATCACAGTTTTATAGTTAAATAGAGCATGCAGGCCCCTTCTTTCTATGCCTTACAGCAGACAACAGAGACTTACTGTTCACGCTTAACCCTTTCTAAGAGGATGATTTGTTTCTCTATGTCAGTGTAATGCAGAGGAAAGGACAAGTACTCTGGGGTCATACAGATCTGGGATTGTATTTCCCCGCTGTGAGATTTGGGGAAAGTCACTTATCTCCTCTCAGCTTCTTTATTTTCTCCCTCCAAAATGGAATTAGCAAGTACCGACTACCTAAACCGAAGCTATAGGATTGATAATGCAGCAGGAGAACAGCTAGCAAACTATCTGACATGGTTGGCCTCCATAATCATAATAATTATTGTCATAAAAACTCAGGAAGCATGTCAATCTGCCCCTATTTTCTAAGATCAAGCATCTGATGTAAACATCAGCATAATCTCTACAGAATTACAAGCACAGACCATCCTGATGGGTAACCCTAGAAACACTACAACACAATCGTTCCTGCCTTAAGTCGTAAGTATGGATCAATTTTATTGTTGTGGTTTGTGGGTTATGTGTAATAGGGTTTTAATTCTATTCCTTATGTATTTATTGGTAGCCTACTGTTCTGTATAGTCAGTGGGCAAAGAAAAATAAATAAATAATAGCAATGGTTTCAAGAAGCAGCTTCTAAGTGAAAGAGACAGAGATGTGAACTTAGCTAGATAGAAATTAGACTCAGCTAAATTAAAGATGTGCAGTAAACGCGATGGGATTATAAAGGAGAACGTCATTAGCAACCTCACAGTAGTTCTTGTAGAGAAGGTGATATTTGCGGTGGTAACTTAAAATAGTAATTTAAGAGTTGGATAAATAAGAGAAAACTATTACAAGTAGGGATAATCTCAAAGGTAGGTACTTTTTTTTTAAAGGATGAAGCATTCAAAGAATCACAAAGGTAAGTGTGGCAAAACCTCGAGCCATGTGTTAGGAATAATAACCAATAAGAGTGAACAGGATAGATTTTAAAGAGCCTTGCATACTACGCTGACATTTTATATCTTATATACTGTAAGTAATAACGCGTCATGAGGAAACACATTTTACCTTTTAGGACATGTCTTTATTTTGGCTTAAGGTGGAGATATTTAAAATGTATTTTCCCAATAGCATTGTTAATAGCAAAGGTAAATACTTTATACTCATTGTCAAGGTCATACATCATTATATGCAATTTCCATTGACTTCCCCTTTAAAATGTTGCCACTTTAATTGCTAACTCTTATCATTCCTTTTTCAACAACCAAATTTTCCACTGGACTATCATCACTTGATTCTCCCACTATTCATATGAGCTGTGTGTGAATATTGTTCTCCATTCCTAAATAATTGCATTCTGCCCAGCCATTAACTGGTCGCTGAATACACCTTGAACATCGAACTAGGATCATTCTATTATACAGGTGAAGGAAAACCTTTGGCTACCTTATGAAGATGTAAACACTATAAAGTATCATTGAGAGATGAATGGCATTCCCCAAAGAATCAAAGGATGATATACCATCTAAACCTATAAATATACCAAAATAGCTTTTATTTCTAACAATATTAATACTACCCAGATCTAAGACACCATCATTTCTCACCCAGCCTATCATACTGGCTGTAATCATTTTAAAACATAAGCCAGTCACCTGAACTTCCCGGTTTAAAACTCTATTTTGATTCCTAATTTCATTAAAAATAAAATAGAAATGTCCATCCATGTCACAAGGTCTTTATAACATCTCCGAATTCACCGCATATCCATGCTCCTATGTCATCACTCTGCTTCAGCCATACAGGTTTTCTTGTTCTTCTAACTAAATTATTTTCTACCACAAAGCCTTGGCTCTCACTTACTGTTCCTGGAACACTGATCTTCTGTATATTTGAATGGCACACTTCATCAGGATTTTTATTCAAAGACTGGTCCTGACCATGCGACGTAAAGTATCTCTTTTCCCCGAACTCATCATTCTCTAATCTCTATCACAACATGCCATTTTATTTTCTTCTTGGCACTTATTGCAAGCTTAAATTATTGTAATTTTTACCTATTTACTTCTTATAGTCTGTCATCTCAGTCAGAGCAGTCTGTTTTATTTACTGTTGCATCCTCACTACTATAAACAGTGCAGGTGTGTGTGTGTGTGTGTGTGTGTGTGTGTGTATGTGTGTGTATTAAATATTTGTTGAATGAATGAATGAATGATTTACTAAATCCTAAGTCGCATGAGAATAAAAATGAAATAGAAAGCAATTGAGATGCTAAAACCAAAAAGAGAACAAAAAAGACAGGAAAAGGACTGAATGAGGAAAGTATATATCACACATATCAGCAATGTAAAATACGGGAAAGAAAAGATATAGCTACTGTCCCAATGGCCATATTAACAGCCAAGGATCATTTAAATTCAGTATGGCAGCGGGTAAGTGGGAGCACTCACTTGAAATTAATTGTCCTCCCTGTGACTGAAGAGGCTCTAGGGAACCAGCTGAAGGAAGTGTGAGATGTCCACATAAGCAGACTACACATGTCCCCATAGTGGCTGCAGGGAGAGGCAATCTGTGCTTATATAGCACAGCAGTGGAACCTCAAGGCCAATGCCGCAATGCAGGACCTCCCCACAGGTCTCAGTGCAGAGTTCTGGCAAATACAGGAATAGGAATTCTCTGTAAGAAATCCTGCTATTAGGAGGCACGGTCCTAATTTTAACAAGCTGGGTTTTAGTATAGGGATTCTGCCCCCTAACAGAGAAAAGAAAGCGGGGAGACAATGAGGTGAGGACCAAAGTCCTGGAAAATAAAAAAGATATTACACATTTTGCTATTTTAAGAATTCTGGCAGGCAGGTAAGTCCAAGGCCTGTAAGATCAGACAAACAAGGTCTGAATTAGACCCATAAGTACTTGAGTGTGTCTTCAGGCTGTTCTTTTAAGTATTTCTCTAAATCAGTGACTTAAGGCAGCTGCTTCTGTAGGTATGAAACCAGTGCCTTAAACTGAGAAGGGAGGAACCAAAAACCTAGAATCAGTAGTAAAAATGTAGCAAATACTTGCATTCCAGTCTAATTTTTTTCTTGATTCCTGAGGCAAATCATTGTTTGCTTGCAAATTACAAAAAAAAAGCACACCAAAAATAAAACAAACAAACAAAAAACACAAACACAAATCATTAATTAAGAGTGACAGTTATTACACAAACTTTTGTACAGACACTCTCTCTCCTTTGGCTGAGATACCTATAGGAAGAGCTTTACTTGGGAAAATATATCTGTGTGGCCCAGAATGCAAATAAAATGCTGGTCTACTGAATCTGTGAGAACCACACAGAATGCAGAGTGACACAGGGTATTGCAGGTTTTATCCAGGAAAAATAAAAAATGCCTGTGATTAGAGATAAGCTCATGGGGAATAAAAGAATGTGGAGGCAGAATTACAGACTTAGTACAGAAAAATAGATTAAGGTTGAGGAAAACTAAGATAAAAAGAGATTTGGCAAGGAGCTGAAATACTTTTAAATCCATGCAAATAACTAACAAAGAGAAGTGAAAGGGTTCAAAGGATAAAACCATGTTTTAGAGCAAGACAAAAGATTAGATATAGGGACAAATCATTTAAAAACTCTCTATGTCCTGATTTATAAGTTTTCTAAGCATATTACCGTATTTCCCCGAAAATAAGACCTAACTAGAGAATAAGCCCTAGCATGATATTTCAGGATGCTCGTAACATACGGCCTACCCCAAAAATAAGCCCATTAAGATCGTCAGCCAGATGGACGCATTTAGTACATCCGTTGCAACACACGACAGACATACTGAATTATAAAATAATATTAATATATAATTAAATATAAATAAATAACATTACTGACATTAATACTGAACATAAATGATAATATAAATTATAATTAAGTATTTGTAAATACCCAGGTGGGTGCCTTTGGACAAGAGGTAAGTGCCTATGTAAACAGATGAACTCGAGACTTATTGCCGAATAACCAATCCGAGTACAGACACAACGCACAAATAACGTGCGCACTTGATAACGAAAGGACATGGTTGTGTCTAATATGAATCTTCATAATTCTATACATCATGTGTTGTAATGGACGAACTTAATGCACTCCTGTGTAATTAAGAAACGTTTTCTGAATTTTGGTGCCTGCAATCTTTCGTCATTTTTGTGTGGACCATCATTCTTAACTGTCATCATTTTTGTTGCCACTCCTGTCTTGTAAGTCTTCAGTTAACACTTGACTTAATGGTAGATTTAAAGGGAATAATATTTTGTGTAGCGGGCCAGCCGCCACGAGTCGAACGGTTCCTGACAAGGGGAGTGGGAATGAAAGAAGGCACTCACACTTTGATGATGGCGATCGCGGACCCCAGTGTTCCTGGAGACGCTGAGTTTATTCTGTCCCCAGAATTTATACCTTCTGTGGACGTGCAGTTTAACAAGTACAAAAATGCATTACCTAGTTAACAGTGAATCTTTAACTTTAACACAGGAGACACAAAATTTACTGAAACTCCCAAATGTAATTATCTTATCAATAGCCCTGATAGGCATCAGCCTTCTGTTCTGGGAACTGGCCACTCCCACCACATTCCTGAGCAGCATGCAAGCACTCTCCAGATGCAGGCAGAGACAATTGCTTCAGGGGGAGGAAATAGGTTAAGTATAAACCGAGCCATTTTGTTAAGGCTTTAAAGTTAACTGCAACCATGGCTCCCCACAATTTTGACACCCAGACAAGATGAGTGCAAAAAGAAAGAGCTATTCCATCGAGTACATGAAAGGAATCTTGGAGGACTCCCAGGGCAAGAATCTTACGGCTTTCTGCAAAGAGAAGAAAGAAGTTGGATCTCCAAATGGTCCAAAAATGGCAAGCAGAGTACGATAACCTCAGTCAACAGGTGGACAACGGAAATGCTAAGAAGTGCAAGTGTGGATCAGGTTGGCAACCACTATTTCCTGAACTGGAAGACATTATCTGTGAATGGATTGCTGCCAGGAGAGCAAAGCCTTTGTTTGTGTGCAGGATTGATATTCAAGCATTTGCCCTTGCAATGGCACCACAGTTAGGAATATCCCAGAAGAATTCAAAGCACCACAGTACTGGCTGGATGGCTTCCTTCAGCGATATGAACTCTCTCTAAGATCGACAACACTGTTCAAGCTGGAAGATACTAGTTATTAAACATTCACTTGCATTCAAGTCCTTTGTTGATGGCATTGACTTTTCTAAATACCAACTCTCCAACATTGCTGTGGATGAAACTGCAGTGTTTATGGGCCAAGAATCTCAAACGACAATTGATCAGAGGTTTGCCTAGTCAATCTACATTCCCTCCACTAGTTACAAAAGTGCACGTGTTATTACCTGTATTTTGGAAATTCGTCTGGATGGAAAGAAAGCCCCACCTCTAATAATCACTAAGGGCAAGAAAGATAAGGTTGAACATGTTTTAGGCATTTATGTTCTCGAAACCAAAAAAGCCTGGTGCACACAAACAGTTATAAGGAAGTGGGTCGACTTAATGCTGCCACTTGTTTTGCGAGGTGGCCAAAGAGGTTTGCTAGTCTGGGATTCAGCCAGCACTCACCAAGCTAAAGACATGAAGAAATTCCTTGCAGAGAGAAGACTAGATCAAATAACTATTCCCGCAGGAATGACTGCCCATCTCCAGATTCTTGATATTGCAGTAAACAAATTATTCAAGGACCATTTGCACATGGAAATCAATGACTACATTGAAAAATAGAATGGAGAGAAATCAGCGTGGAGACTTCGTGAAGCCTAGCCTGCAAGAGGTCGTGACTTGGGTGAACAATTCATGGGATAAAATCACTGATAGCTGTGTTGCCAACACACTATGCGCAGGCTACATGGACGAGAAGTGCTCATTTAAAGAGAGTTCTATTGCTGGACATGAGAGATCGGGGCCAATAGTTCTACAGGGAATGGAGTCACAAGAAATTCAAGCCAGAATTTGGGGTTCAGAGAGTTATGACGATGTTCCAGAAAAAGATGACATGACTGTATTTGAAAAAATGTAGATTTTTGTACATAAATAAATTAATAAATGTAGATTGTTGTACATGAAGAAATAAGACATCCCCCAAAAATAAGCCCTAATGTGTTTTTTGGAGCAAAAAGTAATATAAGACCCAGTCTTATTTTCGGGGAAATACAGTAATTAACATGGAAGTGTTTCCAATAATGTACAATAAAAAAATAACCAAGCAAATAACATTAATAGAGCAAGTAAGAAAAAATCAGTGACTTTAGCAATATTATACAAATAAAATGGAGGGATTTCTGTTTAAAAAATAATTAATTATAAATGTTGAGTGGAGCATTTGGGGGAGATTTTTGCTTTATTCACTTTAAAGTTTTCATGATACAGGGACTGATTTTTGGCAGATGGCATCCAGACCAAGATCAAATTCTTATGGGTCACACTATAGAAAAACAGAGAACCCTCAAGTCCAAGAGGCTTGGTGGTAATCTCCAGGACCTCCATTTCTAAAACACCATAGGCTCTGTATCTTGTCCCCTAAATGGTTAAATATGAAAGATATTAATCTGGAGTTTCTATGGCTGTGCTTTGCATATGGAGTGGTTAAAGATTTATGTAGAAGTTATAAACAAACTGAAGGAGAACAAGGCCTATTGCTGTTACCATTTCTTCCAAGAAATCCCCCATTCAAGTTCCAAGAGTGCTGAATTGTTACCAAATTAATACATAAATGCTTAATCTTATGTTTGTACATCATAATATTTATAGATTGCATACATTGCATAATATGTAAGCCACATATATGTGTGTATATGAAATGCATATGTATTGTTATTATATGTTATCTCTATATTATTATTTATAAGCATTAGTTTGTTTTATATAATCATTTAGTCACCATTCATCTATCTATCTATCTATCTATCTATCTATCTATCTATCTATCTATCTATATACCTATATATAGATATACATATATAGATATAAATATATGTGTAACTTGTGGAATTGAAAAAAATGATGAATATGCGGTGACCAGGAGATTGTTTTGGTAACTATGCACATGATGCAATAAAGGATCATCAATAAAGGTACTCAATAGGTACATAGCTATCCCCAAAAACATACGGAAATACCTTTCTTCATTCACACAACTCTAAATACAGATGGTGGCTGTACCTAACACAACCAGTTTAAATATTTTGCTTAAATTACAAGTCAATTAATGTCTTCATTAAGAATAACATAGTTTGTCATTCATTAATTCATTGTTTCACTAGCTTGAAATTAAATTATTAAATGTTTTATGTATATTTTGTGCTCCTATTTTGATAAATTATCTTTTCTTGGAATAACCAGAAATTAAGTTTCATCTGGAAAAAGCTTGCCTCTCTCTAAGGGCATAAGTCCCATGCAGAAAAATGAAGGCCTTGATTCAGCTGTCTTTAAAACCATAGAGCTAATTAAATTAAACTACTCCTGCATTGCTAGGTCATGATAATTAATCATGGGACAGGGCTAAAAACCTAGAACAGAGATGCTTTTGTGTTCTGAGTGCAGCCAAAATGGATGAAGTGGCCATGGTATTGATTAAAAACATGAAGAAGTGGCATCCATTTATTTGTTACCAAATACTGGACCTAAAAGGTGGGTAATAAGCTGAAATAACTACAACATAAATACATTTGTTCAGAGAAATACCTTGCCATTCTAAAGTTTGGAACAAACATTTTAAGATTAGATCCTTGCTCCGTTTCAGTTACAAAAGAAATATCCTCCAAGTTGCAGAGAAAACTCAGGTAGAATTTTCTAAGAGCTGTACTGTATGTAGGCTGAGAAAATTGTGCAAATTTCCTGTTGTCCAAATATAAATTTGGGTAGACTGTCTCAATGGTTAACATTTTCTCTATAAAACATCCCTTGGTTTTTAAACTCTAAACTTTCTCTTGTGTAGGTGTCTCGCCTCATAACAAAGGTTTTCAGCCAGGACTTAAGGAAAAACTTGTATTTGTTTTCTCCAAATTTATCTCCGCTAAAGCAACATTTTGAATAAAATTATGTGAAATAAATATCTTGAGTCTCATTTCAAGGATAATTGATAGAATGTCATAATTCCATATGGCAATTTGAAAAACTTGTGGATTCCCAATGATTAGAAAGTGTGGTTAGCATGCTGTGGACCTAAGAGAGAGGCCATTCTGGCAAAATACACCATCTGAGACTTTCTCTGCCATGCTGTTTTCATCTGAGCATGATTTTACTGTGTCTTTATATTAACATTTGTTTCTGTTTATTATAGTACAATGAGTCCCAAAGAAGTTGAGAAAGTATTGAAGAAAATTGTATAAAAGGAAATAAATGAGAAAAGTAATTACCAGGGAGAAGAGCATGCCCTTGCATATAAAATAACTGTTTGTTAATAACCATATTAATATTCTGGAGACCACGTAACAATATTTAAAACAATTTACATTTTTACCTGACAGTTTGATACTTCCTTTGCAGCATTTAACAAAGTTTATTTACATTTTTGGATATTGTTTGAACAGTTTAAATATACAGGTAACACTTTGTAATGTTTCTCATTTAGACTAATGAAAAACTGGGTACCTATTAGGATTTTAGGGCAGAAAGCCTGAAAGTTAGTAAAGAATTATTAACTTTAAGTCGCTGATGACTGATTTCATTCCTTCTAATGCTCTGAATTGTCCAGTAGCCTCATAGATGCATATAAACTATTCATGAGAAGTGAACAATTTAATCTCAAATTATTTTTAAAATACAATTGAATAAATAGAAAATTAAAATGTTTACTTTTAACAAAAAAAATCATATGTTTATATTTGTATAGAGGCCTTATTTCAAATGTCAGAAGAATACAGAAATATATTTCATGTTATTGTCATTCCCCAATTGTGATAAACTTTCCATAGATATCTGTACTTTTCAAAGTAGGTATCTTTATCATGCAGAGTGGATTGCAAAGGGAGGAAAAAATATTCTATTTCTTGATTATGCAAACAATGACACTATATTCTTAAATTATTTTCAATAATGGCTCAAAGTCAAGCTAATTAAGGAAAAATGCTTAAAACCTTAAAAATTGTCTGTATTAAGACATCAGAAATTATGAATAGAATTACCATATGACCCAGCAATCCCTCTCCTGGGTATCTACCCAAAAAATCTGAAAACATTTATCCATAAAGACAAGTGTGCTCCAATGTTCATTGCAGCTTTATTTACGGTGGCCAAGACATGGAAACAACCAAAATGTCCTTCAACAGATGAATGGATAAAGAAGTTGTTATATATATACACAATGGAATACTATTCGGCAGTAAGAAAAGATGAAATAGGACCACTTGTGACAACATGGATGGATCTTGAGAATATAATGCTAAGTGAAACAAGTCAGACTGAAAAAGCAGAGAACCACATGATTTCACTGATATGTGGTATATAAACCAAAAACAACAAAAGAACAAGACAAACAAATGAGAAGCAAAAACTCATAGACACAGACAATATTTTAGTGGTTATTAGAGGGTAAGGGGGGAAAGGGGTGGTAGATGTGGGTAAAGGGGATCAAACATATGGTGATGGGAAGAGAACTGACTCTGGGTGGTGAACACCCAGTGTGATTTATAGATGATGTAATACAGAATTGTACACCGGAAATCTATGTAACTTTACTAACAATTGTCACCCCAATAAATTTTAATTAAAAAAAAAAAAAGACATCATTGCGTAATATGGATAATGATTCATATTCTAGCACCCTCCCATAGGTTAGGCTTTACAACTGACTTTCTTTCCCTTCCTTTCCTCCTTTCTCTTCATTTTCCTGCCTCCCTCCCTCCCTTCCTCCCTCCTTTCCGTCCTTCCTGCCTGCTTTCCCTTTTACCTTCTCCCTTCCTCCCTCTCACACATTTTTTTTCTCTCTCTCTCAATTGTAATTCTGTGGTTTAGAAACAAAGATCCTTATCCCCATCACTGAAAGTAAGTTTCTAACTCTTCTTCTGCATATCAAAACAAGGTTCTGTTCTTTTTTACATAAATTTTCAAATAAAATTAGCTTCTGTATTTGAATTGCCATTAATTCTGGTAAATTAACTCTTATACATGTTTTAAGGTTCATCATGGGGAGCATTTTCATTCAAATCAAGAGAAAGTTTTAATATTCCCTCTGGCTGGCAATCTCTAGAACAATTTCCTACTGGAAAATTGTTAAGGGCATTTGAATGATTTACTATAGTTACACAAGATAGGTTAGTGCATTTTGTAGTACTCAAAGAAGTTTTTTGTTTGTTTGTTTGGCAGCTGCAAGTCACATTGCTATTTGTAAAACACCACTGAAATACTGAGATACTAAGTATAAGGCACCTGTAAATTTCAAATACTCAATTTTGTGGCATATCAGATATCATCTTGCACATACATGGGATCAGTAAGATATAGCAGGAGTCAATGTTCTAAGATAAATATATTTGGAAGAAAACATGAAATTAAAAGAAAAATCCCCATTAGGTATTTTTTTCTGCAAATTGAGGAAGGACATTACTCAATTATAGCAGCAGAATACCTTGATTCTGCTAATGGAACATGTTCTGTATGATAATTTTTTGAAAAACATCCCTTACATTAACAGACTTTGAACAAAGACCAGGGAAGTAAAGAACATTTACATGACTGTAATCAACGTAAAAATTAGCTGGATATTTAAATGTATAAAATTCATGGCACACTGCATGATTTATGATCTAACCAGGATGCTTAAGCAAATATGAGATTACTTCCCTTAAAACTGTTCTTTAATATTAATATGAAGCCTCTATATTTAGCCATTCCTCAGGCAATTACTTACAGAAAAATTGATATGATAAGCAGTGGTCAAATAATTTTGTTTCATCTTTTTATAAAAAGATGAAACAAAGTCTAACCAATATGCATAGACTCATTAAATAACTGGGATAGATTTAAAGACAAGTCATTGTTATAAGGGTGCAAAGAACGCACAGGAGATATGTTCATACATAGTGCTGTTCTGTGAATTGATTAGTGATACAAGACTTTTTCAGCTTATCAGAGTCAGAAGAATGTTCTGGAAAAACTCCAGTCTATTTATTCCCTTCCAGAAAAGGTTGGTAAATTTAGGAAAATTAATTTAAAGTTGAGTTTTTTTCTTTATCTGTAGTCTGTATCAGGCTTAACTTCACAGGACGGTGATCGTAGAATAAAGAAATGCAGTTCTTGTTCACGTAAGTAGTAGAGAAATTAAGTACTCCACAAAATGAAAAGACTAGGCTACTTACATGTTCTTTACTACTAAGAACTGGTTGATTGGAAAGTATCAACTGCAACTCGAATATTAAAAAGGCATAATTACAGCTATTTGGCCTGAAAAAAAAAAAATAATTTAATTTTGCAAATGATGAAGCTGAAGCTTAGAGAGAATATGCGACATACCTAAAATATCAGTGTAGAAAGGGACATAGTCTCGAGGTCTCTGCCTCCTAATTGATGCTTCTAATTTCCCAGATTGTAAATACCACATGGATTATGTATTAGACTTCTATATTGAATTATGTCTTTCTTCTTCTATTCTTGGCATGTAGAGACTAGCAATGGAAAACGTCCTTACAACTCTATTATTCATACAATTAGAGCTAGAATTTTAAGCATTTATTCACTTTTAGACAGTTATTATACACATGCAAGATCCTATCATGTGTGAATAGATATTTCTCCAAAGAAGATAGACAAATGGTAAATAAGCACATGAAAAGATGTTCAACAAAATTAATTACTAGAGAAATGCAAACAAAAACTACAATGAGATACCTCCTCACACTCATTAAGATGGCTTCTATCAAAATAAATAAAAAACATAAAATAATGGGCTTTAGCAAGGATGTGGAGAAACTGGAACCCTTACACTTGTTATGGAAAACAGTGTGGTGGTTCCTCAAAAAATTAAAAATAGAATTACCATAAAATCCATCAATTCCACTCTGGGTATACACCCCCAAAATTTGACAGCAGGGTCTCAAATAGATACTTGTACACCCATATTCAAAACAGCATTCATTATACACAGCAACTAAAATGTGGAAGCAATCAAAGTGCCTATCAACAAAAGAATGAATAAATAAGTAAAATGGGGCTTATACATACAACGGAATATCATTCAGCTTTAAAAAGGAAGGGAATTCTAACATATGCTACAACATGGATGAACCCTAGAGATACTATGCTAATTGAGGTAAGCCTGTCACAAAAAGACAAATACTGTGTAATTCCCCTTATATGAGGTATTTAGAGTAGTCAATATCGTAGAGACAAAAGTAGAATTGTGGTCCCCAGGGACTGAGAGAGGGAAGAACAAAGAGTTATTGTTGACAGGATATAGTCTCACTTTTACAAAATGAAAAGAGTTATGGCATACATGGTGATGATGATTCCATGATATTGTGAATATATTTAATATCATTGAATTGTACACTTAAAAATAGTTAAAATGGTAAGTTTTATGTGTTTGCATTTTCCCAAAATAAAAACATTGGGGGGAAAAGGATCCTAAGATGCATACTAAGAAGCAAGAAATCAAATAAAACATGTTCTCTGCCCACAAGGAGCTTAGAGTTTATTAGTGGGAAAAGTGCAACTACAAAAATAACTAGAATACACCAATCTAAGATGTGAGATTTCAGTCTGGTGATGTTTCATTCTATCACACTGTCTCTTAATCATTAGGAATGGGTGGTGATTGAGACCTCTGACCAGTGGCTGGTGTGTCTGGCCATAGAGCAATGGACAGATAAATGCATCTGCCTTTTAGGTTCACGGACTACCTAGATCTTTTGTCAAGATCATTTACCATAAGAAAATACAGACTATTTCAAAATGTTTTTCACGATTAACTAAGTGTAAATTTTGTTTAATAAACAAACACTTGCCCTAAAGGTACTCTAGAAAAACCTGACATTTCACAGAATGAGAGCTGTAATGTGGGAATAAATATACACTCATATTACCATATCATTTTCTTTATTCTTCATAAATATTGAGTAATGTCATATAAGAGGTATTTCTATAAAATGTTTTTTCAAACAAGAATTGATACACAACTAGGAATTATAGAATTTTAAATTCAGCTTCTCTTATAATATTTAAATTACATGCACATAGATTTCTATGTTAAAATTGAGATAAAAGTGCATTTGAATTTTGACCTCAGCAAAAAGAGTTACAATATGGCTAAGACCAGATTACATAAATTTCCTAGCAGAGTAAAGGGGAGGGTTAAGAGAGTATTTTTTCAGTATACCCAACTTTGGAAGAATAAACTATTCTACTAAAGAGAGCACTCCAAATCACTTAAACCTTGTGAGTTCAGGGTGGAATTTTATTATGTTCCCTACATTCATGGAAGTCCCGTTTTCACATTTTTTTCCAGAGTGACAAATACAGGCCCCTCCCACAACAGGCGTTGCTATCTAGATAGCTGATTGCAACGCTTCAACATGACACTAACTAGTGTTTGAGATTTAAAAAAACAACAACAAAAAACAAAAAACTAAATTTGGATTCTGTAAGTAGAAAGTGGATTTACTGATAGGAACTTAGGGGTATGAATTAGAATATTAGTGTGAGGTGCTCTGCACAATTGTTCCCCAGACAAATAACCATACATGCTGAAAGCTCCAAAGATAAGTCTCTAAAGATGGTTGGAGGGCATATAATAAATGAAGAAATTAAAACTCAGTAAGAATAGCAATAATCTGATGCAGTTGAACACAGCTCACTCCCTCCGAACCCCATCCCCACCACAGCTCAGCATAACGGAAGTACCACTCTAGGCATGTGCTGTCAAGAAGATGGCAGCTTTCTATCCCTCCAGCTCCCAATCAATGGCTACCGTGAAGGCTTGAGGGTAGCAATACACCAGACCTTCTCATGACCCCTCATCTCTGTGTAGTATAAGCTGAACTCCAAGTGAATGCTCTGAGAGGTCAGGAGTTCAGAAAGTGGAGACTCAACCCCAGGCACAACAGGCCCCAGGTACTGGAACTGAAATACCCAACTCACTCCCAGGACAGAAGTTCCAAGCTGGAAGAGCCACAGAGAGGAAGTCAGAGGCTGCCCACCCCAATCCCAAGCACCCTACTGGTAAAGCAGGGTGTCGCTCTGAGAGAGAAGTGGGTCATTCTTACTGTTCCTAGCTCAGAGACTTTGCCTAGGCAGAGAGATACCCTAAGCATAAATAGTTCTCAAGCTCTCTCCCAAGAACTGATTTTATTTTGAACAGAGTATGGGGAATTCAAATCTAAGGATAGTATTAAAAGCTGGAGATTTTGGTAGGAGGCAATTCAAAGAAATTTTTAGCTCTATGAGTGCCGCAAGCTAAGTTGTTGGATAGCTAGTTCCCCAGAGAGAACCAGGAAAAGAGGCAGCTGAGAAAAGCCTTCTAGGAGACAGAACACATCTCCAAGGCTGGTTTCAAAAATCAACACCCAAGAGCGGGAACAACCCAAATGTCTATTAACTGATAAATAGAAAGTAAAATGTATTTTCTTAAAATGGGATATTATTTGGCAATAAAAAGAAATGAAGTAATGACCCATTCTACAACAAGGATGAACTCTGACAACATTATGCCAAGTGAAAGAAGCCAGTCACAAAACATCACATACTCTGTTTCCATTTATATGAAATATCCAGAATAGACAAATCTAGAGAGACAGAGACAGAAAGGCAATTAGTGGATACCTATGGCTACAGGTTTTAGGGTTGCAGGGGAGGTGGAGAGTGACAGCTGTTAGGTGCAGGATTTCTTTTTGGGGTGATGAAAATATTCTAAAATTGATATGGTGATTATTGCATAACTCTCAATATATGAAAAATCATTGAATTGTAGAGAGCAGGTCCTTGAATAATGTCATTCGGTTCAATGTTATTTCATTATAATGTTGATTAAAAAAAAAAATCAATTCCTGGCCGAGGCCACTGTCTGTGTGGAGTTTGCATGTTTTCTCCATGTCTGCATGAGTTTCCTCAGGATCCCCCGGTTTCCTCCCACATTCCAAAGATGTGCACATGAGATGAACTGGCGTGTCTAAATCGTCCCAGTCTGACTCAGTGTGTGTGTGTGTGTGTGTGTGTGTGTGTGTGTGCGTGTGTGAGACAAACCACATGATGGAAGGGCCTCCAGCCCAGGGTAAGTCTGGCCTGGCACCCAGAGTTTCCTGTACAAGCTCTGTTCACCTGAGACCCTGACCTACAATAAGCAGATTGGAAAATCATTCTCTTACTTGTTTTTATTCATCTTTCTTCAATGGATGTATAGCTTAAATTTATTTCAATGTTTAATATTAGAAGTGTTTTGGGTCTTTATTTAAAAGACTGGTGATGTTTTTGTAACCAGGGATATGCCATACAAACTTAACTCTTGTTTATATCAATTAGCCTATGGTAAAACTGGTTTCATTATATGTCATTTCACTTTACGTTGCAGTTTCCAAGAGCCTATCAATGATGTTAAGTGAGAACTTAGTGTATTTTAAAGGAGTGAATCACATGGTAGATGAATTATATCTTAAGAAAGCTGTTACACATATTACTTAAGCAGAGATTTGGTTGTTCCTATTATCATAGGGATGACTGGCAAAACAGGGTCTGAAAAAGACTGGGAACCAAAAGGTGTCCAGGCTACTGGAATGACTTCATGACATTTGAGGCTATCAATGCCAGTACGCTGCAATCTGCCCTGCAACTGTCTATTTTCTTTGGATATTATATGCAAGAACTTTTGTCATTGGTACCACCATCCAAAAAGATTCTCTACTCAATTTGTTGTTGACATCATTAGTGTGCATGTCAAAGCACTGGAACAACTCATCTGATTGCCTGAGCAGGACATGTAAGTACAAAACTCGCTCTCTTGTGTTAGGAGTAAACTTTCGGTTCTTATCAGGCAGGAGTTCTCCAAGCATTGGAAAGGGACCAGATGCTGGGTAGATAAAGAGGACAAATATACCCTAACAGATAAATATTAAACATACTATGTAAACAAATACTCTATTTATATAAATATGTACTGAAATAATAACATGAGGTCTGACAATTAAGTTCACAAACTTGTTGCAACAATGTTGTCAACCTTTTTTTGATCTCAAAGGGATTATTCATTACGAATTTGTACCAACTGGACAAACACTTAACCAAATTTACTATTTGGAAGTGTTGAAAAGGCTGCGTGGAAAAGTTAGATGACCTGAATGAAGTGTTCGGCCACAATTCATGGCTCTTGCATCACAGCAACGCACCAGCTCACAGGGCACTGTCTGTGAGGCAGTTTTTAGCCAGTAAACAAATAACTGTACTGGAACACCCTCCCTGCACACCTGATCTGGCCCTCAATGACGTTTTGCTTTACCTGAAGATAATGGAAATACTGAAAGGAAGACATTTTGATGACATTCAGGACATCAAGGGTAATAGGATGACAGCTCTGATGGCCATTCCAGATGAAGAGTTCCAGAATTGCTTTGAAGGATGGACTAGGTGCTGGCATTTGTGCATAGTTCCCCAAAAGGAGTACTTCGAAGGTGACTGTAGTGATATTCAGCAATGAGGTATGTAGCACTTTTTCTAGGATGAGTTCCCCAACTTAATTGTCCAACCTCATATACTTCTCACCATGTACGAGATAGTGTTCCAACAGCTTTAAGTATCTTAATTCACTTATTCTTTGCATCAACTATGTGATGTAAGTTAATATCCTCCATTGTTTTCCAGATGAACAAATTCAGACACAGACAAAGTAAAATTTCCATGATCAGTTAGCTAGTAAGTGGCAGAGACAGGATTTAAAACCAGAGTGCCTCTGGAGACCACGTTTGTTGGAGCACTGCTATGGTGAACTCCCTCCCTATGAATAACAAAGGTCTTTTGATTAGACTCAGCTCTTAGATGGCTCATAATCCACACTCAGAAATATGCTTTGGCACACACCCTGAAAAATAGCCAGATTAATTTAGCACTCCATTATTTTACTCCCTCAGGGCCTGTGTGACGCTGGGGGAGGAAGTGGGAAGCAAAAGTGAATATAATATAATCTCTGCTCTTAAGTTGACAGTATAAATGGAGTCATGCTAAATGAATATATAAACTTAAATGAGGTTTTCGTGTTTCAAGTGACAGTAACACGCTCTTCAAAACAAACGTTGTGCAGAAATACATTCTACATAAAATCAAAGTATTAATGACTTTGATTCAAACCTTGGTTTTCAGATTTGAACCTATACCCACTTGCTTCTCTCCCACGCCCTCCAGGACAATTTCTGCAGCCCCTTTGAGGAAACCCTCAGCTCCCTAAATTTCAGTTTGAAAACCACAAATTATGATAAAGTCTGGGAGAAATGGAAAAATAAAGATTCAGGGGGCTTTCTAGGAAGAGAGGCAGCATTGAGTTACAGGGAGTCCAAAAGTATTTTTAAAGAGCATGGCACCTGATTGTAAGCCTTGGAGGATGAGGATGGGCAGTGGTGATGGAACTAGGAAGAGGACTATTATGACTACAGACCCACAAGCAACGTACAGGTAACAGTGGACAATCTAGTTTTGTTTGAACATAGATTATATGTACAGGTGCACTGGGAAATTTGGTCAGATAAATTGATTCAGTGATATGGACTGTAGCTAATGTAAGGCTTTTATATTAAGCTTGAAAGTAGCAGGAAATCTTTAAGTTTGTTAACTAGAGCATGATGTGATCAGATCCAAGTTTTATGTTTTAGAATATTAGCTTTTTTTCTTTCTTTCTTTCTAATTCTTTTATTTTTTATTTTTTTGAGTTTAGAATGGTTTCAAATAGGGACAGAGAGGAGAAATAGAAGACTGTCTCAGAATACTGTTACTAAGATTTAATTAAATGGGAAAGAAAGGAGAAATGTTTGCTGGATGGGTGAATGGATGAGAAACTTAATGAAAGAATGAATCAATATGTTAGTGTGGAGGCAGAATCTATATAATTTGCTCTGTTGTTACAACATGAGAGAAAACCATACGTTTATGTTAAGAATTTATTTGAAATGTTGGCAGTATCTAGAGCACTGTTTATATAAATTAACAGAAATCAAAAAGATGAAAAAAGGAGTGATAGTTTTAAGGTACCAATAATACATTTGTTTCATCTATTTAGATAAAGGTTATATTGGGCCATCTTTGAGGTGATGTCAAACAGTTGAAATTACAAATCAAAACTTTAAGAAATATTTCAGATTATAACATATATACACAAAGAAAATAAACTGTAAGAATAGAGTCAGAATATAATCAGAAGAAATTAAATAAGAAAGATAAATTCTAAAGAATGAGTACTCCCAGGCAAGAGCTGAAAGTACAGAAAAGACCAAAATAATGAGAAGACTCAAATTTTCTACGAGCCTAGAAGCCAAGGAATAAGAACTTAAAGAATCAACTTTCAAAGTATGTTGGAAAAGAGCATCAAAACTTGCAGAAATTAAGGATTTTATGCAATGAGTGATCAGCTGTGCTAAATAAAGAACATCATTTGAACTGTTTAAAATCCTTCTCAAAGTACCATTAACAATGCCATATTGGAAAACGGAAGAATTCCTCTATCTAGTTGAGATTTTATGCTTTGAAAACTTTACTTTATGAGTATGATTAAATACACAGTATAATTTATTCATTGAGTTTATGTTAGGTCATAGGCCTAAGGGTTTAGAATTTTCTACAATTTTGAACAAGATTAATATCAACACTTTTAGAAAGATATGCTTATATAAACGTGCAGGTTTCTGAAGATATACAAGAGCAGTATTGAGGTGTTATTTCACACACATGAGATCTTTCATTAACTGAATACAAGAGATGTTCAGTAATTGTTTCTCAATGATAATATCCAAAATATGATGATGACCAGTGGCTCTTATGGTGAGATACTGAGTCATCCTGTTTCTTCTCTTTCTTTTTACTCAAAACAGTAATAATTTGATAAGTATTTTCTATTCAGATATTATGCATCCATATTCTTTGTACCATGTATAAGACTCATAAAGAAAAATAAATAAAACCCAAAATAAACCACCACGTAAAAATTTTAGGATGAAAGACAAATCACACACACACTAACACACACGTGTGCACAGCTAAGATTCGAAATTTTGTTTTGCAGCCTATTTTTAGCAGTGTGTAGATAAATCCTATCTTCCAAGTTTATTGTGAGGATTGAGATAATATACATACACATGATTTACAAATTAGAAAACACTCTAAAACCATTGTCAATCTTCTTAAAATGTGCATACGGCAAAAGAGGAGAGAGTATTTATTAATCCAACATAGATCATGAGATCAAAAACAGTACTAACAACGACTTCAATTTTTATAGTATTCTAAATTTCCACTGGTTCTGTCTTGGTGCTCATGCTGACCCCATGAAGAAAGAAAAATTAGATATTACTATTTTCCTAAATTTTTAAATGGCAAAACTAATATAGAGAAGTCATCATTTTCAAACCTCACATAGTTATCAGGGTAGAAAGTAATAAAACTATTCTGGTTCCAATGTCAGTGTTTTGTGCCCCCAAAGTAACTTTGCCAAGGTCACAAATGAAGTGATGGGTTATTCTTTGATCTTTTGCTATCTACCATATGCAATACTTCTTGAATTCCTATCTACAACAGGATTTGTTCTATCAAAATCAATAGCTGTTTTTCAAAACAAAATGATTAAAACTGGCTTTCAGACATTTTACTTAATTCAGTAAAGATTTATTGATAGCTTAGGATGTTCAAGTTAGATGTTTAAGACACTGTGATAAATTAAAAATCAATGACATATATTTCCCCACTGCTATCTCCCCTTATCCTCCAATATCATAGGAACCCATAAGTTAGTAGATGAGGTAAGTGTTTATAAATTGCTAATAATATAAATCATACTCGCATAAAAAGTGCAATAAATATTCAGACAAAGTGTTATGAGAGTAATGGGAATATAAATGAGACATTTATTCTGATGAATGTAATACAGGAAAGTGTCTTGGATCAGGCAGAATTTGATAATGGCAGTGAAGGAAGTAAACATAGATAGGAAAATAAAGGAATGTGTATGTGATGTGTATGGCATTCTTTTGATGGCCTCACTCCACTGAAAACTTCAGATTTCAGATTCTACTCAGAAAACGCACCTCATCTTCCCACAGAACTGCACTGGGTGTGGTGAGCAAAAAGCACCACGCAAGCCTGAGAGAACTGTTTTGATCGATAGTTATAAAAACAGGCATGTGGGGGGGGGGCAGTTATATCAAATCAGTGGGATTGTCCATTGGAAAAGAAAAAAATTAAAATTATTTAGACATGGTATCAATTAACAGCACTTAACTGTGCAACAGAATATTATGCTAACCAAAATAAGCAGTTATGTGATTGCCTTGGAACATAAACTGAATAAATTCTTCTTAGATCTGCCCCTTTTCTGCTAAAAAATGAAAATGTAACATCATTTATCTGACATCATGAGAGCCTAATTTTAATAGACATCATTGTAAAATACATAGTCACTTATCTTTTATAAATCATGAGGCAAAAATATATCTTTTTAAAAACTTGAGCATAAATCAAAAAATATTGGGTAACTGCATACTTCACAATTTGGAGAACTTGGACCTTGGATAACTATGCCCCAAGTGTTCTTCTGATTGTTATCTGTAAATATTTATTAACCAGAGATATATTCCATTTTATGTAGATTTTATATACCTTGTAAAATTTCAGTCAATCTTAAAGAATTGAACTGTGGTTTTCTAAAAGAATGCGGAAATTAGAATTTAGTAGCAAAGAACAATGCATTTTGTTTTGCCTTTTACATGTTATAATATGCTTTTTTCATAAACAACAAATGGCTTCCTTTGTATTTGGATGTTCTATGCTGATGTTTTCTGACTCTTCTGATCTTACTTACAAACCCATGACTTCTTTCCCTAAAGCTCACTTGAATCAAGAGCTTCTCTGCCCAGTAGCAATTTTGGCTATTATCCAACCACACTGAACCTTTCTGACAACCAAAACCCTGTATAATATGGTCACATGTTTCCTAGCTAATTTTCCTTCCCGCAAATCTTTACCATTTGCATGATTTCTAATGAGATTATTTCCACACCATTTTCAGTGCAGGTCAAAATCTACTTATACATGTGGTCATCCTGGACACCCATACCACTGGTCTTTTTACTATCTGAATTCTTCCAATTATTCAAGATATAACTCTATCTCAGTAGACTTTTTAAAGACATTTATTAAGTGACTACTATATTAAAGGCACAGCACACCTAAATATTATCTTTCCCCTCAAGCATCTTACAGTTTAATCAGAGCAAATAAAAAAAATGA
Organism: Rhinolophus sinicus; assembly: GCF_057876585.1. Taxonomy (NCBI): domain Eukaryota; kingdom Metazoa; phylum Chordata; class Mammalia; order Chiroptera; family Rhinolophidae; genus Rhinolophus; species Rhinolophus sinicus. The sequence continues at coordinate 196,420,267 of NC_142501.1, forward strand.
ATCAGTAAGTTTGCTAATACTTAGACTTCTCTGATGAAGGAATTCTGTGGCGTGGAGGTGATGGCAAGACAAAGCTGTCTGTATAGGACTGGCTATATTCCAGGAAGCAAAGGACCTATATTCAGGCAGGATGATGGATATATGAGCCCTGAGTTCCCTCCCCAACACTATCCCTAATATACATACCTAGTGCCAGCATCAGGTCCCTGCACCCAACTCACTACATCACAACGCTCATACATTTAGGACTCAAGCAGGGACCGTTATCAGGCGGCTCAAGTCATCAATTCCAAGGAAACGCTTCATTGTATAATAATACGGAGCATCCATAGACTAATTCTTCCAGAGAATGAAGGCCACGTGACCTCACCATATGGCCCGATTAGACTGAATCTGCACATTCACTATAAATATATTCATTAGTTACTTCTACAAGTAATTACTGAGACGTGTTATATACTAGGCCCATAGATAATTTCTAGTTACGTCACATTCTATGCTCTGTTATTATATTCACGTTTCCCCACAATCTGGATTCCTGTGCTGCGTCACTGCGTGTCAGGTACTGGCAGCCCTAGAATATTCCATATGCTGATTTTCCCCACAGAATTAAACATTTTCAAAGTTGCCCTGTTTTTTGCTTTTTTTTTTTTTTTTTTCCTTTCAACCCACAGGCATCTTGACCTCATCACTCCGTAAACAGAAACATCCCCGAGTCCAGCAGGAGATTCAGGTGCAAAGGCCCAGAGTCAGTTCTGGTAGCAGATGCAGTTCTGAAGTGGCCTGTTCTACGCTGGGATTACAGTAGAAAGACCAGGACCCTGAACTTCCTGGTTCCAGGACTTCTTACCTGGGCAATCTAGGGCAAAATAATCAATCTTAACAAATCTCAGTTTATTCCTCTGTAAAGGAGGATGGTCACGCTTCCAAGCACACATGGTTTTGTGAGAATATATATAATGAGAAAAAGCATGTGAAAGCATCTTTTTCACCATAATGCACAATAAATGTTATTACAATTAAAATTTATAAAATGAAAAATAATGTGTATATTTTTCCTCTCAATTATTATTTGGATCACCTACCACTTGGATTTTACACAGTACCTCTAGAGTATATAAGCATGTAGTTAATCAACAATAAGAATGGTTTGATTGACTAGGAGATCCAGTGAAGGTTAAAATACAATATTGTCTGAACACAGACAGGACAAAGACCTAAGCAAACCTCCTATTTTCTAGGTTCATAACAAAAACAGAGAAGTTTGGTGTTGTCTGACATGCCACAAAAAGTGTATGTGTGTGTCTGTGTATATATGCTCATATTCACATACTATTCAAAAACTTATAGCAAAGAATATACTAAGGTTACATTTTACCAGTCAGGACCCTTGGTAACAAACAAATAACCCCTCTGACCCCTGATGTGGCCACCAGGGAACATATTCCGAGATGGATGTTTGCACGCAGGAGGTTTATTGAGAAGTCCCTTGGGATCAGCTCAGTGGGGAAGTAAAGGAAGATGGAATGAGAAGGAAGTGCCGAACGCAGTGCCATTGTGAAGGAGAACTTGGCTGATTCTCCAGGGGGTCTGAGCTGGAACGGCCCTTCCTGGTTGTCCCACAGGGGAAAGAGGACCAGGCTTCACACTGTGTCATCAACCAGTCATTGGACACCTCTAGAGAGGAAGCCTGGTCTCTTCAGTGTGGTTTTCCATGAGGGACTTAGCTTAGAACCATCTAGATCCAACATTCCCAGAAGTCCAAGGAATTCTATTTCAGTAATGAAAGGAGAAAAGGGTGTGTTAGCATAGTAACAAGTAAAGCCTTGGCAACCATGAAAGCATGGATCCATTTGTCTCACAGAACAGATTCTGGGAACAGCTCCTCTAGTAATTGGAAGTGGTTTGAAGGATTCAACTAATACTTATCATCCATCTTATGTGTTTACACAATAACTAGTCAGAGAGGAACTATTCCACTCTGATACTACTCATCACGATCATGTAAATTTAGTAAAAATATGTGTATCACAAGCTGTTATAAATCCTCATATAATGGAATTCATCATAATCCATGGAACTATTACTTATTTCCAATGAAATTATCTGAATGTTTTAGAGATGCTTCTTATCCTGAAAAAGTTTGCTGATTTTATTAATTTTCTCTAATTTTGATGATTCCATTTGACCATCCTTGTCACCCATTGTTTTCTGATCCAAAACTGTATCATAGGTTGTACTGTGTTATACATGTGATGGACTGTGTTAAGTGTAGCACTATAGACAAATGAAATTACAAGGTCTATACCATTGCATGAGGCCCAATGTCTGTAAATATTGACTGTTCCACAAACATTGGGGTGCAAGATAAAACACAGAACACACAGTGAAATTTCAATTTCAGATAAACAGCTAATTTTAACAGCTATTTTAGTATAGGTATGTTCCAAATAGTGCATGTGACACATTGGTACTAAAAGAAAGTTCATTATTTGAAATACAAATTTAACTAGTATACTGTTTTTATTTTCTAAATCTGGCTACTCTATCCAAAAATAAATGACATTATATTAGAAATGAAAATTTTTACTTTCACAGTGTGTCTAGATCAGGTACCTCAACCTCAAAGCTATGGACATTTTTTGCCAGATAATTCTTTGTTGTGGGGGGACTGTCCTGTGCATTGTAGTGTATGTAACAGTATTCCTGATGCCACTAGCATCATCCAGCTGTAACAATCAAAAATGTTTAGAAATGTTGCCTCATTTTCCCAGGGCAAAATGGCCCCAGTTAAGAATCATTTATCTAGCTATAAGGGTTAATTATATAATTGATTTAATTATTGGGATTATTCAGGCCAAATATTTCACTTTTAGTCAGATAATTGCAGCAAACAAACAAAACACACATGAGGAACTCTTTAGTTGCACTTTATTCAGTGTGCAACATACGTTTCTAGCTAATCCATTTGCTGATACATCGATTGCTTAACAACAGACCATAAAAAAGCCTTCTGTTGTATGATCCTACTTGGAAAGCTATTGACTCAACACTTAACTATCAGAGCAGTTCCGATACAAAATATTTTGCCTGACAGAAGATACTTAGAGACATGAAATGCATGCCCCACACACTTCTATACGTGCATGTGGCCAACTGAGATACAAACAGAACCTTTTGTGATCCATTTGTTTTGGTTTCAGCCATGTTAAAACTTCTGTGGTACGCTAAAGTGCAATTTAAGATGATTGAAATAACAAGAATGCCTGCTGAGGTCTGTTTTCATTCACTGAGAAAAACAGCTGGGGAATAAGGATAAATGATCGAAGCAAGGGAAAAGATGGGGTTTGTTCCTATTCATGTGATCAAAGGAGAGCATTTCACCTCCAGGGCACAGACTTCATCTGTTTCCCTCTTTGCTATATCTCCAGAACCTAACACAGTATCTGGCCTATAATAGGATCTCAATAATATGTTTACAATGAATGAATGAATGAATGAATGAATGTTAACACCAGATATAGCTGATACAGTTATATTGATATCATTGATTAGACATACTTAGCTAATTAGAGGTAGTACATTGTTCAGCAGACAGCATTAGCTTGCTTACAAGGTTATATTAATTAAAAGAGAAATAAAACTCTTAATATTAATATGCTGTGATTAAGCTCTTATAAGAATTAATTATCATTTATTAAGTCATAATGCAGGGCTCTAATTTCAACCAGACACTTAGACACTTAGGAGTCTAAGTTTCCTAAGTGTTATTCTGTATCTCTTAGAATGTAGATGTATTAATAGATAAGACATAAAGTATGACATGTATTTACTCACTAATGACTAAGTAACTCCCATATGAAATGTGAGAGGGCAGAGAGAGAGGGGAGAGAGAAGAGATAGTAAGAAACAGAGAAAGATGAAAGAGAAAACTTTAGAATGAAGTTAGTTATTTGAGGAGAAAAGTCATGAACTTCATATTAAATATTGAAAAAACAAAACAAACAAACAAGAAAAAGCACACCAAAATTTGTCTTAAAAATGACTGGGCAGAGTTCTGGGCATACTGCTCACTACTTTCCTAAAGCTGATAGGATTTTTGTAGTACCTAGCAATTTTCCATAATACAGCAATTAGTTGTGCTCTAGCCTTAGATGTATTAAAAGCAAGTAATTTCTCAAATACTAATGTTAATGAAGTTGATGAAGCCAGTTTTATCATTTTGCAAACATCTGTTGTGGCATGACTAATTGGAAGAAGAATGCTGATCAAAATTTTGGAAACATCTTCATATTTTATTATGAAGAGGCAATTACCCTATAGAAATGTAAAATATATAAAGAGCATAGTTATGAGGTTTTTTTATTATTCAGAATTCAATACAAATATTCAGTCAAAGACAAAAAATTAAATGTACACAAATGATTACAAAATCCTCTCTGCTCTTCCACTTCCCCCTTCATATCTAAACTAGAACAGGCACTACATATTTTCAATAGCATAGGAGAATGTCTTCATCCCTAGGCACAAAATTCGTGTTTTTATTTTCAGCCCAGCACTGTAAGAAATTACCAACCTTGGGGAAAGGCATATTATGTGAAATTGGGCCAATCATCTAGTGGTACCATACTGTGATAGTTTCTTAAACTCTGAGCCTCAATTTCCTTATCTGCAAAAAGGAAATAACAGTGACTTCTAAGATGAAATACGATGATGTTTACAAACTGTTTAGGACCCTGTTTGATGCACAGTAATTGACAGGGAGTTATTGTTATGTAATTTTCCAAATAATTTCAATCCAGATATAAAAATAATATTACGTTAAGCAAACACTTTCTGCTATTGTGTGAAACCGTATGGTCTGATATATCAAAGGGTTTCTTGGGCTTCAATATATGGTAATGCAAATATAAACTTAGAAATATACAAGGGATCGATGCTGATGTTTGCTGGACCTTAAATCAGCCAAGTCAATACATTTAATTCAACACAACTTGGATTTGTGAAGCAAGCATCAAATGCCCAAAATTATGTTCAGAGCTATAAAGATAAAGATGAGCAAAATTCCACTGAATTCACAGTCTTGATGGTGAAACAAAAGCAGTAATTTTACTTCTGCAGAGCAATTTAGCTCTTCTCTAGTCTAGACTATCAAACCTAGACCCTGGGCCTTACCTGTGCATACCTGCAAGGCACACTTGTGTGTGTGTGTGTGTGTGTGTGTGTGTACTTCCTTTTGTTTCTTTAATGATGGAAGCTGTTTTTCCAAAGATGAATGTTATCTCTATCCCCAGAGCAACTGATGAAAACAGCAGCAATTCTTTCCCATCCAACTGCATATCAACAAAGGTATTAATTTAATAAATTGGTATTTATTGAGCACCTACTTGAGGTTCTGATAAAAGTTGGTAAATCCAATTATAAGTAAAACAGGCATGACTCTACCCTTTCAGAGTTCAGACTTACTGGATCTATAAACATACATGTATCATGTAAACATTCATACATATCAAATACACACACACACACACACACACACACACACACACAGGTCCTCCCTCCATGTTCGTGCAAATTAATGTAAAGATTACTTTCCATTTCACAACGTAAAATTTTAGCAAAATGAAAGAAGAAAAAATAAAATATACGCACACACTGAGGATATCTTTGTAACCTTCTCATGAGTAGCATCTATTCATTTGTGCAATAAGCATTTACTATGCAGCTTTTGTCTGCCAGGCACTTTGCCAATAACTGATTGTAAGGAGACAAAAAGGCCCTGTCCTTGGCTCAAGTTGATCTCACTCTCGGGGCACACACCTCCTGTTAAAGAAAATCAGACCTCTGATTTTGATGACTTTTGTCTGTCTCTATCACTTCCCATTAGCGTAAATATTGATGTATACCCCCTAACTCTGGAGAGTCACCAGTTTTGAAGAGGGAGCTAGACAATGAAAATAAATAAATGCAAAAAAGTGCCAGAGGTCTAACATAAGAAACCTTTACAAAGTTCATCAGGGTCACAAATGTCAGTTTGCATAATTTTATCTTGCAGAAGAAAGGTATTCAACATACTGTGTATCCCCAAAAATAAGACCTAGCTGGACCATCAGCTCAATGCATCTTTTGAAGCAAAAATTAATATAAGACCTGGTCTCATTTTATTATAAGACTGGGTTTAATATAATGTAATGTAATGTAATATAATATAATATGTATAATACCAGGTATAATATAATAAATATAATATAATACCAGGTCTTGTTTTAATGTAAATATAATATAAGACCGGGTCTTATATTAATTTTTGCTCCAAAAGACTCATTAGAGCTGATGGTCCAACTAGGTCTTATTTTTGGGGAAACACGGTGCCAGAAATAAATAAATGGACCTTTGAAATAAAATTCAAAAGGTATGTAAAATATTCTAGCCTGTTTTCTAGGCTATTGGTGGTGAAGAGGGGGCACACATTTAAAATGAAAGTGAGGGTTATCTGTCCAAGTGAAAAAAAATATATATATACACACACATACATGTATGATCATATATACATGATCAAAAAATATGGTGAATAATGCTGCCAAGTGCCATCCAATGGAAAGGCAGGGATCTTCAATACAGAAGAGGTGCGTGGAACCTTAGTAATAGTATGTGACAAGTTTCAACTTGTTTGGTGTAGTCAGTTGGGTGTGAGCTATGGTTGAGGGAAGGTGTGTTTTAAAGTGTGGTGTAAATCATCCTCCATCATGACAATGTTCCATGTCACACATCACTTCTGGTATATGGCAATTTCTGTCAAATAAAAACATTACGGTGTGTCCTCATCTACCTTATTTACAGGATCTGGCACCATGCAACTTCTGGCTCTTCCCCAAAGTCAAAATGATTCAGGAATTTGAGGCAGCCACAACAGCGCAACTAAAGACACTCGTGAAAGAGGACTTCCAGAACTGCTTCATAAAGTGGCAAGAATGATAGGATAGTGTATTCAAAGCAATGGGGAAGTATTTTGAGGGGAATTAATGGCAATGTGCCTTTTATTGTAATAAATTTTTATTTAAACATCCATCATATTTTTTGATCACACCTTGTATACACGTATACATGTATACGTACACACATATGCGTATATTATCTGTGTATATATATGAAACATTGTGTCACTTTCTGAAAAATACAAGTGACAGCATGAGTAGAAAATAGTTTCTAAAAAGAGTGGAGAAATAGACATGAGCTTAACTTCACACACACACACACACACACACACACACACACACACACACACACTTAGATGATGGGCTTTTTCCCATGGGTGATAATGGATTGTTTGAAATTGGCAATAAAACAATTACACTTCTGTTTCTGAAAGACTTCCATGGCAGCAACGAGACAGCTGCAGTACAGGAACATAAAATTGCAAACTGAAATTGCAGATGATGATTGAAACAGTCCTGATGAATAAGATCATATGAACATCAAAGAGGGAAAATCCAAACTTTCAAAAATCCAATTAGCTTTGTTCATAGACAAATGTAAAAATAAAAATATTTTAGTCTCTTAAATGGAGAAGTACACTTGATCGTTTTCTACAGCAGATTTGACATTCAGTTGCTGAGGGGTTTGGCACATAGCATCTGTAGAAACCAGTTTTCTGATTTCTGTCTTTGCCAACGCGAAGACAGAATCCAAAAACCTTTGCCAAACATTGGTTTGAACCAAACTTTGCCTGTTAAACATCTCAGCTGAGAATGTCTTGTAATGCTACATTTTTATTCATAGCTTTCTAAACAAAAGGTCAAATATTTTAAGTTGTCATATAACAGCTGTAAAGAATTTTAAGTAACTGGCAACTTGTACATAAAAAGTTGAGACTAAAGGCATCTGCTTATACAAAGGCTAATAAATATGTAAATTTTGTCTGAATGTGACTTTTGATTACTTTTCAAGATTCTTGGAATCTTAGAATAGTCCATAGGGTAGTAGAATTCTCTAGGCTATTTTTCTTGGTATATTAAGAGTCTTTCTGAGACAAATACTAACTCAGCACAAAAAGAATGACTGCAAGGAATAGTCTAGGAGGAAAAGTTCAGGTGGGAGAGAAAAAAATGTTAAATTTCTAGTGAATTTGGAAAACGTTTTAAAAAATGTAGCAATTATTGGGCATGTCTAAGGCTATTACTTATAGACTCAGTCTTTAAAAGTAACCAAATGTTTCAAAATTAATATCTTCTGCTTCAATGATTGTTAGAACTATTTTAAAACCATTCACAACTTGGGATCAATGTATAATAATCTGCCTATATACATGGGACTTGACCACTTTCTTAAAGAGTATCTTTAAATAGATACGTGGAACCCACACCCTTAAAAAATGAAAAGAGACAGAAAAAAAATGTAGGTTTATATGAAACAGCAAAATAAAAACAATAGTAATCAGTTTTTTCTCCAGCAATTATTATGGCCAGTTGTTAATTAGTAAAATCATGGAAATCCAAGCAATCCTGCCTGCATCACCAAATATCTTTTAGTTTCTTTACATATTTCCTTGTCACTTCTTAAGCCATTTCAAGACCATCTCTTTCACCAACATTGGAACTCACTGCCTTTGCTTAGTCTCTTTTACTGTCTTTTTTTTCTTTTCTCACATTTTAGAAGTATGCAATTACAATGACTAACACTTTTAAATAAATACACACACACACACACACACACACACACACACACACACACATATATTTCCTGATTGGCATGGACCACAGCATCAGAGATTTCTTCCAACTTTGGCACAGAACTCTACAATGTAATCCAATTATGTAGTTGATGCCAGAATCCCATCCACACCAACAGTTCACTCAAGGATTCTTTCGCTTTTTCTTGACCTCTAATGACAGTGAACTCCCTGTTCCCTCAAAACAGTAAATTCTATCTTAAAACACTGACTTACAAAGTGTTGCTTATATAGAAATGAAATTGTTCTTCCTATATCTTATATACTGTATTAGTCTGCTTGAGCTGCCGTAACAAAATATCATATACTGGGTGACTTAACAACATAATTTATTTCTCACATTTCTAGAGGCCGGAAGTCCAAGATCAATGTGCTGGCAAGGCAGATTTCATTCTCAGGCTTCTTCTCTTTACTTATGGGTGAGCATCACCATACTAGGTGCTGGCATAGCCTCTTCTTTGTGTGCAAGGGGAGAGAGAGAGAGAGAGAGAGAGAGAGAGAGAGAGAGAGAGAGAGAGAGAGAGAGAGAGAGAGAGAGAGAGACCTGGTGTCCCTTTTTGTAAAGACACTAACCCCACTGTATCAGGGCCCCATCCTAATGACCTCATTTAACCTTAATTACTTCCTTACTCCAAATATAGCCACACTGGGGAGTAGGGTTTCAGCATATGAATTTGGGGAAGATACAAACATTCAGTTCATAACATAAAGCAGTTTGACCCCTTGAGGCTACATGGAAAAGTTTATTTCAGATACCCTACAACTAAAATTTGAAACAGCTTATCAGATATTCTTTGGCTTTCACTACAGTAGCTGTAATTCTTCTGAAAACAGCTCATTGGTACATTTCCTTCAGGATTAGTTATCGATTCACATGTTTCTTTTTCATTTAAGGAGCCATGAAAAGTTCTAAACATGGCTTTCCTGGCCCCTTTTCCCCATGTCCAAGAATAAGTCAGTATAACAGAAAACAGGTTAGTGAATTTTCCCCTGACAACCTTTTACAAAAAATAAAAATTTTCATGGAAAGTAATCTGAAAGAAGGCTCCCCCTGCACTGTTTAAAAGATTAAGGTGCCATGTCTTTGGAATACTGATGAGCAAAGGATGGAAATGTTCACTCTGAGAAGCTGTTCTCTCCCATCCTAAAGTTGGTAGCTGGCAGTCTGGCATCTTAGTTTACATCTCAGACATTAAACCTGGGCTATAAATATACCTAATGGGCTTTTCAATAGTTTTGTTTATCTCCCTGAGGACAGAGAAACCTGCTGCTTAGAAATGTCAGATTTTAAACCTTGTTTCTGTGAGTTGTTTTTATTTATGTTCCAGCTTGTGTTTCTCTGATGCACACACAAAAGTCAACTTCAAAGAGCTATTTGTCATATTTGAAACTCTTAAGTAGTTAAGCTTTAGTTTGAAGAGCCACCTGGAAAAGTGTAGACAGGCAGTATATCCAGCACTTTAAACTCAGACTATGAATTTCGAACATTTTTTTTTATAGTACAGATTTTTGTATTCCAGAAAACCAAGCAAACCCAACATTACATAACTTCATAAATATAACATAGTGTTATATTACATAACATTATAAAATGTTACTTCACGTTCTACTGTGAAGTGATATTGTTTCTTTTTATTTTAATAATGGCAAAAAATCTATGATATAGTTAACTTTTATTTGCAGAGATTCTGGGTAATGAATAAAATTAGTACTGAATCTCAAACAATTACATGAGTATTTTGTTCAGATATTATTAAAGCCATTTTTAAATTTAGTTTAGATGACCCCATTTGTATTCTTAGATTGCAACACTCATTAATATCACTGATTTATCCTCTTTGTGAGAGTTGCTAACTGTAGACATCGTCATAAAATATTATAGTTGTAAGTACCTTGGAGTAAATCTCAAATATCTAATTTTTCAGAAGCGCCTTAGAAAATGAGGCCATAAGCTAATGAGTAGTAAAGCCCAGGAACAAACCCAGCATTTCAATCTGTGAATACAATAAGCTGCCCAGGGCCAAAATTTCATCATACAGATCTACTTTCTTTTTTACCATCATCAGCTACTGACTTTGAACATAACGTAAAATTATTTATGTATTGCTTATTATTGTGGTCCCTTTGCCCTAATACAATGTAAATACAATAAGGCAGGGCTTTTTATATGCCTAATTTACTGGTATATTCCAATTGCCTCTATGTAAAATGACACCCCTTTACAAGGAAAGAAGATCTAAAATAAAAAAATCAAAGTTTCCATCTTGGAAAACTAGAAAAAGAGAAAATTAAATCCAAAATAAGCAGAAGAAAAGAAATAACAAGAATTCAAGCAGAAGTTCGTAAAATTGAAAACAAGGTATCAATAGGGAAAAATAAATGGAATTCAAAGCTGGTTGTTTAAAAAGATCAATAAAATTGATAAGCCTCTAGCCAGGGTAACAAAGAAAAAAAGAGGGAGATCACAAGTTACTAATAGTAGAAATGAAAAAGAAGCCGTCACTACAGATCCTACAGATGTGAAAGGCTGATAAAATAATACTATGAACAACTCTATGTCACAAATTTGATAACCTAGATAAAATGGACCTATTCCTTGAAAGACACAATTTGCTATAATACACAGGAAAAAGTTGATGATCTGTTTAGGTCTTTATCTGTAGAGAACTGTAATCAATAATTAACAACCTCCTAAAACAGAAAACACCAGGTCTACATGGGTTCACTGCTGAATTCATCAGACATTTAAGGAAAAAAATTATACCAATTCTTTACAATCTATTTCAGAAGATAGAAGTAGAGGAATTACTTATTAATTTATTCTGTTCAGCCACTTTACCCAAACACTAAAACCAGACAAACACTTTACAAGAAAAGTAAACAACAGATCAATATATCTCATGAATACAGATGCAAAATATCTCAACAAAATATCAGCAAATTGAACCCAACATTGTGTAAAAAGAATTAAAAACCACAACCAAGTAGGATTTATACCATTTGTGTAAGGCCAGTTTAACATTTGAAAATCCATTATACCAATAAGCTAATAAAGAAAAAATATGTATCAATAGATGCATGAAAACCATTTGACAAAATCCAATACACATTTATGATAAAATTATCAGTAAACTAAGAATAGAGGTAAACTTCTTCAAATAAAAAATACCTTCTTCTTGATAAAGAAGATATACAAGAGACCATGCCTAACATCACACTTAATGGTGAAAAACTTGAAGTTTTATCACCCCTCAAAGTCATGCTGAAGGACCTACTAATGCAATAAGACAAGAAAAGAATATAAATATTATACAGATTGGAAAGAAAGAAGTCCTGTTTCTGTTCGCAGATAACATGATTGTCTATGTAGAAAATCCTAAAGAAACAACAAAATACCTCCTGGAATTAACAAGCAATTATAGCAAGGTTACAGAATAAAAGGTTAATATACAAAAGTCACTTGCTCTCCCACATAGCAACATTTAAGAATTGGAATTAAAAATTAAAAATAAAATACCCTTTAATTAACACCACCAAAAATTAAATACTCAGTTACAAATATATATATGTAAAATCTCTATGAAGAGAACTATAAAACACTGATGAATGAAACTGAAGAAAAACTACATAAATGGAGAGAAATCCCATGATTATGGATAGGATGACCCAACATGTTCAAACTGAGAGTTCTTCCAAAATTCAGCTATAGATTCAATACAATCATAATCAAATGACAGCAAGTTACTTAGTGGACATCAACAGAATGATTCCGAAATTTATATGGAGAGAACAAAGACCCAGAATTGCTAACACAATATTAAAGGACGACATTAAAGTTGGAGAACTAACTCTATACAACTTCAATTTACTATAAAGCTATAGTAATTAAGACAACGTAGAAAAGGAGATCAATGGCATAGAATAAAGAGCCCAGAAATAGCACTATAAATATAGAGACTCCCAACAGAACGTTGACCAAGAAGCAAAGGCAATACAAAGGAGTAAAGCTATTTCTTCAAGAAATGGTACTGGAACAACTGAACATCTACATTAAAAAAAAAAAAAATCTAGACACAGGCCTTACACCTTTCACAAAAATTAACTAAAAATTAATCATAGGCATAAATATAAAACTATAAGAGTCCCAGAAGATAAAAAGAAGAAATCCTAGATGATATTGGGCATGAAGATTACTTTTTAGATGCAACACCAAAGGTACAATCTATGAAAAAAAATTTAATAAGCTGGACTTCATTACATTAAAAATTTCTGCTCTATGAAAGACAATGTCTAAAAATAAGACAAATGCTCCACTGGGAGAATACATTAACAAAAGGCACATTTGATAAAGGATTACTATATAAAATATACAAAGAACCTAACACTCAACAGAAAGAAAATAACCCAATTAAAAAATGGGCCAAAGATCTTAACATACACCATACCCATGAAGGTATACAAATGGCAAATAAGTATGTGAAAAGAGGCTTATGATGTATGTCATCAGGGAAATGCAAATTAAAACAATAATGAGATATTACTACATACCTATTAGAATAACCAAATTCCAAAATAGTGACAACACTTCATGCTGGCAAAGACGTGGAGCACAGAGCTCATTTATTGGTGGTAGGAATGTGAAATGGTGCAACCAGTTAGGAAAACAGTTTAGTGGTTTCTTAAAAAATTAACTAGACTCTTAACATACAACCCAGTCCTGTGCTCCCTGGTACTTACCCAAGGGTATTGAAAACTTTATGTCCGCACAAAAACCTGCACATGGACACTTGTAACAGTATTCATAATTGCCAAAAGTAGAAATTAATCAAGATGTCATTCAGTAAGTGAGTGGATAAATCGTGATAACTTCAGATAATGGAATATTATTCAGCAGTAAAAAATGAACTGTCGAGCTATGAAAAGACAAGGAGGAAACTGAAATGAATATTACTGAGACTTTACTTAGTCTCACTTGACAAATTGTTTTTCTCTTGCTGCTTCTAAAATCCTCTTTGTTTTCAACTATTGAAATTTTAATTCTAATGTGTCTCAGTGTGGATCTTGTAAGAATCTTATTTGGAACTCTCTGGTCTTCCTGGATCTGGATAACTGTTTCCCCAGGTTAGGGAAGTTTTCAGCCATTGTTTAAGTAAGCTTCCTGCCCCTTTCTCTCTCTCATCTCCTTCTGGGATCCTTGTAATGTGAATACTGGTCCGCTTGACGGTGTCCCATAAGCCTCTTAAGCTATCTTTACTCTTATTATTTTTTTTTCTTTTTGCTCCTGTGGTTGGATGAATTCCACTGCCCTGTCTTGAGATCATTGATCCTGTCTTCTGCTTAATTTAGTCTGATATTGAAACTGTAGAAAAAATTTAGTTCAGTTAGTATACTCTTCAGCTCTGTCATTTGTTTTGTAAGTTCTTATATTTTCTCTTCGTTATTTATATTTTGTTCATTGTTTTCCTTACCTCAATGAGCATCTTTATGACCATTATTTTGAACTCTTTATCTGGTAAACCACTGATCTTCATTTCATTAAGTTCCCCCCCTCAAGTTTTTCCGTCTCTTTCTTTCTTTCTCCTCCTCCTCCTTCTTTTCCTCCTCTTCTTCTTCCTCCTCCTCCTCATCCTTCTCCTTCCCCTCCTCCTCCTCCTTTTTCTTTTTTCTTTTAAATTTGGCATATATTCCTTTGTTTCTTTATTTTTCTTGACTCTCTTTATTGGTTTCTATGCATTAGATGGTACAGCCACCTCTCCCAGGTTTGCTGGAGTGCTGCTGTGTGGAAAATGAACTTTATTATTCAGCTTGGCTAGATCTCTTACTTGTCTCTCAAATTGTTACGATTGTCCAAGATGCCTTCTTTGCTCATATTGGTTCCCAGTAGTTGAGGTTATGCCAAGACCCATTTCAATTTGGATATTTTCTCATTCTCCAGATGTGTAGGAATTGCTCAGCTAGTTTCTGAAATTCTTCCAGAGGAACTGCTTTATTTGTAGCTGTAGATTCTGTGTGTGCATGGGAAGAAATGAGGTTAGGACCCTCCTATGTCACCATCTTGGACTAGATATTGTATGAAGTCTGAAACTTTTCTAAAAATTGCTGAGTACTCATTTCTGAAATGAAGCTGGATCTAAAATTATTTTAAGCATCTCAGACAGACCTTAAAACTATTGCACCTTTGTATCAACCTTCTTTTACTAAGTTATGTTGCAGTGACAAACAATTCCTAAATACCACTGATTTATGGTAATAAATTTTTATGTCCTGCTTGTACCATAAGTTGGCTAAAGTCTTGCTCTGTGTGTCTCCTTCACATTGAGACCTGAGCTGAAAAAGCAGCCTCTCTTTGAGTCATGCTTTTATTACAGACAATGGAAAATAGAAATGGGAGAATGAATGAGGGCTATTCAAAGCTTCCATGAGAGAGAGCCACATGCTGCTTTTTCTCACGATTTATTGACCAAAGTATATGAGCAAATTTGATATCAATGGAGTAGGAAAGTATAACTTGATAATAGAAATAAGATGTAAATATTTGAGCAAATTGGTAACCATCATTATTATCACTTATCTGTGATATGCATAGAGAAGACACAGACAAAATATTTTTCTCTCACTACTTCAGTGTGGTAAAATGGCAAAGGAAATCAGAGTGTCTGCCCAAACATTTAAAATAAAATTAATAGTAAAAGAAAAATTGAGCTTAATCCAGGTAAATTGTTTTCTGAACCAAAAATGTATCTAAGCAAATTGTACGCTGGTGTTCTCATAAGAAATACACTACTACTGCTAGGGTATGGTACTTACATGGGTACACTTTGAGTAATTAAAATCCAGAAATGGATTACACAGAAACAAAAATATCAATACGAATTTACTGATATCGAAGTGCTATATTTGGTGTATAATTGCATTTTTAATTTAATTTACATTTTGTGCATTTCCCCCCTTTTCGTTTTCTTGATATGTATGTAAATACTCCTTTACAATAATTTTACCAACTGCATTTTTTTAAGGTATTCTCTAGTTCTCAGTGCTAAACTTGCTCATAATCAAATAGTTCTGCCTACACTATTGTCTTCTTATGCCAATGCAAATCAATTTGGAACAAAACCTAGAATAAAGTCATGCAACAATTACTGAAATTAAGAAAGAAAAAAACTGTGTATTAAATGCTCTCAAGCCATCAAGAGTTATGGTTCAAGAGTCTTACTTGAACTTTTTAAAGTCAGAACTATTATAGTTTTCAGTTATGCCAGTTCACATACCGTTCATACTGTGATTGCTTTTTTTTTATTATCAAATAATCCTTTTTATTACAGAAAGTCAAATGGACTATTAAGATGACAGAAATAGCTGCACAGTCAAGGCTGTTGTGCAATTATTTTTGTTTGTCTAGGCATGGCCTTGATGTCCAATTCAACCATGACTGCATTTTTATATCAATCCTAGTTCCATTTATACACCATAACTCTAGTACCCTGAATGCACTCTCATCTCTTAAATGTCAATGAGAGATTAAGAAAAAATTAATTCAGTTCTACCAAAGGCAATATTATACCTGAGAACCTCATCTTATATTGCTGAATCCCAAGATCACCGATCCTGCCCAACTTCTCTTTCAACACATCAAGTATTAAAACAAAAGATGAAATTAGAGGGAATTCTAAAAAATCATTAAATCAATCCCTGAAGCATAGCTTCAGAGTTGTGACAGGCTTGCTTTTGAAATGTTCTTTTAACATTTATTTAAATTATTTCACACAATCTCTCTCTCCCTCCTTTCCTAACATTAATTGATGGAGGAAGGTAGTGAATCCATGCTCTCTGTTTCTAAATATTCACAACAATACCATTATATGTTAATATATTTGCAAAATGTAAGAGCTATAAGTCTCTGTTATGCACTGATATAAAGATCTTGGGACAAAATATTATTCACTTAGACAACCTGTAAAGAACTCAGATTAGATATGCAATATTTAGACAAAGGTTAAAACTACTAAAATCATGTGTAAGAGTAATTTGTAGAGTGCAAATGTGAATCCTTTTTAATTTAGGAAGTAATTAAAAATCATTTCCTCAGAAAACATTTAGTGTGAGTATAAATGTATCTATCTCTCTACACACACACAAACACAATCATAAAGAATATACAAAAGTTAATGTACATTTTTTAACACAATATGAAATATTGTCATCAATGGAATTTGAAATAAATTATCTTAAGTCAAACTGCTAAATATATATCTGGTAGTTATATATTTAGATATCTACATGGATAACATTATAAATTGTACTGGTATAATATAATGAATCTGTACATAAGACACACTATCATGGAAAAGGTTACAAATTGCAAATCTAAATAATTCTAGTATAGCATTGGGAATATAGTCAATAATATTGTGGTTAAGTATATACATGTATGATGCCATTGGGTACTAGACCTATCTGGGGAATCACTTCGTAAGTTATTGAAATGTCTAACCACTATGCTATATGCTTGAAACTAATGTAATATTGAATGTCGATTGTAATTGAAAAATAAAAATTAAAAATAGAAAATTTAAATAATTTTAAACTTTATATTAATATATTTTCAGATATTCAAAGCTTAATGATATCCAAGAAATTATTAATATTTTGATGTATTTGTATTCCTGCTTATTACTTTTTGAAGTCTAATTACTGTTGCACAAATATCAACTAGAATTCATCATGGTTGTTTGAAGAGACGTGATATGACAGAGATGGCTGTTAAGTTTTTAGTTAATATTCTTAGCCTCTTGCAACCCACTATCAAATCTTTCATTACCATTTAATCTAAGTTTTAAAAATTAAACTTGAAAGATAAAAGCTTACCTTGCAATTCTCATGACAAATGAGTTTTGACTCTGGAGGATGAAAAGAAATACTAAAATTTCATCTTATAATATTCATAAGCTAATTCTATAATGTTATTTTTTCATTCCCACTGGTTAGCACATACAACATGACACATAATGTAAAATACAATTTGAATAAGTCCCATTATCACAATAGCTGAATGCCAAGAATATTTTTCTACCCTTATCGTTTAAAAATATTTTTTTTCAACATGTGTGAAATATATCACCTTATTGGGATAGCACAGAAAACGTATAAAATGTAACGCTGATAGATGGTATTAATGGGAAGCAAATATTAACCTCCCTTTTGATCCCTGTGGGAGGTATATGCTTTCTCACTCTATGAATGTTGTAGTTGGCCTTGTGAAGTGCTCTGAGCAAGTGAAACATGAGTGGGCATGACATATATCAACTCTGGGCTATTGCTCGGTATTACTTAGCCTCTTGGCCACTCTCATCTGCAGTGAGAAAAGCATACTCCATGCAGCATCTGTCTTTTCTGCTGGGTGGGTAAATGAGGATGTGTGAACAGACCTGAACCAAACCTGAAGCCTGGAGCACAGCGTCTGCAGCTGATCCACAGGTCTGGGGATGAGAAATGAATGTATATTGTTATAAGCCAGTGAGATTTTGGCAGTATTACTCAAGCAAAAATTGATCCAAGAGTATCCCACAATAAAAACGCCACCAACCACCACCAAAAAAAAAAAAAAAAAAAAAAAAAAAAAAAAAATATATATATATATATATATATATATATATATATATATATTCCAGAAAAAACAAAAACAAAACATCCTTTCATTGTCATAGAATATTGATTATGTCATAAAATTGCCCTGAAAATTGCTATGGCTTCAACGTAAATGATGGAGCTATGTGAAAACTAAAATGGGTTAACTTCAAATACATAATTTAGACTATTTTTGGCTCGGACTGTTTGCCCAATCAGCCTATAGTTTATCTAAAGCACAGCTGCAAAGAAAACTGAATTCACTTTTATTCCATGTTCATTTGATAAATATTAATCATGTGAATACTACAGTTGATTTCTGGAGGATTCAAACACAGACAGAAAGAGAGAAGAGAAAACTTAAGTTTTACTGGTTTCCATTTCAGCTACTAAATTTTTATCCATGTTTTCATTATTATCAGAGTCATTTGAACACTGAAAGATATGGCAGACATTTAAATGATACCATCAGGAAATACTGTTATAGTCAATACTGACTTACCTTGTAAGTATCTAGTAATTCAGAGTAGTATTACCTTCATTTTGACAATGAAAGTAATAATAAGCACTGTATGTTTATTTGAATTGCCTCATTTAGTATTTACAAGAATTCACTATAGACAGGTACTATTATATGTATTTTCCAAAGTAAGAAATGGAAGTTAAAGTGATTTAATTAATTTTCCCAAATATAATCAGTATGATTGAGATTAAGTTGCAGTTTGAACCAATTTCCTTTGATTCTCAAATTGTTCTGATCACTCACTGAACGATTATTTTCCTCTGACATGGGGCAGGATGTGAACAATCCTGGACAGTTAGCTAAGTATCTGATGAATAACCAACTATGATATTCAGTAACTTTCACAAGATCTCTTTCCCTGCAAAAAATATGTCCTAATTTCAACATGGTAAGTCAGGGCCCTCAAAATTCAAATTTAATGCCTAAAGTGCAAAAACCATCTCAACAAGTTGAGCTTTTTATCCCATATACAAAAAACTGATTTTTGCCCTCATGCAGTTTTCATGTTCCTCTTGTATGACTGAGCCAGTGCTAACATTATTACTTTGTCAAAGCACTTTATAGACTTCTGCAGCTCTATATGTGGCTTTGAAAGACTCAAACTTTACTTCCTTATTTTATAAAAATAAAATACAAGTCTTGTTACTTCATATAATGTTTTTGTTTTGTTTTGGTTTTTCTTTTTTCTTTTTTTTTTTAGCAAAGCTATCAGAATTTTTTTTTACAAGTTTTGTGTTGACTTCAGGAAAAGTAAAATGCTGTCTATACACTCCGCAGTTGTACTTTGAGATTTAGTTACTTTAATTCCAGTCCCATTATGAAATATCCCTCAGAAAATAGCACAAACTTGGAGTTAAACAGGATGATAGCAAAAAGCTGGTCCAACCCACAAAAACCCACAGCTCACAACTGCATATACTCTGGCAAGTTACCCTTAAAGTTCAGCTTCTGATGACTCACATTTTCTGTGAGTTCTAATATTTAGTTCTTCCTTATTTTGAATCAAAATCTGGCTCCTTGGAATATCTGCCCACGATCACGGCTTTCCCAATCTGAATACGAAACATCCTCCTCTGCACAACAGAACTTCAAAGATTCAAAATCACTTAGTACGTTTCTGAACTCAAGTTCCTTAAATTCCTCTACTGTATCTCATTATCAGCCATTATGTTTTAGGTCCTTGCCTTGCTTCTTAACCTGCAAGAGATTTTTTTAAGTTTGTCAAAGTCCTCCATAATAACATAGGGTGCTCTTTACCAAAAGAGAACTTGGAACACAGTGAGACTATTATTTTAATATCTCAAGAAAATATATCTGAATAATGTAGTGTGAGGGGTCAATACTTTGCATTTGTATTGGCACACTTGTGAATTACATAAACATGAATTCACAAACACCGTGTATTTTTTAACCCCTCACAGAAAAAGCCATCAAATAGCTTCTTTGCCCCCCAAACTGAAAATAGTAATGAAATAAATGAAAAGATAAAAAGGACAGTTATTGTTGACCAGTGCAATTTTTCATTTTCACTTATCGCTCTCTCTCTCTCTCCTTTGGTGTGTGGGTACCAAATTTTAAACTGTATATTTAAAGAGGAAAAGACCATGAAGACAGGTAAGATCACGCTTGTGACATCTATCTCAGAATTTGAGTTTTAGTATAGGACAACTCCATCCCAACATGACCAGTGAATTTTCAATCACAAAAACAAGCTTAGTAAAATGGCTAGCTCAAGCCTGCACAGCTTGTTAGCCAGAAGGCCATCTGACCTGTCTATACAGCCATGTTTTGGCTACAGTTTGGCACCTCTGGGTGGCAATCATCTGCTCCTGGTTCAGACAACGGACCGTGCGTCTGGCTCTAATATGGAGGACAGTGTCAGCGATCCCAGGTATCTGTTGATCACTGAGCTGGTGTAATTGGCGAGATCTGAGGAGACTGACCTGGGTGAATAGTGGAGGGGACATGAAATAACTCTGTACTTCCATGATTCCTTATATCTGGGTAGATTGTAACACCCTTCCACGTCTCACTCAGAACTATCTTGCTCCCCAAAACGAAAACACACAGAATAATTTTTTCCCATTCGCTTTTGAGACAGAAAGCTTAGAAGGTAATAGAGTTATTCATAGAGTTAATAGCTATGTGTGACCTGTTATAGATGAATTTTTCATTGCAAGTCATGTTCGTTTGGTTTTCCTGTAAGCCCTTAATCTCCTCTTGGTATCAGCTACGGGGGTACATGATAATTCACCTCAAATTTGCCCCTTGTCAGGTGCTTGCCAACCTTTTAGATCCTGGATCCCTATTTCTAAATCTAGTTAAAACCTGCATTACCTGTGACTAAGGGAAGGGGGTGGATAGGCAGAATAAAGAGTTATTTTGGTGTTTCTTTATGAGTTTTTGTTTTATTTTTTAATATTTAATGCTTCTCTTATGTTTCTCAGCTTGCTCTTTTTTTAGCTATGTGTTGTTTTTCATCTTTCTCCAGGGAGTCTATTTTTCCTAAGGTTTAATCACTTTTATTGCTTTCATTATTGACTAAAAAGCAGAACACATAAACACAATATTTCTTGTACTTAACATTTGACAAAAATGCAGTGTTTGATGATCTACCATAATGCTATCAACTTAAATGTTATTTCTCCAGGAAAACCAATATTTCAAGGGCAATATAAGGGATCAGTAAGAATATGAAACGTTTATAATGTGCCAGTATTCATAGTCACACCGTCTCCTGACTGTAGAAGATATTACTCATAGTGGCTAAAATGTATGTGGTCTGTAAGCACAATTGCACTTGATATTCTCTTTACTATATTTAGTGGTTCTTCAGCTTATTTGAAAGTTTTAGATTAGGGGAATTTCATCATTCTTGAAGAAGTCTATTTTCTCTGGAGAGCTCTGTATGTTGGAAGTTCTTTTTAGTGTGATTTCTTTTTGTTTCTTTGCAACTTCCCTTTATCACTCCTAATATACCCCTTGGAGTTACACAGCAGGGAAACATCTAATTTTTTCACACGATTAAATATAATTTCACTGCTACATCTTCCGATAACTTAACCTAAAAGTTTTATTTTATTTGTACTTCATTCTTTAATGTGATATCTGTATTACTATTATACAGCAAATAAAAAAGCTTAAGTTTAAGAGGACATATTCTGGGCTAATTCTCTGGCATATTCACTGCTCACAGCTATGTGAATTGGGGCAAATTTTTTAATCTCTCTGTCTCAATCTTCTTTCCTGTAAAATGGGAATAATAAGATAATTATAATAACCTCCTTACTGGATTGGGAGGAGGATTAAATGACTGTACCCAATAACTGCTGAAATATTTTAAAATATGCATAGAACACTTTAAAAATTGACTCACGTGCAGTCATAAAGCATGTCTCAAACATTTAAAAAAAACTGAAATCTTTAGGTTATGATTTCTGACACCAGGAGATTTAGCCAAAAAATAAATATATAAGAAAAAAGTATTTGATAAATATTTGGAAATTCACCAGTACATTTCTAAATAACCCACGAATTAAATCAGTTACAATTATTTTGGAGCCATAGTCATAACTGATATTAGTACGTACTTTGAACTGAAAGCTAATAGAAATATATCATGATGACAGGGAATTTGGCCTATTCTGTTTATTAACATACCTCAGAATTCCAAAACAGTTCTTCACACATAGAACAAAATCAATAACCTTTTTTTACCAAATAAAATAAAAATTTTAATATACAACTTAAAATATTAATAAACAGTAACTTAAATAGGTAAATGTTAGAAGCATGTCCCTTAAAATGAAGACTAATACCCTTTATCTTCTCTTCTATTCAATGTTTCACTGGAAGCTTACACAGCCCAATAAGAAAATAAAATTCAATAAATACATAGAAAATGGAAAGAGGAAAATAAAACTGTCATTATTTGTCATTAATGATTTTCTACATGGAAACACAAACATATGTTAATTCATTATAAATAATTGAGAGTATCAGAAAGCTTACTGAATATGATTTAAAAAGCCCATTTTATTTCTAAACATCAGCAACAAACAGAATAGTTGATATAATTTGTAATAGCAATAGAACTATATTTTAGTTAGGAATAAATTTAGCAAATAATGTATGAGAATTTTTTATAATGAATAATGAAACTGTAATCAAGGGTATTAGAGAAGACGAAAGAAAATGGAAAGATATCCTATGTTCAGAAGGCTTAATATTATACAGTATTATTTTCCCCAACTAATCACAGAACACCCTAGGTGATCAATGAAACATCGTCAATAACTATCCCAAAAGGGATTTTTGTGGCATGTAACAAAGTGCTATACTACACATACCATAGATATATATATAGTATGTGTAGTATATGGTATCTGGTATATATATATATAAATAAATATATATATATATATATATATATTTATATGTATAGTATATGGTATATATACATTACACAACAAAGACAGCTTGGCAAAAGACCAAGAAAAGATGCACTACCGAGCTATGGGACCGCATCTTAAAGCTCCAGTAAGCAGCGTAGTGTGGTATTGGTATAAACAGAGAAAAACTAACCGACCAAAGGAACAGAATAGAGAGCCCAGAAATAGATACACACATATACAGACAGTCCACTACTTACAACTGTTCGATTTACCATGGGTCGACTTTAGATGGTGTGAAAATGATGCCCAGTCAGGAGAAATCATACTTAAAATTTTGAATTTTGATCTTTTCCCAGGCTAGCAATACACAAAACATTACTCTCTCCTGATGAGGGGCAGCAGCCTCAGAAAGTTTTGCCCAACTGTGGGCTACTGTACGTGTTCTGAGCACATTTAAAGTAGGTGAGGCTAAGCTACAATATTTGGTAGGTTAGGTATATAAAAAATATTTTTGACTTATGAATTTTTCCACTCATGAAGGGTTTATCAAGACACAATCCCATTGTAAATCGAGGAGCATCCTATGTAGAAATCTGACAGATGACATGTGGTACAGCATATCATTAGGAAAAGAACAACAGAGTTTTAAGCAATGGTTATTCAGAGAGGGGAAAATGGAATTGGAAGCCTGTTGACACATTATAAATTCAATTTTCATATGTTGTTGGATAGTTTCTGGATGCCCTATTATGCTACATCGGTCTATATTTTTGCTGATCTTACACTCTTGCTTGGAATAATTAATGTTTTGATACAATGTCTTATTCCTTATTCAAATTGTTTGGTTTCTTTTCATCACTCTGTTACTCAAATCAATTTTGAGTAAGAGTCTGCCATAGTGAAAAGGATAACTTTCAAACCAGCATGTTCCATTAGAATAGCATTAAATTTTTGTTTTAATTTGTGTACAACATGCAATAAATAACATAATGCCTAGGAAACTAGGGTTCATGAATTCAGCAGATCATAAATATGAGTCCATAAAACCTGTGAATTAGGTAAAATATGTTTTATGAGTATGTGTATTTTTTTCTGGGAGACACAATGTGTTTTTAGTGTATATTTGACTTATTTACCTGGACATTATTTTGTACATTCTTCATCAGACTATTTTAAGGCAGATACTCTTTTCCTGAGTCTTTCAATTGTTGTTGCATTTCTCTTTTAATGAAAAGTTAACATTTTCATTCACCTCTATGTAAAATAGCTTCTCAGAGGTTTACTGACCCTCTTTTTCAAAGATCAAGAAGTATAAGGGTGGCCTCAATTTCATTGTTTTCAAAATGAAAGGCTGAACAAATCTATTTCTAGGTGTATTTTCAGCTCCAACAATTGGCTTCTTTGCTGTATATTTCATCTTTATTCCTCATGGGGTTATCTGTATCTGCCTTAATAAGGCAGATTCATGTTAAAATTAGTAATATACATCATTAAAAATGGTGAAATGCATATCTCAATAGCTCTTCTTTTCCCTAATGATTTTTAAAGAGGAAATCAGACCAACAGAGATGAGAATGAATATTCTGCTGTGATGACTTTATGACTTTATGTTTACACTTTGTGTTTATACTTTGTTGTTTACAAAGCTAGAGCTCCAACACCATGCTTCACACAGAAAAAAAGATTTTGACATAATCATCGTAAAAATATCTATTTTTTGTGGCACACTCAAGGATCTTACATAGTTTCATAGACCCTTCAAATCCTATGGAATGAAACTAAATACTACATTCAGAGAAGTTTATACTTATTAGTAAAAGTTTGTGAACTTTGAAAACTGTGGAAGATAGTGGTATCCAGATATGAAAATAATTTGACAAACCCAAATTTAATTAAAGTCTTCTGAGATCAATATGCCTTTCTGCAGTTAATCTATTTCCACAACGTGACTAAGAGGCAAGCATAATTTTTAACTCTGCTAGTTATTAAAATACAAACAATGATAAACTTTTGAGTATTTCTATAAAATACTCGACGTTTATGTCCAGATTGCTTTAGATAGATATCAGCTTCAGAGTGCACAGAATTATCTGAAAGTTGACAGGTAATTTCAAATGTTGTGACATTCCATTACATTTGAGAATGAAACACAATCAGCTAGCAGCTCTGAAGACAATAGTCTCTATAAAGACCAATTAGTAAGCTACCTACCAAATCATGCATCTTAAGAAAGACAGAAAGACGGGAAGCCTTAATGACATTTTGCAGATCTCCAATTAAAAAAGAGGCCCCACCCTATGCCTGCTTTTTAGCATGGTGATTTAACACGAAGTAATTTTGTACATGGGAAAATGTTCAAACTCTACTCAAAAGTTTGTGACATACCAGCTGCTTAGGCAAATTTGGACTCTTACAACATGGATTGCTTTGCCAATGTAGGAGGAGGATCATTCTTCCCTTTGGAATTGTGTAGTGTAACATAAGCCATTATATCTCATATTTTAAATTTGTTCTAAATAAAATACTTTTTTTCTTTTTTTTAAGGTTTTGAGGGTATGTGGACCTGAAAAGAAGAATCAAAGCTCTAGGCTACTGTGCAAATAACCTGAATTTAAAAATACCAAGGCCAGTCTTAATAGAGGTGAGATGCAGAAAAACTAATTTTGAAGCAAAGGGAAGTTTATAACTTTATATACTCATGAATTAAGAGGCTACTTAAACAGAAATGATCCCAGAATCATTCATTCTATTTCTTCATTTTGAAAAGGAGAAAAGCTTAAACTTTTACCCTCTTTCCACTTTGTATCATTCTCTGCCCCACAAAAGAATAGACTTCCAAGATCACACACTGGGTTTTATTCCTTCACTTATTTACCAAAATGTAACTCTCTGGAAGCAATTATCTCAAGTATCTGCTCTCAGCAAAGAACTAATAAACTATCTAATGAATTAAGCCTGCAGTAGGAGTTAGGCCCTGAATATGTTGTGGTTTTACTTGTATTTCTTATCACAGAGACACTAATAAGAATGTGTTTCTAGAATCCTGGCATAAAAGGATTTAAGTTGAAATTCAGAGTCATTCCAAATAAACATACATACAATTTAATAATTAAGAATCATTTGTACTAAATATGTAAAATATTTATATAAAATCAATATATTTAAATTATATAAAGGTGAATTTTAACGGCTATATGTCTAACCCATTGCATGTGGCATTTCAATGGAAATCAAAACTCAGACATGTGATTATTTTTAAAGGTGGATTTGAAACTAAAGATTCATAAAAATATAAATTAAAAAAAAAAAAGAATAAATTAGAGAACTAAAAAGCAGAATGATGAAGAGGCAGCAAGCTTTATAACAGGTACATACACAATTCAGGAAGAAAACCTGAAACTCAAAATTAAAAGAGAGTTGGAATGTAGTGTTAATATCAGGGTTATCAGATAAATTATAAGAGATAAGGAAAGATGTAGGTTAGATAAATTCTACTTAATTTTTGTCTCACTGGCACGGACAGATTTTCATGGACCTGCTGTAACTATGTAAATGTGTGAGTGCCTCTTGAAGGAAAAATAACATTAATATGTGGGGATTTGTTGCTAATGCTAGGAATGCATAGGCCATGGTAAAACAATGAAAATGATGGATCAAAAGTTAGGAAGTTTTCATAGGTCCGCCTTTCAAAATACTTTAAATTTTTTTTTATTAAATTTATTGGGGTGACAATTGTTAGTAAGATTACATAGATTTCAGGTGTACAATTCTGTATTACATCATCTATAAATCCCATTGTGTGTTCATCACCCAGAGTCAGTTCTCCTTCCATCACCATATATTTGATCCCCCTTACCCTCATCTCCCACCCCCCACCCCCTTTACCCTCTGGTAACCACTAAACTATTGTCTGTGTCTATGAGTTTCTGTTGTGGTTTCACTGATATATGGTATATAAACCAAAAACAACAAAAGAACAAGACAAACAAATGAGAAACAGAAACTTTTAAAATTTAACATAAAATAAGGTTAGTTCATTGTGATTGTGTCTCCCTACTTAATTTCTCAGTTGTTTTATTAATCAGCAATGGAGTAAACCCATTGCTAGGCACTAGTCATACTTAAAGAATTTTCTATATGATTCCATGTAAAGACAAATGTTGAAAGGAAGTAGTTGGTTGATACACAGTGGCTGGGGAGAAAAAAAAAAAGTAGTATGATTTCATTTAGACATTGAGACATTATGGGAAATACCAATAATGGAGTAAAATCACAGCATTCCGCACTTACGTTATGAAGTCTTATGCTCTATAGTGGAGATGTTTATCACGCTCACTGTTTTGTAATACTCAATTTTATCTCCCAAGAACAATCAGTATTCTTGTGAGAAAAAGCAATACTTTAAAAATGATAACAACACTCAGTCTAACTTTCAACGAGTAGTTTCCTGAACAAAAATGGAGGCTGACAGTTTAAAAATAGTTGTTGAATTAATAATGAGGTCTTATCTTTGAACTTATCTTTCATCCCTCCCTTGTTCATTCTCTGACACAGACCCAATCATAAACGTGAGTAGATACCATACTCTGGCAAGGGTGTATATCAAAAGCTTTAACATCTCCAAATTTCATCAATAAAATAAATGCATCCTTGAAAAAGTTATATTAGAATTCATAAATAGTAAGTTACATAGAAAATTAAAATATGTTAATTTAGTGAAATAAAAATAATAAAATGGAAATTAATAAAGAGAAAATAGATATATAATCTCATGATATGGAAATACTTATTAATTACAGAAAGTTAAAATAAGAAAAAGAAAAAATGGGAAATGTTTGAGTACATATACCTTACTAAATGGGTATATCTTAAAAGTGTGAATAATAAACAGTCAAATGACAAATTGGAAAATAATTTGCTATATATGTGACAGAAAATTAAATTTTTAACTCAATATTAAGACAAATAGACAACGAGGCAATCAATAGTTGGTGTAATTCTACCCATGGAAGCAATCACAAAAACTGCAAATGGTTAATGAGCACATTAAAATACTCAACATGACATAATTAAAGAAATGCAAAGGGTATTCTAATATGCTGCTGTGGGAATACAAATGTATGGAAACTTTCTGGAGGGCAGTTTGGCAACATTTATTGAAATCATTAAAATACCCATCTGCTTTGACCCAACTATTCCATTTTAGGAATATATCCTAAAGAAATAATCAGAGATATGCACAGTGAATTAAGCCTAACAATGTGTATTGTAGTATTATGTATGGTAGCAAAACGCTGGGACTAGGTACAATATCAAATATTAAAGGAAAAATTGAGCAATTTACTACAAAAAAAGATAACCCCACAACATAATGTAATATTATGCATTCCATACAACATATTTTCACATACTAAAAATGTTATAAAATTCATGAAAATACATAATAGAAATATGAAATACATATCCTAATTTTCTTTAATTATGTATCTATACAGGTACACATAATCACACATATCCCTAGAAGCAAATACACTAAAATTTAATATTTTACATTAATATGGCCTGTAGTAATAAATGATGACTTTCCTTCTTTGAGCTCATTTCTGCATTTTATAAGATTGTACATTACACATATTAATTATATTAGGGAAAACAATACACATTAAATAAATATCTGTTTGCTCTCACTTTCTGAACATATTAAGAAAAAAGAATTATCCTGAGACAAATGAAATATGAATATGATTTTAATAGAGTACAAAGTGGAATGAACTATTGTTATTTCTATACTGAAGAAAGCACATTCAAACTAATTACTCATTTATGGATAATTATATAAATCAAAATTTTTAGCAATTTAGAATAAATTGTCAATTATAATTGTAATAAACTCAGCTAACTTACAATTATGAGTTTTATCTAATCAGGTAACATGAAGATGGTCATAGTTTTAATAGTATACCTAAAGTGATATTTATATTCTATACTAAGTTATATATTAAAAATAAAAAATGTTCAAATATATAAAAACATTTATCAGCATCTATTAAAAACATATTAATATATTATAATTGTGTGCTAGCAGGAACTATTGTTCCTTTCTTGAGTCCTCCCCCATCCCAGTGTGCAGACTTAGGCAGGAACCATATGTGAATTTCCAACGACACAACTAACACAGTTGGCCCTACCCTGGTGATTCCCCAACTTTCGGAACCACCCAAGCAGCTTCCAGTGGCTTTTCCATACAGATGGCCTGTCTTGGCTCATGCTGAGGACCTTCTCAAATTCTCTTAAAGGTTAACAAACCCCAAATAAACAGCATCTGGCTCTGGTATGCCCCATACCTCTTGCTAAGCAGCCCCAAACCCAGCACTAGTGTGCCTACCTATGATCTAAAAGTTCTGCCTCTGGGAACATATCCTTAAGTGAGAGTTCAATGATGTTAACTGCAGTATTAGTGGCCATGGAAGAGAACCAGAGGCTTGTGTCACCATTGATACAAGCAATGGTGAACTGTAAGGGTGAAAAAAGAGGGTAAACTATCAAATTGGTGGAGTCATAACATGGAGTTATGTGCAACAGTTAGAAGGAAAAGAATTGATATATATAAACTAAGTGGATAGAACTCAAACCCATTTTAATTAGTGAGAAAAGCAGTATATGAGACCTATACATAGAACACACTATTTGTATACAATATATTAACACAAATCAAATTATAAATTTATAATAATGCAAATATATCAAGTATATTAGGGTGGTTGCTCATGGGGAAGGAGAATAAAATAAAATGGGGTGGGTATTAAAGGGAATACATGAATACAGGAGGATTCTGTACGAATCAATGATGATAACGTGCCATGAATTTAGGAATATGATGACCTCACTCCTGGGCACCTGCATACCCAAAACTCCGTAATATTTAAAAATACATCAGCTAGTTTTATAGAGAACCCATGTGATTGAAAATCAATTAATCCTCAATGAATAGGGAATAGAGTAAAAATTCTTGGGAACTGGAATCCTAGGGGACAGCATTTCAAGGTGTATGTAGGCTCATTCTAATAAAATAATGGGGGATAGAAGGCTCGTGCCTGAATAAGAGGCAAGCTTCTCTTTTTATTAGTAAAGGAAACATCCATTTAGAACTACCAGGTTTGTTTTCAGAGCCTTTATCCACTATCCACTGCTTGAACAATTTGGGGCAAATGCTTTAGCTTCCATAATCATTGGTGGGTAAAAATATACCACACATAGTCGTTGATGGAGTGAAATTAAAATACAAACCCTACCCCAACCCTAAACCTGCACATCTTTGATATGTCAGGCAACTTGCTACAACCAGTACTACCTGTTGCTAACGATCTAGAAAAGAAGAAAAACAAACAATAGGTACATGAATGCTATGATGGAGTATGCCAGTGCTACTGAAGCCACCCCACTAAGGAACTAATTCAGTCTTAGAGAGGAAATTGGAGTTTTCTAAAGAGAAGTGCTCTATGCTGAGACCTGGAGAATGAGTTCAAGTTAAACAACCAGGACATGGTTGGCTCCTACTGGCAACCAGCCTACACCCTTGGATGGGGTTCAAAAGTCACCTCATTAATACAACAAGCGACACCTTTGTTACTCTTAACACTTAGGAAACTCCAAGGGGCTTGGGGTCTCTATGTTAGAAAAGAAGACAATGACCAAATATGTATTTCTATTTATAAATCACATCACACTAATATTACAGGTCTCCTTCATATCTTGCCTTTGTGTAATTCACAGATCAATTTTCATATTTTCCAAATTGCCATGATTTGTCACCCAATCAAAAAATTAGTATTTTGAGTTGTGTAATCTTAAATGAGGTACTCTTTGAAAACAAATGACTTGCAAAGAGTTCCACTACGAATATGTGTGTGTGTGTGTGTGTGTGTGTGTGTGTGTGTGTGAATGTGTGTATTTTTTCTCTCTTACCCAAAGAGAGAATCTACAATTTAGAAATTATCTGGCTCAAGATATCTTTCCATTCTAATTCTTTGGAGATTTCTCAGTGGGGGAAATTATAATCTACAGACATACGCATCACACTAAACATCAAACTGCCATGTAATTTATTTTTGTAACCACAGACACCACTATAAAATCAATGGCAATAGATGCCATACTTACTATAAATTTTAGAGCAGAATTTACTTTGTTTGTATGGTACTTTAAATATCAGAGAATATAAGACGTTATCTTGTGAAATAGCATATAATAAAATGAGAAAATTCCTCATATGAAGTGTTTCATTATAATTGGTCTATAATACAGATTAATATGTGTCACATTAAAATTTAAAATTCCAGAAGTACGGTTTATCAAGTGGAATATTGTTTTAATACACAATTGATTAAAAATGTTCTGCAAAATCTCACATTTTAAGGGCAGAACTACTTTAATAAACTTTATTTATATGTCTGTACCCTGTAGAGAGTATAACTGAGTTTTTAAAAACTACCTAGACTTGAACTTTAATTTGGTTCGTTTTACCTTTTTTTCACAACATGGGATGTTAAAAATGAATGAAGAACCATTCTATGCTCCTTTCTATTGTTAAAAAAAAAAAATTTAACTGAGTAAATTTGAAGATCGAATTGCTTTATTAAGCAATTTATGTGGGCTCTCTCCACGCCTCCCATAGAAAGAACAGGTGATCTGTTTGATAAAACCCTTTCCCATTCTCTTCCCCAAGTAGTCCCAACTATAATAAATCACAGTAAAACTTAACAAACTTAAAAAAAAAATTACCAATTATATTAAAACACTTAACATCAGGCATTTTGGGGCAGCATCGCATCTAGCAACTGGAAGGGTGCTCACAAGGGTTGTACAAAATGGAAGGTCTTTATAGGAAGAAGGGTGGGGCAAGGAAGCTATTAAAACAAGAAAATAAAGGATTATTTTGGGGCCAGGACATCTGTCCTCTGGAGGAAGAGAATGGGAAGGGTTTCTATCATGCAGATTGCCTCTTCAGTCTATGGTGGGGATAAAAGTAGGGGGCTCACTTGATAGATTATTTTACTGATGGTGCTTAGCCAGAAAATTCCAGACTGGTGGATTATGTTTCTGCAATCAGATCACATATTAAATCTAGGTTTGGTATTATGGGATTTTAGCATGAGTGATGCCATTTTGGGCCTGTGGTTTTCTTTTTAACACTATGCATCACTTTTTTACTATATCTAGCAAATCAAGCCCCTACTTATTGTAACTTCTAAGCATAGAGTATGGTAGAGTCATTAAAAACAGAGGCATTTGGCAGGAATTGTAGGCACTAAAAATGTTTTGGGTAGGGCAATATTGAACCATCATGACCAAATGATTGTTCTATTTTCACTTTTTGAATAAAATACCTCACACTCCTCCTCAGTATGCTTTTCAGTATTTCAGTCACTGTGAATAGAACTTAATGTTTCTAGACTCCTCAAAGGAGTGCTATGTTTCCCATAGCACTTGAATCATAATCAATTGAGATGCTTATTAAAAATTCAAATTACAGGCACCTATCCTATATCTACGAAGTCGTAAACTCTGGAGATTGCATTAAAAAGTATGCTATTTAATAAGCTCCCTAGATGCTGCTCATGCATGGAAAAGTTTAAGGAAATACTCTGGAAACACGTGATCATGTTCTATTCTACTTCATCTCTTCCTTCTCCTCAACCCTCCCTTTGAATGTATATTACGAGAAACTATCTTCCATGTGTACAAGTGATATTTAATTAGTAAGCAATTCCTCATTTTGAAGAATCTGTATGCCAGTGAATTTGTCAGGAGGTAAGTATGGTGCAGTGTAGTGCTCTGTTTTATTTTGTTTTTAATTTTACCTATTTTAATTAAAAAATTCTGAAACATTTAAATGGAAAATAGAGATATGTAGATGCCAATAATACAAGCATTTTAAAATGGGACTATTAGATAAAATCTTTTTCAAAGTCTCTGTGCCAGTTTTGCAAAGTTAGGCCTAATAAAGTAATTTGCCCCTAGTTGCTTAGGTGGTGGGCAGCATAGTTGTATATCAAATTCAACTGTGTGTGGCATCAAAGCCAATGCTCATCTCTCTATATAATGCTGTCACCAGTCTTCCACCTATTCTACTCAATATGAATGGCATAAAAATAAGTTTAGAAGTTTTGCTTTCAGGATTGAAGCATAAGGAGCTCCCTGCAACCATTTTATAGCAAAACAAGCAAAACTGGGGAAATTTAATTTTCAAAAATAATTCAAAGACTCATATTTGTGCTAAGAGCATGCAGAAAATGAAGAATAATCTATTCAAAAAAATCTACTAACGCATGATAAGAACACCATGAGTCTTTGGCATTTGATCAATGACCCACCTCCATTCTTCCTGCCTATGGCTTAATTAAGCTCTGGGAGAGTATGGACAAGAAATCAGGGCTTCATCTCTCCTCAGCTCCCAATCAAGGCTATCTTATCTGACCCTGAGGAGTAGGTAGGCCATCAGCATTTCCTATCCCCTCAAACAATGTTTTGCATAGGCTAAATTGCTCTTGAGTACAGCTGAGCTCAGAGGCTCCCATCCTCCACTGAGCCCCATATACAGGTGGGAAGACTCTATCCAAGCCATGGCAGGTGAGAATACTTTGGTCGCAATATCCCTCCCTGAGGTTGTGCATAGGGCAGATGTTCCACACCAGGAGAGACAAGCCAATAAGACAAATGTTACTGCCTTGCTCAGTGCCCAGAGTAGCGACTCAGAAGGAGAGACAGCCCATAATAGAAGCATCCAAATCTCTCTTGGCCATAGCAAGAGGAAGAAGAGTGATCATTATGAAATACATCCAGAGCATTTCCCATAAAAAAATGCCTACCCTACAGAAGAACACATTGAAAAGCCTTACCCCAGAAGGGGGAAGAACTCCCTTGCATTCCATCCCCCTGTACCCTTCCTGTCTTATCTCAGTGGGGAGGTCACAGTAATAAGGGGTGTGAA
Source organism: Rhinolophus sinicus (assembly GCF_057876585.1). Classification (NCBI taxonomy): domain Eukaryota; kingdom Metazoa; phylum Chordata; class Mammalia; order Chiroptera; family Rhinolophidae; genus Rhinolophus; species Rhinolophus sinicus. Next base: position 196,454,526 of record NC_142501.1, read on the forward strand.
CATGGAGGAAATAGATTTAGAATGGTGAAGTCGGTATGGCAACAGGGAGCAGGGAGAAAAAGCCACAGTGTTGGCAAAATATTTATGAAAGTAACCCTGAGATACAGACCCACTAATGTCTGAGACTTATTTAAATATATAATATATATACCATGCTCCATTTCCCACATCTTACCAATATACCAACAGGATTCCAGGAAGCTATCTGTGGGTTTTAAATAAAAACTACAGGAAAGAGCATTTTCCTAAGATGTACTGAGGGAAGTTCAAAGTGAGAAGGGGAGACAAAGGCAAGATTGCTACAAGAATTCAAAGACTGTGGTGCCTATATTTCCCACAAATGTTAAACATCTCAATTTATACTAAAATTAATGTATTTCCTCACACTAAGGATCTACTTGCCTTGCTTCTATTACTCAACAATACATGTCTGACATTTATCCAAAATCATAGGGCATGACAAAAGTCAAGAAATTACAGTCAGAAGAGAGAAAGCATCAATGACCCCCCCCCAAACCAAATTAAGATATAACAGAAATTTTATAATGATCAGACACAGAATTTGAAAGTTATGATTAACACTGTTGGCATAACAAACATCCAAACCTGTAGAGAAGTTCTATGAGTTTATTTGAGCCAAATTAACAAGATCTTTAACACTCCTGAGAATGACAGTTTTGCAGTTTCTTTCATGCATACATTACTGAAAAATAAACATAAAGAAGAACACATAGAGGTGGGAGAAAGCCAGGTGGGGATTGGATTACAAGATAGTTAACAAGATTATGTACTATCTTGCGGATGATTATCAAGAGGTCTGAAAAAGAGGCATTTTAAAGGCATGTCCATCTAGATGCACACAAAAAAATGGACAGAGTTTGCTTAAGACAAAGATAAGCCTTTTACTAAAGAAGTTTTATGCCTGGGGGGCGACTACCCACCATGAGCTGCCCAGTTAGGAGTTAATGATCAGATTACCCCATAAGGTTAATTTCAGTTTATAGCACCCCCTTTTTCTCCACAAAATGCTAATGGTAAAGGTAGACAGCATGTAGAAAAACATAAGCAATGTAAACAGAAAGATGGAAACTCTAAGAAAGAATAAAAAGTAAATGCTAGAAATCAAAAACAGAAAAGAGAAAGAGAAAGGAAGACTGTCTTTGATGGACTCATTATACGACTTAATATGTTGAGGTACAAATTAGTGAGCTTGAAGATAAGTCAATAGAAAAATAAAATAAGCATCCAAAAACTCTGAGACAATTTCAAAAGTACAATTTTAATATGTACCATTGCAATACCAGACAAAGAAATACTTGAAGTAATAATGACTGAGCATATTCTGAAGCTAATGACAGATTCTAAACCACGGATCTATGAAGCTCAGATAATCCCAAGCAAAATAAATGCACCTCTCTCCAAAAACAACACACACACACACACACACACACACACACACACACACACACAAAACAAAAAACAAAAACAAACTAAGCATGTAATATTTAAACTGCAGAAAACCTAAGACTAAGAGAAAGTTATGAAAAAATTGGGGGTGTCATGGCATCTTACCTGTAGGGCAAAAAGGATAATAATTATGTTGGCCTTCTGATCAGAAAACATGCAAGAGGAGAGTGGAGTGAAGTATTTTGAGTGTTGAAATAAGAATTCACCAAACTAGAATTCTATATCCTGCAAAATTATCTTTCCAATGAAAAGGAGAAATAAAGATTTTCCTAGACAAAACAACTGAAGAAATTCTCCTTTGGCCAAACTGTCTTGTAAAAAATATTAAAAGAAGTTCTTCAAAGAGAAGGAAAATGATATAGATGAGAAATTTGAATGAGCATAAAGAAAGGGAGCATATCAAAGAACAAATAGAAGGAAATAATAATATGTTAACTCAAAATATACCTCTGATATAAAAATTATTTTAAGCTCAAGGCAATTAAGAAACAGTAAATATAAGAAAAGCTTTCTATACCCTCTTCTTTTCTGCCTAAAGTCAGGAAATTATCCTCTTATTAGAGAGTCTTATCAACCCAAAGGTGGCACCAGAGGAGCCTATAAACACACGTTATTAGTTTCCTGCCATTTATTTACTTTCCCATGTTTGGCACCTTTGAAAGCCTAAAACTGCTTTCCTTTGTCCTGTCATATGTTTGTTTGTATGTTTTTTAATCTATTTAAATGATCATGTAGAGTTTTTCTGTTCATTTGTTAATGTCAGAATTAAATTTATAGATTTAATTCCCTTCTTTGTACATATAGGATAAAACCAATATGGTTGTGATATTTTATCTTTTTAAACACTATTGGATTTGGTTATATAGCTAGATAAAATTCGAAATTCTAAGTACTATTTCCTTAATATTTGAAAAAATATTACTCCATTACCTTCTTATAGCCAGTGGTGCAATTAAAAAAAACTCTGATGTATATGAGATCCTTGTTCCATTATAAATGAGAGTATGTGTCTTTGGGGAAATTTTACTTTAAAATTATTTTACTATTTTTTTTCATGTTTTAAAATATCACTATAACATATATCAATCTAAGTTGTTTTCTTTTTTATCTCCTCTTTAGCACACTATGTGCCCTTTCAACTTAAGATCTTTCACTTATTTCTAGTAAATGTATCTTCATCATGTCTCCAAATATTTTGTTCACTATACTTTAGATTTTTTTTGTGAATGCCTATGAATTTAATTGCATTTAGATCAGAGTATTTGATTTCAGATTTTTGATATTTTTTCAAGAGAAGAGTACAGTATTTGATGAAATATAGAAATATGCCAAGACTTAAAACATTTGTGTTCTCTAATGATTGGATACTGTGTTCTACCATTGATTTTTTTAGATATGATATGACAACTGTGTATTTCAAAACATCTATGCTCACTCATACTTCTTTTAAAAATATGGTTGGTTTATCAATTACTAAGGGAGTTGATCATTCCCTGCTATATCTATTAATTTGTTATTCTCTCATAATAACTGTATACACATATTTTAAGTATATTCAATTTAAAAATGTATATATCTACCTGGTAAATTGTGTATTTAGAAAATGTGCAGTAGTCTCCCCTAATTTCCAGGGGATACATTCCAACACCCTTGGTGGATGCCTGAAACCGCAGATAATACCAAATCCTAACCATACTATAATTTTTTCTGTTACATACATACCCATAATAAAGTTTAACTTATAAATTAAAACAATAAGAGATTAACAATAATAATTAATAAAATAGAACAATTATAATAATATACCATAATAAAAGTTATATCAATGTGATCTTTCTCAAAATACTTCATTATACTGTATTCACTCTTCTTCTTGTGATGATGTAAATGATACAATGTCTACAGGATGAGAATAAAGGAGGTACTCAAAATAATGCACAACTTAAAACTTATGAACTGTTTGTTACTGGAATTTTTCAGTTATTATTTTCAGATCACGGTTGACCACTGGTAACTAAAACCATGGAAAGCAAAACTGCAGATAAGAGGGTACTACTGTAATATTTTATTCTAATATTGCATTTTGCTCTTCAGTCTATTCTTTAGTATAAATTATTAGAGCAACTCTTTTATCTAGTACTTGTTATGTCACAGCTTTCTAACATGACTCTTCGTCTGAGGGTGACAGCCATGGTCTATGTCCTCCAGGAGTCTAGAATTTATAAAAAGTTAATCTGCACATTTGGGCTACATATTGATATTGATATTTAAAAGATTAGACAAGGAAATAAAGGAGACCATAGATACATGCCATTTGTCATCTAGCAATTTCATGTAATGGGGGTCACAATGATCGTAAACAGATATTGCCATGTGATTACCAGTCACCTTCCTGTGGGTAAATAATGGTATCGTATTTCAGTAATACAGCTGCATTTCTCCACTGAATTCAACATCAATATTCAAAAATATAAACTGATATAGAAACTCATCATGATAGCTTAATGTACTTAAAATATTCAAAATATTCTCTGCATATACAAAATGTGAAGATCCATTTTATTAGATTTAATACTTTAATTTTGGGCTTATTATTTCTTCTTTGAATTTCTGAAGTATCCAAAGTTCACTCATGGTGTAGAAATATAAATATATGACCATGTATATATGCATGTATAATAATAAAGAGCTTGTGTTATCTCAATGGACATACTCAAGGTCACAAATACAGAATTATTTATGTGGTCTTTTTTAAAACAGTTAATATGAAAAATCTCTCGTTAGTAAGCAGAAATACCTGCAAAAAAAAAATCACTCCTCTGTGCTCTCATTGCAAAAAATATAAGATCTCTCACATGCTTTACCTTTTTCTTGACTGATAAGCCCTACAGGGATCTATCATGAAAGAGAGATCTCACTAATTACTTACATACCCAAGATAAAAAAGAGTCCTGTCTACTACTATATGTCAAAGAAATGCATTATAAGAGAAAGTGCCTTCCTCTGGAATACTACTCTGCCATAAGAAACGATGAAATACTACTATTTCTGACAACATGAATGAATCTTGAGATTTTTTTTTCTTTTTTTTTAATTTAAATTTATTGGGGTGACAATTGTTAGTAAAATTACATAGATTTCAGGTGTACAATTCTGTATTACATCATCTATAAATCCCATTGTGTGTTCACCACCCAGAGTCAGTTCTCCTTCCATCACCATATATTTGATCCCCCTTACCCTCATCTCCCACCCCCCACCTCCATTACCCTCTGGTAGCCACTAAACTATTGTCTGTGTCTATGAGTTTCTGTTTCTCATTTGTTTGTCTTGTTCTTTTGTTGTTTTTGGTTTATATACCACATATCAGTGAAATCATATGGTTCTCTGCTTTTTCTGTCTGACTTATTTCGCTCAGCATTACACTCTCAAGATCCATCCATGTTGTCACAAATGTTCCTATATCATCTTTTCTTACCGCCGAATAGTATTCCATTGTGTATATGTACCACAACTTCTTTATCCATTCATCTATCAAAGGACATTTTGGTTGTTCCCATGTCTTGGCCACCGTAAACAAAGCTGCAATGAACATTGGAGCACACTTGTCTTTATGTATAAATGTTTTTAGATTTTTTGGGTAGATACCCAGGAGAGGGATTGCTGGGTCATATGGTAATTCTATTCAATAACAAAAAAACAAACAACCCAATTGAAAAATGGGCAGAGGACCTGGAGAGACATTTCTCCAAAGAGGACACACAAATGGCAAATAGACATGAAAAAATGCTCAACATCACTAATCATCAGAGAAATGCAAATAAAAACCACAATGAGATATCACCTCACCCCAGTTAGAATGGCTATCATCAACAAGACAAATAGTAACAAGTGTTGGAGAGGCTGTGGAGAAAAAGGAACCCTCATACACTGTTGGTGGGAATGCAGACTGGTGCAGCCGCTATGGAAGGCAGTGTGGGGGTTCCTCAAAAAATTACGAATAGAATCTTGAGATTATTATGCTAAGTGAGGTAAGTCAGAAAAAGTTGAGAACCATATCACTTCACTCATATGTGGGATACAAAACTGAAGGCAACAAAAGAACAAGACAAAGAAATAAAGAAACAAAAACTCATAGACACATACAACAGTTTAGTGCTTACCAGAGAGTAAGGGGGGATAATAGAAGAGAGTAAAAGGGGTCAAATATATGATAATGGAAAGAGAACTGACTATGGGTGGTGAGCCACACAATGTGATATATAGATGATTTATTATAGAACTATACACTTGAAACCTATATAATTTTACTAACCATTGTCACCCCAATAAATTTAATTTAAAAAATAAAATAAATAAAAAGTATTTGCACTTAAAAAGAAAAAGACTAAGTGCCCTTTCAACAATGAATAGGTATTAAAGCAAGACTCTATCCTGAGCTCACATATCAATGCAGAAATACCCGTTTTATGAAGAATTTATTGAAATGTTTTATTTACAAAACACTGTGACAAGCAGCTACATGATAAACAGCAAATGAAAGACTGAATAATTATGTAAGAATTTTTATATGCTATTAAAATAAATGAAACCCTTAAGACAAATTCATTACAATCTTATAAAAATTGATAAATTCATAATAATCTCACTACCTGTTTATTTTCTTAAAGGAATAAAAATTTATCTCAATGTCCTTTCATGTAACAAGTATGAAACAGGCTGTTGGAGGATAGGAGATAATTTGAGGTACTAATGATAAGCTGCTTTATTCTTTACTGCATTAAATTTTATATGCCAAGTGAATGTTTCTATATATTCATAGACAAATTAAATCTGATATCTAATAAGGCTTTTTCATGTGACCTGACCCAAAAATTATCAATAAAAACATACAAAGTCTTTTTTTAATAAATGGAAAACAAGAAGATGTATATATGTTGTGCTCAATTAGGCAACACACACTGTTTTTTATTTGGCCAATTATAACTGTGTCCCTATAATATTATCATTTTAATACATAATTTAATAAAATTTTTCTTGACCTATTCCCTGTTTGAAGTATATGCTGGTGATTTCCTCTCATTTCATTGTTCACGCTATTGCTTGGTGTGAAACTTATCCTTTTTCTGTCTTTCATTATGAACTACCCCATCCACCTAATCCACTTCAAATTCAGCCTACTCAGTAAGTGCCTATTTTTCTGCCCAATTCTTCTTTTCTTTCCGGTAAGCTAAAAGTAATTTCTTCCTTCTATGATTGTTTAAAAGCTATTTTGTCATAATTCTTACAACCCTTAACCAAGATCTGGTCTTGGTTTTAGGATTTACTAACCAGACTGACAGCTCCCTGACAGCAAACACAGATCTGATTTATCATTAAATTCACAGTTATGCAGGAAGCAATACCCCAAACTGGGCAATTAGCAGACCCCAAAAGGATCAATGTTTTGGGTCACAAAGGAAAATGGGGATGGTAACATTTTATAACTAACATCAAGATTTCACGCAGGCTCATTGTTCGGAAATATCTGCTTTTCATTCACAGTGTGTTAGCAGTCAAAATTATTTGGCTACTGCTGCTACAAAATCCTCAAATTATGATTAACAGTCAAGTTCCACCAAGTACAATTTACTTCTAAGAATTACAGAATATTATTTCTTTCTCCAAAAAAAAGAGAAAGCTTTCCTCATGACCAAACAAAGCAGAATACAACTCTCAAAGCCTGATTTCAAAAAGGTAATCATTTTAGCTGACGAAGCAAAGAGCATGATCTAGTAAAAGTTTACATGCCAGAGCAACTTTTGAGATTTTAAGACACTACACACACACACACACACACACACACACACACACACACACACACACACAGATTCTTCCTTGGCCCTTTTTGTACAGATCCAAGGTCATGGTTTGTAATAAATTCTACTGGAGTTTAATATGTAGAGACCAGTGCATTGCTAAATATACAGTGTATACGATAATCACCACTGTGGGGAAAGAAGAAATTTTCCTCTACCTTTCTAGGTTCTTTTGGCTGATCTAATAATTAAATTGACATGAGACAAATTAACAGCAACAAAAAATAACCACTTTTGTCACATATATAAGTATGGGAACCCCACACACATGAGAGAGTCAGAGACCCCACACACAGGACAATTTCAGAGACTGAAAGGTAAAATGAGCTATATATGACATTCTTAACTAAGGAATGAGGTAAGAACCCCGAGGTTTCAGAGAGGAAGGTGGTATGCAGGACAATAAAAAGAGCAGATGTTCAGTAATTGGATGTTTGCCCTGCCATAATAGAGAAGTTATAAAAATTGTATGTTATAAAAGTTGTCTCCTATTATGGGGAAGACCACTAATTTAGATTCTTCTAGGTAGTTAAAGGAGGGGCAGAAAGAAGTTTGTCATGAGCCTACAGTCTCCATTCCCTTCCGCTCAAAATAATCCACGTGCCAAAATGGCAAATCATGGAAAGACCTGTTCTGAACTCCTTTATCCTACAACAAAGAATAATGCAGTCCAAAATGTCAATAGGTCTGAGATCAAAAAGCCCTGTTCTACAATAATCTTTGCCCTCTAGAGAGTTTCATGTATGCTGAGGGGTTCACAAATCCCATTTGAAAGACTTAGCTGGGGCCACTCTACCATTTGCAATGTCAACAGTTCATTGACTTCTATTTGAGGATGAAAAACAAATTCTTGCATGGCAAACATCATGTCTTCACTTGGAAAAGGTAGAGGCATACAGGATGGGCAAAGTTTGTCGCCATACTTACACACTCACCCATACATTTTCTCGTATACCAAAATCTACACATACTCAGAGTAATCATGCTTTGCCCAAACAGAAAATATATATATATTTTAAAAAGATTAGTTCTTTGTAGCATAACAATGTGATTGCAGTATCTCACCTGGATCCACTCCTCCCCACACCTTTACTTTTTTCCTTTCCCTGCTTTCTCCTTCATGATCCAACCTTTCTTCTTCTCATATCACAATACATTTTTTCTTAGTTCTACCTCCTTTGGGGGCAGAGGGATGCTTAATTTCTGCTTTGCATTTAAATATGCAATATAGTATAAGAGATAAAATAATGACTTTAGATTTGACATTAACCATACTTTAAAGAGCTTTCTAGAGGCACAATACATTGATGTAAAAAAGTGATTTTAACGAAGAGAATATCAGGTAACATGGGAAGCTCATAGAGAAAATAAATTGGTGCAAGTATGAACTTCCACATCCCAATAAGAATCTGTCTATGATAAGAAAAGTACATCAGGTGATTTTAGTGAAAAAAAATTATTTACATCTTTTTAAGAAGTTAAAGTGGACTAGAGCATCTGTTAAGTCCCAAATCTGTTCAAAGTTCTTCACATGACTAGTATATTTGAGATGAATTGGAGAGAATAATAATTTATTAATGTGGCTTCTGCTGTTCTTTAAAGAAAATAATTCAGTTCTAACTTCAGCTCTTTAGATCACACCTGTGTGGGTGCACGCGCAGACACGCACACACGCACACACACCCTTATTTTAACCTTTTAATAAGAGGTTTAAGGGAAAGCTATACTAAAAAAAAAAAAAAAAAAGAAAAAAAGAAAAGAAAAAACTTGGAAATATTTTGGCATGAAATTACTTTGAGTCCATTCTTATTACTTATCTGAATTACCCCAAATACTTTCCTCATACAATGCTAATTTTTGTTGCATATTATTTTACAGTGACTGATATATTTTAAAAGTCTATATTGAAAACATAACTCACATTAACAGGGGTTATGCATTCAGTTCAAAGAGAATATACCCTAACATATTTGTTTTGAGACATACCTCATCTACTATTCATTAGAACATCTTGGAAGCTCCATATAATACATCAAAAAGAAATGTGCTCATGATGCAAAGCTATTTATTTTTATATAGCAACACACACACACTGAATCATAACATGCTTTGCTAAGTGTGTTAGTCAAAAAAAAAAAAGAATAGAAAAAGAGAGAAATTTTACATTTACATAAGAATATAGTACTGGGCAATTTTGCACTGTAATGCAGTCACAAAAAAATGAAAACTAAGGAAACCTTTACAAGGCTTTGGAGTCTAGGGGGGACATTCACCCTGTTAAAATCAGTATTCTCTTCCATGTCTTCTAAGTTTGGTGTTATTCTTTAATTATTAGAGAATGTTATGAAGATTAAAGTGGGGAAAAAAGCAAAATAACCCTTCTTCTTTGAATATTATTCTTTTAGAAAATAATTTCCAGTGACAGTATTTAAAAAACTGTCTGAGCTCTAGTTGTGGTGTAGATGACTCTAATTTTGTTAGGAGTTGACCCCAATCTCTTACATGGATGATTTGAATAAATGGCTGATGTGGCAGCAATGTGGTAAATATATGGAGTAGGAGAGCTCCTCATTTCTGTCCAAATTATTACAACTCTATTTCAATTTCCATAAGACAACAAAAAAAATAAATTGGGTTTTAAATTATAATACTCTTTGTTAACATTCTCATTTACAAGAACACAAAACTATACATATTAAATATTCAGACATCTAATATACATCATTAGAACCCACAGAATCAAATAAGATATGGAATTACAAAGTCCCCTAATTTACACTATTTTGTGTTCAACTGTAATGAAAATACAAGACAAAGTTCTCGCCAGGGTCTGTGAGGCCCTGTACACAGTGGTCCCTGCCTAACCCTCCACTTCAGTGCTTCTAAATCCTCGGTTGTTCCATAGACTCAAGTCACACTCGTCTGGGCCTTTTCTCTGAGCCCCTCGGATTCTTCCCCTTGGTGACATTTTGTTTCCTATAGCCAGATCCCATTCCTATGGTCACCTATTTTGAAATCCTCAATAAATTACCCCCATCACTTGGTATCTGTTGACCTTGGGTTTTCATCATGGCGCCTATAATTACGTGTCATCCTCTTTATACCTATCTATTTCTTCATTGTTTATTCTCCCAGGAGAATTGTGGTGTTTTTTTTTTTCTCATTTCCTTTTCAAATAGTTTATTGCTAGTTTACAGAAACACGAGTGATTTTTGTATGTTGATTTTGTATCTTGCAACTGAAATGTTGCAAGTAACGCCTTTGAAATTATCTTGCTAAGGTCACCTAGGATATCTTTCCTATTTTCCACATTCAACGTATACTTTTCATTCTTGTCTTAGAATACTCCTCTGTTGCTCTTCCATATCCTTCTTCCTAGCAGTCATTTCTTTATCTTACCTATTAACATGTTTCAGTTACTTCATAATGTGATACCTAATGGGTTACATTCCTACAATTCCTTTTACATGTCTCTGTTAGTTAGGAATGTTATTTTGTATTGTTTTGTTTTTTTCATATTAGCTTAAACTCTTTCTCATGGAAAATTCATCTGCGACCACAATTTCAACTATTACTTTACGTGATGATACCTTCCTAAATTACATCCACTGGATGCATCTCTCTCGTTTACAGTAGTACCTAATAATCTGATGGATACTTTTCCTGAATAATCCAAGATCCACAACTGAAAGTGTAATGAATCTTCTCCTACTAAATTCTTGTATCTTGGTGCTTTGCTTCACTGTCTTGCAAGAAGTACAGGCTTGCAATTCTAGCATGTTAGCATGACAAAAGTGCTCAATTAATATTTGTGAATAATTAAACATTCCCCACTCCTATACCTATTCCTTACTTCTCTTCTTACACACACATCTCCTTATTTTCCTGCCAAAATATTTTGGATAACTACAATTTATTGCCATCAAGCAGAGCTCTCTGGAGTGAGGTTCACTGGGTTCAAATCCTGTATCCACTATTTAGTAACTATGTGGTCTGGAAAATGTGACCTAACCATCTGTGCTAAATTCTGCACATGTAGGAAATGGGAATAACAGCACTTACGCAGGTGGATTAAATGAAATAACACACATAAAGCACTTAGAGCAGTGCCTGGCAGCCAGTTACTCTTATTAAATGGCATATATTAGTATTTCTGAAATTGGAACTCTCTTTACCTGTTCAATACTAATATACAAAGCAATTCTTATTGTCATCTGAAAAGATCTTACCTTTTATATCAGTCTACCCTCCAACTCCCTGTAGGGGAGATACTTTGTAAAATGCAAATCTGTTTCATCGTTCTGACACTTAATAACTTTCAATGAATCTTAGTTCCTTCAAGATAATGATTCATCTTGGCATTGCTTGAAAACACCCTTTGTAATCTTTTCCATGCCTATTTCTCTAGCCAGATTTCTTACAAATAGATCACAGATTCAGGTGTGAAAAATAATATAGGTACACCACTATGGTATCATTAAATACTAAAATAATTTTTTTATTTGAGACCAGAAAGTTTTTTTGAGAAAGTATTTTTATAGTACTTTATTCCACAATTAAATACTATTTTCATGTTATCTTTTTTCTTGAGTAAATTTTACTGTCTCGTATTTTCTGTAGAACTGTCTGTTATATTAAAAATGTATTAGCCTAATTTAACAGATAAGTTCATACTTATCATATTGTTACAGAGCATTAAACAAATGAAAAATGTATTAAGTTAACATATTCTCAATAACAAATATACTAAGTATAGCAGGGAAAGACTCAGAGACCAATGTTCAGGACATAGAATTTTTTCAAAATCCCTAACTAAAACATGTGACAGGTATAATTCAATAGTATCTTTAAAAAATAGTGTAACACTTTGTGCCTCTGAAACTCAGGATGGAGTCCAGCGCTTGGGAAACAAACTAGAAAGAGATAAATATGAAACCTTGAGACTGCATAAGATCAATGAAAACTGAAAACAGAAGTGGGAGGCCAGAAAACTTCAGCATTCCAAAAATTAGAATCTTAGTTGAAGAAGGGAGAAAGTAAGAGAAGACTGAGCATGAAAAGCCAGTGAGGCTGAAGTCAAATTAAGTGGGTACAATGGAAACAATTTGCCCTGGGGCACTCAGAGTTTACGATGAGCACATAAAACTGGCATCTGGGTTCTGGAGGATCTGCCCAATGGTTTCATGCATAAGGTCATGACGGATATTTTTGTGGAGTTGTGGGAAATAAAGCCCAATGGAGGGCGGGGACTCATGCTCAAATATAAGAAACAAAGCTGTAACCTAAATATCGTCAGTAGAGAAATATGAGATGACCATCCTTTCTTTTTTAAAGATGGTTGATGCCATTAAGTACTTTACATATTAATTTTCAAAATATGATATAGTCTAATACGTGTGTATTAGTCAATATTAGTATTAATATTCATTATATAAATATGTCAAAGAAGCAAAACACAGCCCATATTTATAGATGCCAAAGAGTCTTTACTATTTTCTGATTTATAATTCATTGCAGTAAACTGTTCTGAGTTGCCCACAGATTAGTATCTAACTTCATTATATTCTAATTAAAAATCCCAATATCTTGCTCTAATCAGGCAAAATAATATGTGAGCTTATGTGAGAAAAAATATTTCCATAAGAATTGTTAAGAAAATTATAAAAGTGAATAGTAATGAGGAGGCATCTGTATCATCTGGATAATAAAGTATATTAAACTATATTGCATTGTAAAGAATACATAAGCAGACTTAACCAGAATGGAAAGCTTCTTAAAAGATCATGTGCAAGGGTGTGTACATAACTGTCTACGTGTGTTTGTTCATTTGTACACAAAATGATGGTGTTTCAAGATTATATGAAAAGGTAAAACATGGATAAAATGATATGTAGACATTAGGTTTTCTGTGTTATGTGAAATAAAATGAAAAATTGATTCTTCAGAAAAAATATTTTAAATATAGAACAATATCATAATTATAGAATTAGCCAAAATATAGGGGTGCATTTACCTTATATCATAGGGAGAGTTCTTGCACAAGGTCTACAAGAAAAGTGTATAAATATTTGATCATGTCAATATTTTAATGTGCACATTACAGTCTATAAAGTTCAGATGTGAATGCAAACAAAAATTGAGCATTTATTTCATATATGTATATCTTGTTTAATATACCTAATAGTAAAGAGACTTATAAGTCATAAAAAAAAAGACAAAGAAACCAATGAGTCTGTGCAAAAAATATTAACAGGCAATTTAAAATAGATGTATGGATGCCAAGAGATATTTGCCTAAGCCAATTTGCGAAAATTAAAACAATTTTAAGTTCCAATAATAACAGGTGCATGAAGAAATCAACAATTCCCAATGCTGCTGCTGCAATTGTAGAATGGTATAATATTTCTAGATTCCTTGAAATAAACTTGGCAGTTAAAATCAAACACAATTAAAAAGAGATTCTTTGTTCCAGCTATCCCACATTTAGGAATCTTCTCTCTTATGGTAACCATAAGACAGATAAACGTAATTATTACAGAGTTATTTTAGATAGGACAAGCATCAGAATTAAAACCTTGGCAATAGGTAATTGCTAAAATAAAATAGGCTTATCTGTAGGACGAGTAGTTAGACATACATGGAAAAAGCATGGGATATTTGATCATGAACGTGAAAAAAACTTCCATAATATGTTGGTAACTTGGCAATTTCTAATTTACATTTATATGCATATGTTCATACATGTGCACATGCACATACCAGAGACAAATCCTCAAATTAACTCTGCATGTTTGAATTAAAGGTAATTTTATTTTCCCCAATTTCTTTGTTGCTTGGGATTCATTCTATAGTTTGTAAACCAGCAAGGGGGTCCGTATAAATAGCAACGTTCTAAGTTCCTTTGAAAATATTTTTACAATTATTACATTGTTAAATATATCAAATTTTAGACTTATGTTTTTGTTTTATATGAACATATGACTAGAAATGGAGAACAGGTGGAATTGGGCCTTCCCTGCTTCTAGAATGTGAAAACAACATGCAATTCTATATTTCATGACTTGGTTCTTGTATTGTCACATTCCTTGACAGACAACAAATCACTGTGAATTCCATTTACATATCTGCATATGATTAGTTTGGAAATGTTGCAAGAGTCAGTTGCATATACCTCTCTCTCTCTCTCTCTCTCTCTCTCTCTCTCTCTCGCTCGCTCTCTCTCTCCTCACGCGTGCAGGAAAGCTGGAACTTACAAAATTAAATGTATTTTTCAAGGGTCAATTCAAGGTTTTTCCAGGGAAAATCTGGAAATTGGTTATTTGCTTATCTGAATTAGCTATACAAAAGATAAGATAGTTGTACCTAGCAAATAGATTCAAGAAACAGGACTTGAACACCTAAAATAGAAAGAAAGATGAAAGAGAGAGAGAGAGAGAGAGAGAGAGAGAGAGAGAGAGAGAGAGAGAGAGAAACAAACAAGAATGAAAATAGAAAAGATGTTTTGGAAAAACAGAACAAAAAAGAACTGCTTTGAAAATAAGATAGAAACAAAATGTCTCTCATTGCAAGTATTATCTAATAAAATCAAATTAACTCATTTAGCAGTTGATGTACCACTAAAAGGATCAAAATTAAAAACAAAGACAAAAATGACTAATGAAACATTATTAATATTGAAAATAGTAAATGTTTTCAACTCCATAAAACAATTTCTGAGGAATATGATGTGTACAGTAGTTATCATTACTTGGTATTTTCTGTGTATTATCTTGTTTATTTGAACATTTTCTATTCTTCCTCATTAGCATGCAAATACCATGAGGCAGTGAATTTGCCAGTCTAGTGATTAGCAAATGTATCCTGAATGGCATAATTTACACTTGCTTTCTTCTCAGTGCAAATTATTTATGAAATTTAATCATAGAGATTTTGTTTTGTTTTGTTCAGTGAGACCACCTCATCCTCTCCTCCAAATTCATTCAAAAGATCTATTTTCTTCTATATGAATTTTACGAGTATGTTCATAGAAATGAAAAAGGTCTGGCCCAAGTTAAAAAGTGTTAAAGCATAGTCTTAAGTTATTCATTCAGAACACTCTGACTATGCTAGTTAATTATAACAATCTGTTGTATAACTAACATCATGCAAGCTCCTTGTTGAAGTGCAGGTTCTATTATTCTTTGGCAGAGGTTCCCAAATTTTTTTCTGTGGACTCTCAAAGTACCCCAAAGGAACATATTAGATGCTGTGTTAGATGCTGGTCAATCCTGTTTACATTTATCCTGGCATGCTGCACAACTACTGTCATTTTTATTAGTTGGTTGGTGCAAAAGTAATTGTAGTTTTAAAGGTTAAAACTAATTGCAAAAACCGCAACTTCTGCACCAACCTAATACATGAATTAAAAAAGGTTACAGAGCACTGGTCAATGACCTTCTGCTACCCTTACTAACAAAGGAAGTGAGGTACATGTGGCATGATTTGTTCTTAGACATTCTAAGCAGTAACCTTTTGATCACTTTGTAAATATTTAGTCCCCAAAATCTTTTCTTTGACAAGAAGGGTCCTGAGAGTCTGGCACAGGTTGTGTTATCATAAGCCAGTCCAAAGTGTTGGCCTGGCTTCTGAATGTGGAACTAAAGGAAACCTCAAAATGTGTGTGGTGGACAACAATGCCAGGAAAAATTATATGCAGAGAGTTTGAGGAAGGAGATAGTGTTCAAGTGACAAAAGGAAAAATGCAAATAAGATTAGCGAGGAATTTGATTTTCTAGTACACAGTAGACTGAGCGAGTTATCTTTGAAAATCCTGATTTAGGGTCTTCCTGTTCTGGTAGGCACATGTCAGCAGCTTCGTTCTGATTCTTCCCACGTTTCCTCCAGGAATGTATTCAGAAAGGGGAGGAGAATGAAATCTCTAGATCTAGGCCAGGAGATAATAAAAACATAAACTCTAAATTGCATGTACAGGTGATCAAAAGCAACTAAGGCAGAAATGAAGCAGGAAGAGGTGATAGTGCAACTATAGAGAAATGGATGACAGAAATACCCAACAGAAGGAGGGAGAAGAGATGCCTGAACACATCTCAGAAAGAGAGAGCTCCATCCAAGGCCCAGGATGGGGCAGACAAGACACCTAGCTGTCTTTGTTGGTGGACGATTCTTATTTTCATTTTTGCTTCATCCTTTCACTGAAAAAGTAGAACGTTAGCCTGGATTAGTAATATGGCTCAGTTCCAACTCTTCTTTGCATGGCTGAAATTCTGTCTCCACTTCTTTGTTCATTCAGTTTATCACCTTCATGTACATTCAAATTGTGGTTTGTTTTAGGATGCTGAGGTTATCTTTTATTTCCTTGCTAGCCCAGACTTTCATTTTAAAATATTGTTGTTATATTTAATTCCACGTGTCTGTCTTGCCTCAGTATTTTTTCCTTAAATTTAAGGATTGAATAGATTTACATGATTCCAAATTACAGAGTCCATATAACTCAATATGAGAGAATCACCTAGATAAAAATCTAGAGCAGGATGGTAGACAAATAAATAGCTTAGAAAAGAAGGGAAAGAAAAATGTAAGAGAAGAAAGGCCAACAGTTCTAGCAACATAGAAAAAGAAAACATTCAAATTAAACCGAAGGTACAATCATTTCAAAAATAAATTCAGCCTTCCTGAAAGTATAGGGAAACACCAGAGAGAAATTAAATATTAGAGATATATCCTATTAGTATAGGAAAAATATATCTATGTATCAGAATCAAATGCTGCTCAAATCTGGGACTTCTAATATCTGAGGAAATGCCATCAGTGTTTGGGGGACAAAAGGCAGATAGATACACTGGTTCACATTAGGTCAGTAGGATCACAGGTTTCAGGATTATCAATAATAGATTAAGTTTGGAAACCTATCAAGGACAATGAGAGAGAGAGAGAGAGAGAGAGAGAGAGAGAGAGAGAGAGAGAGAGAGAGAGAGAGAGAGAGAGAGAGAGAGAGAACTTTCCCAGGAGATGGTTTTCACAGGTCTAAGCAATACTGTAGCACCAGCCAGAAACAAATATACCTCAGGTCTGAAAATGCCTATGGACAAAGAAGAGTGGTGGCTATGTTGTTGAAGTTGTTTTCTTTAAAGCAAGAATCATAGAAGAAAAACAGGGAAAACAGCAGCAACCACCTGTTAGGTACTTTATATATAGCACCCATCACATTTTATCCTCACAACAATCAGATGAATAGATGCTATTGCTAACATGCTTGAAGAAGAATGTGAGCGACGCAGAGTTAAATATTATTTCCCAGGTCATAACTAATGTACGATAGAGTCTATGTGTGAACCGAGAGTCTATGTCCAGAATTGTCCTTAATGCAATATCTGGAGTAATATGCTATCAATGAGTCAACTATTGAGTGTGCATTTATATGAATCCACTTATTTCCTTAAGATTCAGTTTAGTTACTTTAGTTCACTTAGTTACTGTGATCAATTCTCTATACTGATCTTGACCTTCTTGTATGACTCCATAGATCTATTTAAAATAAAAACATACAGAATGAACTATGCTTCCAATACATGAAAAGACATTTACTAGGGCAACACATGATTAGTGTCAACTGCTTCTAATGCTTTGACAAATAGCAAATGACTTGCAGACAAGCGAACAGATGCTTCAAAATGGACCTGTGACAAATAGTAAATGACGAAAATCTAAGATCAAACCATGCCCAATCTCACACCTGCTGTCGAGCCAGCCCTGAGTGAGTGAAAGTTTTACAGGAAAAAAAAAAAACTAAAGACCAGTCTTCTGTTACTGTGTCACACTATCAATTTAACAATGAACATTAATTTGTGAGTTCTCTTCACTTTCACTTACTATTTTCAGGTACTCTGGAATAATATCCTTGAAAACAAACAGACAGAAAAACAGAACTCTGTGTGTTTAGTGCATTATACTTCCATTCAGGGCACGGAACTTCATCATTCTTATTCTATAACTAGATGCTTCTTCAACGTCTCTTCCTCACTATGGTTTAAACTCCATAGTGGCAGAGATAATGTCTGTTTTTTTTGTGTTTTTTTTTTATTATTGCTTTCTCTTTATGCCTAGCACAACACTTAGAACATGGTAGGTGATCAATAAATATTTGCTGAGTGAAAGCATACATGAGTCATAGGAGCGCAATAAATATTTGCTGAACAGATGCATAAATATTTAAATAGAAAAGTGTTTCACTACAAATCAGAAAGATTTTTCAGTGTTCTTGGCTTGTCATCCCTGGAATAAAATCTCCATACTATGAATGGGGACTGGAAAAAGAAGGAACTCCTGACCTTTTGAGCCTAATTGCCTGAAATTTAACCTCTGCCATAGAGAACTGAGAGGCTGAGGGAACATAAAAAAATGCTAGTAACTTTCCATCTCAGGAGCTGGAGGTAGAGGAATCCTATCTTATTATCTATATGGACATCAAAGGGAGTTTCCATTATGCGGAGCTGAAAAGGAGAAAAATAAGGTGTGGGTTGTGGCAGAAATGCCAGACGCTCTCTCACTGTTCTTCCTGAGGTTTAGTGGATTTTCTTCACAAATGTCTCTTCATTTTCTGTATGTCCTTAGGAGAATTTCCAGAAACTCTGAACGTTTGTTTTTAAATCTGTTTTTTAACGTTATTGCTATTTGGGGAACTCCTCACACCACCATTCCATAAGTAAATCCTCAAAAGATTATTTTTAAGTTTCACAGAAATGTTGAAATTGTCTAAAAATTTACCCATCTTAAGACAGCATTATATAGTCAAATATTCATTATCTGGTGAGCAACTTTCTTCCTAAATGATTCTGACTTTCATTTTTTCTTACATATTTAGTACCTTTGAAAATTAAGAGTTTCCTTTTGCTTTAACTCTAAGAAATAACTGGTTTTATGTAAAAAAGTAACATTCCTTATTTATCTACTTTTGAATTTTAATAAATAGTATATCTATATTTTGTGTTTTCACATGTATAAGAAAGTAGAGACAAAAATCACACTACATATTAAGAACTAACTCTTCTTAAAAGTAGATGTGCAGTAACTATTTTCCAAGTGTGTATTAAAGTGCCAAAGTACACAGCAAAAAACTAATAATAATCTGAAAAATTTGAGTATGATAAGTCAATTATCTTTACAGATCCATCAATATGTTTATCTTTAGATGACTGTGCTTTTTGAAATATACTTCCCAATATTTTATTATTTCAGCTGAATTAGGAATAAGCAATATTTTACTGACAAATTGCAATTAGATAAAAGAACAGAAATTATTGTTGATAAAATAATTGTTTCCCTGAAAGAAAAATAAAGTGTTTTATATAGTGTACCAGTACAATTAGTATATCAATTAGGAGCACTAATCATTTATTTTAAAATCTCATTATTTTATTTCCTAATGGTTTTTAGTAAGTCACTTTCAGAAGAACTGCTTGAAAAAAATTAAAATTCATTATAATGATGTTTTGTTTTTTGAGGAGTAAGAACTAAAACTAATTATCTTGCTTGAACTTTATTTTTTAGTAAAAAAAAAAAAAAATGCCTAAAGTATATTCAGGTTGAAATTTTCAAACTCAGAAAAATCAACCAAGTATCATTTATATTCTTAATTTGAAAGAGCTAGAGGTCTATGGGGATTTCTAGCATTGACACTAATGAAGGATGGACTAAGTTTTATAGTTAAAATATTCAGTTTGGTTATCGCTTTTTAAAGTAATTACGCCAGGCAGAAAAACAAAAGTATGTCACTGCAGTCTTCCACCAAGTTTCATAACTTAAATTACCTACCAAATAGAAATGAGAAATGGCTTGACTGTCTCTCTGATCCCAACCTCTAAGTAGCCAAGCAAGTATCCCCTGGCCAAAATATTTGCTAAAAACTGGTTCACAAACATGTACATTTAGGATGAACTCAAGGCCTAGAGATTGTTGTAGCCATTTGTCCCATTTTCGATGCATCCTGCAGTAGATTTGTGAGGGATTATCCAATGCCAGGAAAACTTTCAGTGCTTTAAACATGGGACATTACCTTAGAAGTTATGGCCCATATTATGATGTGACCAGAAAGGAGACTGCTGTAGTGAACATAGTGAGAGGTACTCAAGGAGCACTAAATGGCAACAGAGTGGAAGTGAGCCTTCTGAAGAAAGAGACAACTTTTTCCTTTGGTCCCCCTTTCTATGTCCATTTCTCATAACTTTGATTATAAACAAAATCAGATAAAAAGTTCTTCCTTTATTCCTCTTTTATTCAATTAAAAATAATAATAATGTCCAAAGTTTTCTAGCTACTTTGGTGTATCTTCATCAGCATTTTCTAAAATACCTCTCTCCAATGTTTAATACTTCTTTAGCCTTGGAAAACACTGATAGGTACTGAAATTGGTGGGAGATTTTGGTGTGTGAATACATGTAAGATTTTGTGTATGTGTTAGAAGTCGGAGAGGTGAGTGGAAATATATACTAATCTAAGTTAATTTGAAACTTATAAATAGAAAACTAAAAAGTTTTCCTAGTTGTATCACTCACAGTCACATACCAGCTCTGCCTTTTTCCTATTCCTATTCCTATTCCTATTACCAAGATAAAATGGCATTATCAAAGAAGACTATCTTAAGATAAAAACCTATTATACTAATTTTGGAATAGTAGGCTTTCAATTTATACACACACACACAGGATGCCAAGGAAATGTATACACATTTTAAGAAAGGAAAACTGTATTAAAATTGTAATACTCAATATACACAGATAACAAAAGATGAATACAAGTCATGTTTGACTTCTGCAATTACAAGAGGTGCTCAAAGTGGTTACCATCAGTGCAATTTTAATAGCGTTTTTTTTTTTCCTTTCTTACATTGTGTATACATGTTTTTGGCACTCTGTGTGTGTGTATATATATATATATATATATATATATATATATATATATATATATATATAGAGAGAGAGAGAGAGAGAGAGAGAGAGAGAGAGAGAGAGAGAGAGAGAGAAATCGGGGTGCCAAAAAAATTATACTGGTGGACACTTTGGTCAACTGTGCTCAAGCAGTAGTTCGCTGTAATCAGAAGTGTCTGGACGCTGATGATAACCACTTTGATCACCTCTCGCAATTGTCGAAGTCAAACGTGACTTGTATTCATCTTTCGTTATCGGCATATTTTGAGTATTACAATTCTAATACAGTTTTACTTTCTTAAAATGTGTATGCATTTTTGGGGCACACTCTGTGTGTGTGTATAATATATATATATTTTTTTCTTCCTTATTAAAAAATTTAAGTTTTGCAAACTTCACTTTACATTGTTATGCTTTTGCTTCATTTAACTGGGACAATGTCCATTTACCAAAATTTACATTAAAAATGGTAAATTAAACATAATATCATTTACAAAAGTTTGAAATCTAGATTTTCACCCAAAATATATTTTATTGTTTGTATTTATATATTGATATACACATATATATAAATATGAATATGTGAGGTAGTAGATGTGTTAATTAACTAGATGAGAGGAATTTTTTCACTATGTATACATACATCAAATCATCATGCTGTATACTTTAAGTATCTTACAATTTTATCTGTCAATTTTACCTCAATAAAGATGAAAAATATATCACACGTATGCAGACCACATAATTTTTCATTTAAAGTTCAGGCAATCTTTAGTGTGCACATGGATTTAAAACTCCTAGAAATAAGTTCTTGCTCCTAGGGGCGCTAGTGTACAAGATGGGGACCACTGGTTTAAAATAGTGGTTTTTAAAGAATTTTGATACAAGAACTTTTCTTCATTCATATATAAAAATGGAGCTAGTTTGCTCTGTCTGGATTCTCAGATTTCTCTCCAGTTCACCTGCCCCTCTCCCTTAAATACCACCCTTACTCTTTCTTCCCTTGAGCTCCTCATTGCACAATAAGGAAAGAGCAATGAACCAACTGCAATGATTTATAAGAGAATGTATCCATGTCAGGATAATGAGATCAAAGGATTCTTTGTGAAGCATAAATGTTTAAATGACTACACATAAAGTTACAAGTTTACACATAAAGTTCAGAGAACTTGAATATCTCTATTAAATCCTACTTGGAATTCTTAAACCACAGTTTTTCTCAACAGTACTACAGCATTAGAAATATTTGTATGAATGCAAATTGGTGCAGCTGCTATGAAAGGCCATGTGGATGTTCCTCAAAAGATTAAGAATAGAATTACCATATGGCCCAGCAATCTCTCTCCTGGGCATCTACCAAAAAAAAATCTGAAAACATTTATCCATAAAGATACGTGTGTTCTGATGTTCACTGCAGCTTTATTTATGGTGGCCAACACATGGAAACAGCCAGAGTCCTTCAATAGATGATTGGATAAAGAAGGTGTGGTAGATATACAAAATGGAATACTATTCTGCCATAAGAAAAGATGAAACAGTGCCATTTGTGACAACATGGATGGATCTTGAGATTATTATGCTAAGATAAATAAGTCAGGCAGAACATATGATTTCATTGATATGTGAGATTAAAACTAAAAACACCACAAACAAATAAAGAAACAAAAACTCATAGACACAGACAATAGTTTAGTGGTTACCAGAGGGTAAGGAGGGATGGGGGTGATAGATGAGGGTAAAGGGGATCAAATATATGGTGATAGAAGGAGAATTGACTCTGGATGGTAAACACACAATGTGATATACAGATGATGTATTACACAACTGTAAACCTGAAACCTATGTAACTTTACTAACCATTGTCACCCAAATAAACTTTAAAAAAATGTATGGAAAATAACTGTTGTATGTTTTATTGAGCTACATTTCATGGTAGAACACATTATAGTTACTTACCTGACCTAGAGTGGTGATCTTTGAGTTATATTCAATTATTATTATTCCATTTTCATTTTTTTAACCAAGATGGATACTTAGATTTTCTAATAACATTTGTTCTTCTGTTTATTCACTTTTCACTAAGTTTGAAATGTAAGGAATTTTATGTTTTCTTTTCTATAGGTTAAAAATTGAATTCAGGAAATATAACTATGTTTTTCATCTTGTTGGAAGCATGATTATGATTATTTATTAACATCACTGACATACTGCGTACTTTACTACCAGTTTTTGTTTTGATTTGAGGCAACTTAATATTGTGCTCTGTGCTTTACATATATTATCTCACTTAGTCTTTCCAGTAATCTTAGAAATTAGACATTATTATAGCAAGCATTTTTAGATGAGTAAATTAACATTCAGCAAGTAAAATAATTACTCCAAGTCTAAGAGTGTTTGAAGTAAAAAGCCAGGTTCCAACTCAGACCTAACATTAGAGCCCTGATTCTCACTAATGTATCAAAATGTCTAACAATACATTTTTTTAACTTGTATTTCTTCTAGGGAGGATTTAAGGTTGAACAACATTTACTGTAGATTTTTCCATAGAAGGATAATGAATACTTAGGATAAAAATAAAAAATAGCAAAAAGAGAAATGAAATCACCCATTTTAATAATGCCTACATAAAGATATTATAGCATATTGTTGCTTTTTCTCCTAATCTTATCCAGTATTTTCACAGCTATGATCATACCACCCAGGCAATATTGCTTTCTTATTTTCACATAAGTACTTTTTTCATATTATTATGCCATCTTTTAAAAATTATATTAAAACACCTCATAATATTTTATTAAAACAGTAAGTATTCAAGTATAAGGTAGTTAGGTTATTTTCACATGATCTCTATTGTAAATCTGTATTGGTCATAATAGAATACATGTTTTATTTTTTCAAAATTGTAATTGTTTTCCTAAGGGACGTTTACAAAAGTGGCGTTACCATTTCCAGTGCTACAAACACAGTTAAGGCTATTTTTTCATAATGCCAACATATTTTGCAAAGGCTTCTTCATAAATTAACCACCCCAGCAGAACTGCATGAATGTGCCCTGTTGACTACATGTCACAAGTCTGCATAACATATGAAGATACAAATGCTCTGGAAGGTGCTGTAACTGAAAGCCACAATTTATACCTACCTATCTTGCTCCCCAACTTTTAAAGTGTTGGTAAAAGGGGGAGAAAATGGATTCACATCTTTAAAGACATGAGAGAGGGAAAAATAAAAAAAAACTATTCAAAGCACCAATAACAGTGATACAAGACATACAAGCATTCTTCCGATCATTTCCCCACTTTTTGGAGTTACTGCATCTCCTTCCTATGAATGCAATGTATTGCTGAGCCTTAATTAATAGAGCAACACAAATTAGCTACAATGTGAAATTTGGTGTAGTAGGAAAAATGATAAAAAAGATAAAAAATGTGAACTTTTCCCATTAGGATCGGTAGACCAAGTAAGGTTCTCAACATGGTCAGCAAAGAGCTGATTTAATTTCCAGATAATATTTCAGAGATATCTTTCACTGTAGTTGAACAGGCAATAGGAATTCTAAATAAATAGAGCTTCTAAAGAAAATGGAATTACCAGTGTGTATAGAGCCAGAGCAACTCCATGGACATAATAAGTTTGGTAGCCAAGAGAGAAAATCAGCATTAATGGACAGTAATCATGAAACTCTTATCAGCTGGAGCATTTAAAACAAAACATTTGAGAGGCTTTCGTTTCATTAAGCAACCAATAGCACTAGTAATATCATTTTGAGGCTTTAAAGCAAAGGGTTCTCTCTTTCACCTCAATTTAAATGAAAAGCTACAAATGATCTGAAAGTGTTAATAGTTTTAAAATACAATTTCATTTATGCGAATCTATACTAAGAAATGGAACTCAACTGGGAAAAAAGATTTATGCTCAGTGATATTAATCACGGCATTATTTATTGGCAGAAAAATATGAAATCTCCGAAAATTAAAGAATGATGTAATCATGTAATAGTTAAGTAAATTATGGGGATTACATACAATTGACCAACATGAAGCCTTTAAAATTAGAGTGCAATATGGTGAATGTTGAACAAAAAAGGTAATCTATAAATATGTATGTTTTATAATATTTCCAGTTTTAAAATTTACATAGCATAGAAAAATTGAGGGATTTCCCATTAGTCAGTGCCTCAATAGTCAACCAAGTCCTGCTGTTGACATTGTCAAAAGAGTGGCCCAAGGAGGCTTATTCAGCAATTTCTTCCATTCTTTGATTTACCTGGTCTCCTTCAAGAAATTCCTCCAAATCAAAATATTAAGTTAAAAACATTAAATTACGGAAATAAAACTGTATGGCTTAATCTAATTTGAGTAAAAAAATATAAATCTATGCACACACAGTATAGACAAGACAATGACTAGAACAGGAAGTGGAAAACTTCACAGCAAACTACAACCTACTAATTTGGAGAAGGGAGAATAAAGAGAGGAGCTGAGATCTTTCACGTTTACTTTGTACACATCTCTACAGCGTGAGTGTTTTGTAATACAACTAATAAAAATACAAAGAGCAAATTTTTTTTAAAAAGTAGAAAATTATAAGAAAATTTGTGGTATGTCTATTTTCAAAAGGGGATAAATATTAAGGTAATTTTAATTTTTCTTTTATTTCTCTGTGTGTCTGTTCATGTGTTAAAGATGTAATGAAATTTTTTTATAGGAGCTATCAACTTTTATGTTATTTCCAGTCTCAAATGGACAAAACATGCTGGGAAATGCATCTTTATTGTTGAAATGTGCTCAGTGTTATAGAATTTTAGGCTTAATTTATGTCTTAATAACATTTTCGAGTTATTTGTTGTACATCAAAATGTCATTGAAAAACTATTCAATAAATTACTGCAGCAAGTAGATTACTAATGTTCTGATTGGCCTGCAATTATCAGCAATTTCATCTGTGCTTTCTGCACGATACATGTGAGAGCTGAGATTTGTCATTTTCTACTTTGTTTATTCAGACCCTGGGAGGTAACCCCAATTGGAATTTTACCAAAGATATCCGTATGACAATAAAGATAATCCTTCAGCATCTAGCTTAGTTCTCTGTTTTATTCCACTAATGAATACTCTGGAGAAATATGGGTAATTTTACAGAACAAATTAACCTTAGAGCACAGCTACTTATAAATGTTCATTTCACTGGACACCTACGATGCAGAATAAATTTAAATACAGTTTAATTGACCCTTCCAGGCCTGGTAGAGATTAAACAGCTAGGAAATAAATATAATGGTATTTAATCTAAATTGATGCTAAGATATTTTTTACATAAGTACTCATAAATATCACATTTGGGATCCTAATTTCAAGCAAATAGAGAGATTATAGGAATCACACAGCAAAATCATCCTACATATCACTTATGTCACAGTAGTTCAAAGGTGGCTTTTGCTGGCAAGGAAATCTGATTTTTAATTACTCTGTTGTTTCCAGCATATAATGGCCATGACTTGTTTAACACAAGCACCATGAGGTAAACTGCATATTGTTTCCCTCCTGCCTTCATTTCACTGCAGAATTGACAAAATATAACTCTGTCCTACTAATAGGGCAGCATGAAAACTAATTGGTATTCTCTGTTTTCAAATATTTGTATCCTCAAGCCTCTCTCCCTAAAAAAGCCTGACAGAGTCTCTTCATTATCTCATTATGCTATAATTATTGCATACTCCACTGCAAGGGACTGAGAGTAATTCGTTTATACTGTGCATCAATATAAACTGGTGCTTCTAGAACTAGACTGAACCAACTTTTAAAAATTCTAATTTAGATCACAGTTTTATTTGTCTCCTGGAGATGCAGGACATGAATAATCTTTCCTTTTATTAAAAAAACAAAAATCTAAATCACTATACTAACTATTCTAGCTTTTAAAGGATTCTTGTTTTTGTTTTTTGGTTTTGTTTTGTTTTTGCCATTTTCTTACACTATATTTAGAAAGGACCAAAAAGCACCTTGTGATGCTTTTGTGTATTCCTGTTCACCACTGCCACATCCAGGTTGGCATTCTGTTCTTCTCATTCAATGGATTCTGAAATTCTCATCTTTCTTCCTATATTTGGTATACTGGTGATACTATTAGCTATTCCTTATTCTAAAATTTTACTCAATTTAATTAAATTCAATGCATTCTATATATATATATATATATATATATATATATTTTTTTTTTTTTTTTTTTTTTTTTTTTTTTTACAGGACTTTATTGGGGAACAGTGTGTACTTCCAGGACTTTTTTCCAAGTAAAGTTGTTGTCCTTTCAATCTTGGTTGTGGAGGATGCCGTTCAGCTTCAAGTTGTTGTCCTTTCAATCTTAGTTGTGGAGGGCGCAGCTCAGCTCCAGGTCCAGTTGCCGTTATTAGTTGCAGGGGACTCAGCCCACCATCCCCTGTGGGAGTCGAACCAGCAACCTTGTGGTTGAGAGAACGTGCTCCAACCAACTGAGCCATCCGGGAGCTATGCGGCAGCTCAGCCCAAGGTGCCGTGTTCAATCTTAGTTGCAGGGGCAGAGCGCACCATCCCTTGCGGGACTCAAGTAATCAAACTGGCAACCTTGTAGTTGAGAGCCCACTGGCCCATGTGGGAATCGAACCGGCAGCCTTTGGAGTTAGGAGCATGGAGCTCTAACCACCTGAGCCACCGGGCCGGCCTGCATTCTAATTTTTAAAAAGCATCTATTTCATGATATCCAGCAGAATGATTTGTAAATGGTACATACTAAATATATACTTATAGAATTGGCTTTTTCAATGAGCTAAAAATCTGTTCTCATTTTCATGTGTGAGTAGCTTCACATTCCTTTTAATTTGCCACTTCCATCACCTTATTTTGCAGTCCACATAGATAATCAATGAAATAGTTTTGTCATAAATTTCTTACACACACATATATACAACTATTTTAAGATCTAGAAACCTGATATTCCCATCAGAGAATCAAGGTATTTTCCTTAAGGCACATAAACTCAC